>NC_065435.1:36545946-37145946 GCF_024364675.1 Aethina tumida | reverse complement strand
CATCCTATTGGGTGCCGACATATTTTGGAAGGTTCTACTGCCTGAGCGTGTTTCACTGGGAAAACATAATCCTATGCTGCAAAATACGTCCTTTGGGTGGATCGTTATAGGAGGTTGGAGTAAAGGGAATCAGAGGCATTCAGTCAATTGTTTAGTCGTAAACAAAACTGATGAAATCGTGAAGCGTTTTTGGGAAATAGAGGAAATAGGTGATTCGTATCAAATATTTAATGAAAGGGAACAGTTTTGCGAGAATCATTTTAAAGATCATTATGAGCGCGACTCGTCTGGCAGATTCATTGTACGAATTCTGTTTAACGACAAAAAAGGTCTGCTAGGCGAATCAAGGCAAGGAGCATTAAATAGATTTCAGTCTCTAGAAAGAAAATTAGCGAAAAATAGCCATTTAAAACAAAGTTACGATGAATTCATGCAAGAATATATCGACCTAGGACACATGAAACAAGTCGAGGATGTAGGTGATGAGAAGATTGGTACTCAATATTATTTACCTCATCATGCGGTTTTAAATGAATCAAGTTTGACAACAAAAATACGTGTTGTATTTGATGCGTCGGCCAAGACAAGTAGCGGTCTTTCGCTAAATGATGTTCAATGCAGCGGCCCGACCATACAAAATGAGTTGTTTTCCATACTATTGAGATTCCGAATTAATCAATATGTTCTCACAGGAGATATATCAAAAATGTATCGTCAAGTTCTAGTTCATTTTGATGAACGATGCATGCAAAGAATATTTTGGAGATTCAACAAAAATGAAGCAATACAAACCTATGAGCTGGCAACCGTAACTTACGGCACAGCATCAGCACCATTCTTAAGTGTTAGATGTTTGAAACAATTAGCTATGGATCACTCAACAGAGTTTCCCGAAATTAGCAGGATCATTGAGAATGATTTCTATGTAGACGATGTGATTACGGGTGCTAATTCAAAGGCAGAGTTACTGCGCATTCAGCGAGAACTGTCAAACATCTTACAACGGGGCAAGTTCGAACTGCGCAAATGGTTGTGTAATGATTCAGAATTGTTATCTAAATTTCAAGTAAATAACAATTTAAATGTTGGATTAATTCATTTGGGACCAAATGACAATAATAAGACGCTTGGTATACTATGGAATGCTTGTAACGACATTATTCAATTTGAAACAAGTCAGCTTAAATATTCTCAACAATTTCCAACCAAACGTTTCATTTTGTCAACAATAGGTCAAATATTTGATCCTTTGGGATTGATTGCACCTGTCACAATTTTGGGAAAAATCCTTATTCAAAAATTGTGGTTACAAAAACTAGAATTTGTAAATAATATTCAAAATTTGAATAACTTGAAGATTGATCGGTTTGTGTTGAAGCCAGAGTACGAGGAATGTGAGCTCCACGGTTTTGCAGACGCGTCTGAAGCGGCTTACGGTGCCTGTATTTACCTACGATGTAAGGTTAAAAATCAGTACTTTGTTCAAATGCTTTGTTCCAAATCAAAGGTTGCGCCAATTAAACAGGTATCATTGTCAAGGCTTGAATTATGCGCTGCAACATTACTCGCAAAATTAACAGACAAGGTACGACGATCAATCAGACTCAACATTCAAGCACAATTATTTTGGTCAGATTCCACGATTGTTCTTTGTTGGATACGAGGTTGTCCATCGCGTTGGAATATCTTTGTTGCAAATCGCGTGGGTGTGATTCAGTCACTTACAAAACAAGAACAATGGAATCATGTAAGGTCTCAGTTAAATCCTGCAGATTTATTATCACGAGGTACGAATGCAGATGTTTTAAAAACCTCCACGTTTTGGTCAAATGGCCCACAGTGGCTCATTAAAGATAAGTCAGAATGGCCAGAATTTACGGAATCTGAACCGAATATAATTCCAGAGCAAAAAACTGTTTGTTTGCAAACAACCATTACAGACGAATCCATCTTCATACGATATTCGTCGATAACAAAATTAAAGCGCGTTGTTGCATACATGTTAAGATTTATTTCAAATTGTAAAGAAAAAAAACTATCTGGCCCTCTGAGCTGTACCGAATTAAAAAATTCTATGGTAGTTTTGCTACGTGTAATGCAACAAACTACATTTGTTACTGAGTATAATGATTTGGTAAATAAAAGGCCAATTAATAAAAAAAGCAGACTATTGTCTTTAAATCCGTTTATTGATAACGGCAATTTAATGTGGGTGGTCGATTGGTTAACGGTGATTATAATTTTAACAAAAAACATCCTGTCATCTTACCAAAGAGTCATGTTTTAACAGAATTGTTCCTCAGAAATGAGCATGTCAGACTGTTACATTGCGGACCTCAACAATTATTATATTCCGTACGGGATAATTATTGGCCAATCTCAGGTCGCACCGTATGTCGAGGAATAATTCGGAAATGTATTCGATGTTTTAAGGCTAAGCCAACGAATACGGAATATTTGATGGGTAATCTGCCTGAATGCCGCGTTAATCAGTTCAATCCTTTCACAAACGTTGGTTGGATTACGCAGGACCATTTTTGTTGAAAGATAGAATAACAAGAGGTGCAAAAATCATAAAGGCTTATGTTTGTGTCTTCGTTTGCATGGCTTCAAAGGCTATCCATTTAGAATTATTAACTAATTTGAGCACAGAGGCATTTTTACAAATGTTAAAAAGGTTCATCGCTAGACGAGGTTTGCCCTCCAACATATAGTCCGACAATGCCACCACCTTTGTTGGTGCAGACTCCGCATTGAAAGAAGAATTTCTGTTTGTTGACACTAACGTAGATAATATTAATCAATTCTTGAATAAAGAAGGTATTACGTGGCATTTCATTCCTGTGCGATCACCTAATTTTGGAGGTATATGGGAAGCTGGTGTTAAAAGCTTTAAACATCACTTGAGGCGAATATTAGGCAATGGTAAGTTTACGTTTGAAGAGTTTTATACGGTAATGTCACAGATTGAAGCAGTCTTCAACCCGCGTCCAATAAGTCCATTATCAACAAATCCAGATGATTTATCTCCGTTAACGCCGGGTCATTTTCTAATTGGCAAATGTTTAACTTCAATTCCTGAACCTGTCCTTTCCCACATTCCTGTCAACCGACTCAATAATTACCAACGACTGGATCAACTGAAACACCACTTTTGGCAACGTTGGCAAAAAGAGTACGTGTCCGAACTCCAAGCCAGGTTGAAATGGAAACAAGCGGGTCAACACATCCTCAAACCAGGACATCTTGTCATCATTAAGGACGACCAACTGCCCCCTCTACAGTGGCGTATGGGACGCATTCTTGAGTTACATCCTGGTGAAGATGGAGAAGTGCGTGTAGTGAGTGTAAAAAGCACAACCGGTGTGCTAAAACGAGCAATTTCGAAAGTGTGTGCGCTACCTTGTGATTGACTTTTCTATTATGACTCCTATTCTGATTATCAATGTATTAATTATATTCTATTTGTCTATTGAAAATTGTATTTTCAAGGCGGGCGGCATGTTAGAGCATTTGTCAACATTGGCAACGTCTAATGCGCAACTCCCTCCCCTTAGTTAGTTAGGGTGAATTAGCTTTAAGTTACTTACTTTTAAGTCAGCTCGAGAGCAACACACAACGTTCAGATGCTCCGAGCAAAATAAACAGAAAAATCACAAACTTGGCAGTTTTACTAGTCCAGCACATACAAAACATTGGTCCTTCGAGCAGAAACTATTACACATACAAAACAGGTTCTTTCTCATTGAAAATTGTAATTAGAAGAAATACTTATGTACAGTAGTGCTAGAAATGAAACCGATCTTAACAAACTGTTATTTTTAGGGAATAATTTTGGCTAAATTCATTACTTATACTTACAGGAATTCCCAACTAAACACAGAATAACGCTCTATAAAACAACACATTGATTTGTTTTCAGAATAAATTATGATTTTTGTTTATTGGAACAAGGAGGCCTCTCCGGGCACCGATGCGAAGATCATGGCCTAAGAGTAATTAACCACAAAGGTTTAGGAAAATAGAAGGGAAAACTAAAGAGGTACGTAACAATCGCTACATGGTAAAGAAAAGATGTCCCAAAGAGACGCAGAGGTCTAGACAGCCAAGAGACAAGGTCTCTTGTATCTGTCGGATTCACAGGGTTGGATATCATGCAAGCATGCAATCTCCGGATTAGAGTGTTGAAAGATAGATCTCCGGAGATCGAGGGCATGCTATTTTCTCTGAGGCTATGAAATATGAAAAAATATGCAAGAAATCCGAAAAAAGTACAAGAAAAAATCACAATCTATCAAAAAGGCTGAGGACTAAAGCAGGTACTTTCATTTTATGGAAAGTTTTCCATAGTATGGGCATACGTTTCAACTCATCTAACATCTGAGAATTAAGCATATTTATAGTAATTATAATATTAGAATGGTGCTGTAGTTGTTTTTGCTTATATTTTAATCTGTAATTTATGACGGAAAAGGTGTTTCCTAAATAACTATATATATATATATATATATATATATATATATATATATATATCTGTATATTTTTCCACTGAATAATTGGAGGTTGAAAAAATTGGCAATGTGTCGAAACCATTTTATAACACCAAACTAGTATTAAAATATCGACATAAGTTAAACAAAGTAGTCTTATTTGTAAAGTTATGTTATATTTAAATATTTGGGAATCTCATTTATGGTCATCCACTGTAGGTTGAAATACAAGGATGAGATTGATTCGAAACAGTTCTACCATCAAAAATATTATAACAAATTGAAAAATCATCACGATATTCCTTTGCTCTGTCAATTTGCTGAGACCGTGGATTAAAACGAATTATAAGAAAAGATATAACTGAACCATAATTTGGTGTTATATTAATACAATGTAAGAATCAAATCAAATTTGCTTGAGAGAAGACAACTTTTTTCTAAATTACATACTTCTGACATATGCCATAAAGAAACATAATTTGACATTTTATTTTATTTTTTGACAAACAATTCGTTGCTATTGAAACTTGAAAGTTTGTAAAATGTCACTCAGTCACACACCCACTCGTTTTATTTTGTAATTACAAATTAATTAAAATTTTATTTATGTGTTTATACATCAGGCTAGTTATCTTGTTTTCAATTCTATTCCTCACCTTATAATAGTTGAAACTTCTCTTAGCAGCAATCTATTCAGCAGCAATAAATGTCAAAGAGGGATCTGCAACTGATTTGATTTCAGTGACTCTCAGGGCTAGTAATCTAAACCTTCAGACGGTAAGTTGCTATTTTTGTAACTGTTTAAATATTTCACCTTTTTAAATAAACAGTAAATTCACGTGGTTGATTCTTTCAGCTTGAATAAGTGAGCGACAGATTTCAACTAAGCACTGAATTTTTCTCCTTCACCTTTATTTATCACCCTCAAACAACACTAATATACCAATCTTTCCATATTTGATAATTTTATGTCGCAAATTATTTAGATTTTTCATGTCTGGATGACAAGTTCAAATAATGTTATCACAATTTATAAACCAAATCATGAAATAGTAATTCACACTATTTCACAATTTTCTGGGAGCCTTGTATCCTATTAAGCAGTATTCTTCTAAAATATCTGTAATAAGGTATATCATAATTGAAATGAAAGGATATGCTCTTATAGACATTCAAGAAGTGAGACACAATTTACTTGCTTTACCTGTATGCTCCATACTTGCTTCAAAAATATGTTAATATCGTGGTGGTAACTCTACATATGCGTTGGGATGTAGATGGAGTTCTTAAGATACTTTATTTAAATTTGCAATCTGTAAAAAGAAATAATTTTTGAGGGTATTGCAAAAATTATCTTCAAAAATTGATTGAATAAATCATATTGTAGAAGAGAATGAAAAACACAGTGACCAAAGATTTTTTTGAAAGAAGGAAAATAACGGAGCGATTTTTAATTAGGGATGTCTCAATTTGATTATACGGCGTTGTAGTGCGTTGATTCAGTCAACCAAAGGGGCGGTATATATAACACGATATTTTACACTAAATACTCTCTGTACTCTGTAATATTGTATAACTTTGGTTAACTTTTGATATATATACAAATCGGGATACTTTTTTACAGTTTCTAAGACATTTTGGTGTTTTGTTAATATATCTTATCTCCTAACTTTATTTAAGTGAACTTTAAATATAATTGGTAATATTTTGATACAGCAAAATTAAAGCCCACGGGAAATTTTCATGTGGCTTGATTTCCGAGAGTTTCATGATTAATTAACACTATTTGAAATCAGGGCTCTAAAATAGATATATTTCGTTATTAATGTAATTGTTACAATATTCCGCCTTGATTAACTGCAATAAATTATGCATCTAAGGGAATCCAAATTTAAAAAACAATAGAACACTTGTTGTAACCTAGCAACTGTTATTTACAACTGTTCCCAAAACTTAATTTAAAATATTAACAATTTCAACATTCAAGAGATGCTGTGAAACTTTAGAACAGTAGGTGTCTCACCATTCAAAAAATCAACAACTACATACACGCCATTAATTTATTTCAGATGTAATTCATAAGGAATAACACATAATGTCTAAGGAAAGTCAAATTTGATGATTAACATCAGTGAATCAAATTTAAATGGAAAATGTGTGTGGTTTAAATTAATGGTTAAGACTTGAATAATACTATATGGAATAAATAATGAAATTATTTATTAACAATTTCTTAAAACGAGAGAATAAGTTTTTGAGAACTCTGGTTCTGTATGTGTGTTTTGACAACTAACTGTCAACTGATGTTGGAGTTATTTCATTTTGCTTGTTGGCCGATTTTATAAAGGCCTTATCAAGTATACAAAGTTGTTATTATAAATTGTCGAGATGATTCTAAATAAATGATTCTGAACACAGGATCCTATAATAATAATCGAGGAGCTATTTTCCTGTCACAGTTAACTGTGAAGCATTCTGCTGATATAATTTAATTTACAATGCGAAAAAATATCTTATTCTTGAAAATAAAGCTTACGCTATAACAGAGTCAAGAATTGAGACGCAATTTACTTGGAAAATCATTTATTTAGAATACCGATCAGACATGTAGTAGATGTTAAGATTCTGCATATAGCATATAGGTAAACCAAGTAAATTGTGTGTCACCTCTTGAATGTTTATCTTTCTTTTCAGTTATGTTATACCTTATTGCACGGTAAAGTAGTTTTTCTAGAAAAATAATATGATCCCAGGTTCCTATAATCGCGATTATAAGATTAGCAACTAAGCAGAATGAAAATACCCCAACATGCCCAAGTTGTCTAATTTATCAGCAAGTTGTCAAAACGTGCGTGGTGGTTACTAGCTCTCAAGAAAACGTTGAGACACTTAAAATATATATGCACTAAAGTAGATGAAAATTTCATCAAAATTACAAATGATAGAGCTAGATTGCAAATTTTTACACAGAAAATTGTCACTTGAATTTGTTTATAAATTGTGTTGTCATTATTTGAACTTGTCATCTAGACATGAGGAATCTGAATAAATTTTGACATAAAATTAGCAAAATTAGAACGATTGGTATCTTAGTGTTGTTTGAGGGTGATAATCCAACCAAACGTGAAAGAGAGAAATTCAGTACCTAGTTGAAATTTGCCGCTCACTAATTCTTGCTTAAAAAATCAACTACGTGAATTATTTTTTGATTTAAAAAGGTGACATGTTTAAACAGTTACAATAATAGCAACCTACTGTCCGAAGGTTCCGATTACGAGTCACTGAAATCAAATCAGTTGTAGATGTCTCGACGACATTTATTTTCCGTCAAAGGAATACTGCCTGTGAATCTGACAGATAATTAACATGTGAATAGAAATTGTTTTCATTAACTTTATACTTAAATGCAGAAATATATTTTGCTACTAAGAGAGGTGGGGGATGAAATTGAAAACAAGTAACTTGCCTGATGTATATACACATAAATAAAATTTTAATTAATTAGTACAAAATTAAACGAACATTTTGGAGTGAGTGTTGTATTGAGTGACATTTTGCAATCTTTCCTGTTTCAGTTGCAACGAAGGGAGATATGTTAGTCAAATAAGAGAAAATAACATTTATGTTGCTAAGATTACGTCACCTTATGATGTATGTCAGCCTGTCCAATTATAGGCAAGAGTTATGGTTAATTCAATTAAACCTAATTCAAAATATGTGGTTTGGAAACACGTTGTCTTCTTTCAAGTAAATTTGATTTGATCTTATATTGTATTAATATTACATCAAATTGTGGTTCAGTTATATTTTTTGTTATAATTCTATTTGTTTGAATCCACAGTGTCAACAAACTGACAGAGCAAAGAAATGTCGAGATGAGTTATAATAACTTTAATGATAGAACTGTTCCAAATTAATTTCATCCTTATATTTCTACTTACACAAAATGACTATAAATGTGGTTCCCAAATATTTAAATATAATATAACTTTCCAAATAAAACTACTTTGTTTAAGTTTTGTGGTTAATTTAATTAATTTTAAACTCCAATTAGTTAGTGGAAAGAAGTACTTAAAAGATATATACGACATAATTTTTTAGAAAACACATTTACTGATTACAGTACAGATTAAATTTTAAGGAAGAATTACTTCGGCACTATTCTAAAATTATAATTAGAATAAACAAGCTTAATTCTCAGATGTAGGATGAGTTATAACGTAGGTCCATACTATCGAAACATGGGACTCGAGATGGCGATCTGTGGGACAAGAAGTGAACTTCTGTCCAAAGAAAATTTCGACACGAGGCGGATTCAGGTAGAGGCGTTACTTACCAAAATCGATACCTGGGATTTCGTTAATGGTGAAGTATCAAAGCCAGTTATATGTCAGGGTGACACAAAAAGTGAATCAGCGCTTAAAACGTGGATGTAAATAAGATAAAAAGGTAAATGCGGACATGATCCTATGCATAAGCCCATCGGACCTCAAGAGTATCAAAGGATGCGAGATTTCCAAAGATGTATGGCTGAAATTGGACTAAATCCATGCTTCAAATGGACCGGCACTATTGAAACAATTATTTTATATATTTTATATATAATATTTATTTAAGTATAAATAAAATTGGATAACGATAAATTACCCACGTGGTGTGACATATATCAACGAGGTAAACAAGCAAGGACAAACTTTACTGCCAGAGAATTAAGAATTAAGCAGTTACTGAATATTGTTCATTCAGACATCTGCGGACCAATGCGAGTTAGAACCAATGGTGGATCAAGATATCTTCTAACATTTAGGTGTATTTTCTCATGTCAAAAGGAGAATTTCTTGAAATATTTAAGGAGTACAAACGAACTGTCGAAAATCAAACTGGTAATGAAATTAAGAGAGAATTAGCTGAGAAATTGGAGATCAGAGAATGCTAAGTTTTTTTTGGAATAGAAATTAACCAAAGCAAGAAAGGAGTAACACTTATATATATATATATATATATATATTAGAGAAATTCAGAATGGTAGATTGCAATCCAGTTAAAACACCGTATGACTACCACACAAAAGTTAACAGAGATTTAAAAATGTTCAAAGTCCCCACATGATACAGAGAATTAATTGGTACCCTAATGCAGCCGATCAAAACTGGGGCTTTACAATAATTAGCTGTGTCTTTCTGACAATCGAACCTGGATTTGAGCCGCTTTTTCAGTTTCTTCTTTCACGGTTTTTGTCTCTTAATAGGAACTTCTTCTGAAATGGAACTGGCGATGTGCCGTGTGGTCCCAATAGGACTCTGAAGCACTCGAACTTCTTGCACGCTTGCTGTTTTCGCATTTCATGACCGCTAATTCAGTTATTAAATTGTTTATAGTACGGAAACCAAAACTTAATTCGGTTGTTTCTTGAATTGGAAACCAAGGTTACCAACCAAGTAAACAATTTTTTTTATTTGTCAGAATTTAGTAACTAACTAAATTCAGACAAAAGATGGACAGATTTCAGTAGTTGCTACCCAAACTTGGATAAATGACGATTGTTACCGCTGCCATTGGTAACGACAGAAAAGTCTTTTATTGTTAGCAACTTTTGTCAATTGTTCAAAGTGTGGTTAGCAACCAGGGAATATTGTTGATAGTAACAATTTTGGTGTGAGTTGATTGTCATTCTTCTATTTGAATTTAGTTATAATAGTTACCATATTCGAAAGAGAAGAGTTGTTAATTTGGCTGGTAACATCGATTACTAAATCAATAAACTATGTGTAGTGTCCGGAAAAGAGACAAGCTAAGTGAAAAACTCAATAAAACCCAAAAGTCTGCCGACCTTTCCAGAGGTACCCGATTTTCTTAGTGTTCAAATTTATGTATATTGAATTGTATTAAAGCATTGCATATTCTTCAGACAACAAAAGTATGTTTTGCTTTTGATTAATAAACATATCTCCTTCATTGCTGTTGGAACCTGAATATGTACAAAATGTAATTTGATTTCAAAACTGAACTTGAACAATTATTTGGTAACTTACAATTTCGTCGTTGAAAAGACGAAAACTACAAAAGAAATAAGTATTTACTTTTTACACGTGAGCCGTTTGTTTCATTTTTTAGCTTTCAATGCAAACACAAATTTAAGCAATATCGTTTTGTCATGAAAATATTTTGGTTTATATTCAAAAAATAATAATAATTTTTTCCAGATTGATGTTTTTAATGAACTCAGAAGTCAGATTTATCTAGTAATAGAGGTCCTTATGATATTCCTTCTACAGTATTGAATGAATTGTGGATTATCATTAACAAAGCCTCTAACCATGAAATTTAACTTGTTTTTAAAATGTGCTTTATTTCCTAATGCACAGAAAAATTCATTTATTATACGTACCTTAAAGAATGGAGATAGTTTACTTGTAACAAATTTAGGCCTGTATGAAAAATGTTTTGTATTCCATAATTGTCCAAAAAAATTCATTCCCAAAATTATTATGCCATAGTTCCAAAATATTATAAATGAGAGTCAACACGGATTTTGCAAATGTAAATCTTCTGCGACCAACCTTCTTATTTATAACAATTCGACAGTTGTTGCTCTTGAAAATCATTTACAGGTTGATGTTGTTTATATAGACTTTTAAAAGGCATCTGATAGAATCTGCCATGATTTATTGTTTGCTGAACTAACTGGGCTGGAGTTGTCAAGTAAGTTTTCCACTGTAGATAATCATAACGATTGTAATGTAAAGTGATTAGTTTTTAAAAAAAAATAAATCAACATTATTTTCGAAAGTTACACTTTACATAAAAGATTTTAATGTAATATGTTTGAAATTTAGAAATGTGTAATAGATTAGGCGGTAGTTTATCTAGAAAAGTTGGTTTGGCTCAAACTAAAATGAATTTGCGTAAATGTAAAAGAAAAGCTGGTGAATATTCTGGTGCTGAAAGAGTTCAAACACAGAGGTTCAAGAATACAGATATTATTAAAAGCACTGATTGCAGAACAATTTTTAAATGGGATGGACAGTAATTTAGCATATAAATTCCAGCTTAAAGTATGCGTTATTGTTGAAGAAGAAATTATGAGTAGAAATATTTAATCTTTCCATTTCTCTGTTAACATCATCTATTACTGACTAGTAATTAATAAGTCAACTTAGTTGTCACGCCCTTCCAAATTCTGTCAATGTCAAAACTTTTCGGGTTATTCATCAAACTCTCTAATACCCTCAAAAATTATTTCTTTTTACAAATTGCAAATTTAAATAAAGCATCCTAAGAACTCCATTTACAATTCAACGCATATGGAGAGTTACTACCACGATTTTAACACATTTTTAAAGCAAGTATGGAACATATAAGTAAAACAAGTAATCGTGTCTCACTTCTTGAATGTCTATAATAGTGTAAGCGTTCCTTTTAATTATGTTGCCCTTGTTGCACTATAAAGTAGATATTTAGAAAAATACTAGTTAATAGGATCCCAGGCTCTGCGATGCTTTGTCGTATAAAATAACCAGAACGAAAATATTCCAACATTAGTTGACTAAATTGTCAGAGAGTTGTCAAAACGTGCGTACTCGTTAGGAACACTCAAGAAAACGTGGAGACACTAAAAATATATATGTAACAAACCAACAAAAAATGCTATTACTTATAAATTTCTACTGTAAAAAGATTGCAAATCTTTACGCAGAAAATTGTAGAATAGAAATCAATATTTCATGATTTGGTTTAAAAGTTGTGTTGACATTATTTGAACTTGTCATCCAAACATGAGGAATCTAAATAAATTTCGTCATAAAATTAGCAAATATGAAAACATTGGTATCTCAGTGTTGTGGGAGAGTGATAACCCAACCAAAATTGAAAGAGAAAAATTCAGTGCACCGTTGAAAATTATCGCTCACTAATTAAAGAATCAACCACGTTAATGGCAAGTTTTTGTCTGAAAATTTCGATTACGAGTCCTGAAAAATCACGGAAATCACGAACTTTCAAGTTTCAGTAGCAACGAAGGAAATTTGTTTATCAAATAAAAGAAAATAACATTTATGTTGCTAAGATTACGTTTCCTTGTGACATGTGCCAGACGTTACAATATAAACAAAACGTCCAATGTCCAAATAAACCATATTCGAAATATGTAATTTAGAAAAAAGTTGTCTTCTTTCAAGTAAATTTGATTTCAGTAAGAAGAAATGCTAGTTGTGTCTATGTTGATGATAGCCTGTTATTCTCAACTGATGAATCAGAACTAAATTAATTTAAAAGAGAACTGAAAAACACATTTGAAATTAAAATAATGGAAACCCCAAGTAATTATTTGGGAATGCAAATAGAAAGTTTTAGTATTTATGTGGAACAAATTTTAAACAGATTTGAAAAGACTAATGCTAATCCTAATACTATTCCAGTCGACCCTCACATAACACAGCCTGTTCCGTCAAATTTTACTTGGCTACCACCGCAAATAATCTGCCTTAGAGACAATAAATCTGTTGCCAGTTTAGGAACATATAATACTTTCGTAAAAAGCACCTTTTTGTTTTGACCTTCATCGTCATGGTCTAACCTCACTTGTACTGAGCATTGCACAGATTATACTTTGTTGTCTGCGACTCTGATTTTATGTATGACAGGAGCCGTCATATTTTCAAGCATGTTCTTACTTACACTTGCCATGGGTCATTTTGGCTGGATGTTGCCTCAAACACAACAGCATATGATGAACTACTTGCTTTTTGTTGAACATTCTTGGTCCTGGATTTGCATTTGAGGACTTTTATGACCTTACTTATTACAAGTGTAGCACCCTTACTTACTTTGTTTCTTGTGGTTGTTCTTGTTGACTGGGAAACCGAACAACACACACAGAAATTGAAGTTATCTTCATGCCGGAGCTTTCAATAGTAATAATCATTGGTTGATAGGATTCTGGTAGACCGGAGAGTTGCACTGTAAATAGCCATTCATCGCCAACTTCGAAACCAATGTTTCTGAGCTTGTGAGCGGTACACATTAGTTTGCTCACATATTTCTCTACGTTTTAACGTGCAGTAAGTGAAGTATTACAGAGATCATGCAGCAGCCCATCACAGCGTGTCAACCAAGAGTTATCAAATACTTATGAAAACGTATCCTATACTTCTTTTGCAGTACTACTCTCTTGTATGTGCACGTAATTTATTTAGTCAACTGGTAAATTTATCCTAGTTTTTGCCTTTGTGACTCATTTTGTGTCCACAATGACACATGTGAGGAGGTTTATGCAGTCCACAACTTCTCTTGCTGTAGATGTGTTTTTACAGCAAATCGCCAGGTTACGTAATTATCTCGGCCGGTTAACTTTTCAATTAATGCCAATTGATTGTTTGTTGACAATTTAAGAACCCTTATTCCAGATGTTACGAGAAATCACCTTTCAATTGTCGTATTGACGTTTTAGGTTAACTTTATTACTTTTCTCAGTAAATAAGCCTTTCTAGGCTTAAAAGAATTTATTATTTCTGAAGAAAAATTTATATTTAAGAATTTAGTGTTAAAATTACAACTTAACTGTCCACAGGCGCACAATTCAAATTACAATTTTAACAGTTTATGTGTAGTTTCAGTGCACTCCTAGCAGGTCATCGCATCAGTTATAATTGGCTTCCCAAGAGGAGATGAAACATTATTTGTTTTAAGTAGTGTCAAAATTTTTCATTCTTTATAATAGTGTAAGCTACATTGTGCTGTAAATTAGATTTTTTTAGAAGAATGCTTCAAGTAAACTAATTAGGGTTAACAAGACAGCATTAAGTTAACTAAGGAAAGCATATTATCATATTTTGTACGCTGGGTCAGCTCCTGGAGTAATATTTATACGATCCACATTCCGCACATTTTGGCAGATTGAAATAACCTCTTTCCGTAATTCGCCAAAGAGCATTATAGGATCGGATACAGAACAAAATAAAATTACACAAAGATCAGTTGTCAAGATTGTCAATGAGTTGTCAAAGAATACGAACCGTATTCCATATCAGTCTTCACAATTTTGCCAAACTAATTTAAGTGTTTCTTTTCTATGAAAACTTTTTTCTAAATGTTAGTGTATTTATCTTTTTGCTTTAATTCAATTCAATATACATAAATTTGAACACTGAACAATTTCTAACATTATCTCAGTCATCTAAATCTTATCAATATTAAAATTTGCCCTAATATATATTATTTATTTCCTTGAAAATTATTACTTTTTACCAGTGTGCGTTTATATTCGGATTCAAACTCAGATAAATCAAATGTATATGAAAAAATACATTCAAAATTTATAGTCAAATTATTTTATTATCATTAACCATTAGTGACAATAAAGTATGTATCTAAGGACATTTATATAATATTTAAAAAACAAAAGAAAACTTACTGCATTGTCCCGGATGTGAATCGGTACGGTCTCAGTCGGGGATCGTCGTGTCGGTACGGATATTCGAACCGGCACGACTTTGGGCGCCGTGTTTGAAGGATATAACTGTACATATTATATATATATATCAGTTACTAAATCAATAAACTATGTGTAATTTGAGGAGAAATGACAAACCAAGTGAAAAACTCAATAAAACCCAAAAGTCTGCCGGCGCTTCAAGAGGTACCCGAAAACTATGCCTTAGGAATAAAATATCTGCTGTCTGCTAAACTACAGACACCTTCGGTAAATCCTGGAAATACTTCTACTTCTAACACCAATCCTTTCTCCCAACTGGCCACCCCACACCTCCAAAACGCAAAAGTTTTCCACGAAGTGGGTCACGCCTATGAAGGTGATGTCGAAATCGTCTGATGATGACGCACCCCTGCGCTCACCGAAAGGACACGAAAGTACCGGAAGTCTTTTTTCCATTAAGGTCAAAAGCCAAAAGTGAATAATTGGAACAGTTTACCAGCATCTGGTTCAGTTTTTGATTCCAATCATTGTGCATCAGTGGATATATTTTTAGTAACTGGAGATTGAAATCTGCCCCGAGTGAATTGGACTAATGATGAGTATAGTGTTTTCATGAGTACTGAGGTTTACTCATTAAACTATCACTTATCATTAGTTGATTGGGATTTACTTTTTAGCAATATGGATGTTAATGATTGTGAGCACAAATCTTATGAAATTTTATACAATATGTTCCATCTTGATCTACCTGTAAAAAATAATTAAGAACTATGTTTCTTAAGTTGTTCTATAAAGAGCTTATGACATTAACAATTTGTTATTCATTTGCAAATATTTGAATTTCGTTGTCATAAACAAATTTAAATATTTTTCATAAAATCAAGTAGCCCAAAAAGATTTCTTTATTTGGTTACCACCAAACTGTAACCAGTTCATACGGAAACATACCTCTCTTATACATAATTTGTTTTCAGAATAAATTCAGATTGAAATCTGAAATTACGATGTAAAAGGCAAATGCTGGAAAGATTCTAGTGTCCCAAGAATTGGATTTAAATGTACGTATAATTTTCATCTGTATTCAAGATTTTTATAATTAATGATATATTTTATGCTAAAACATACACAATTAAATTATTTAATTTAAATAAAAAACAAATAAACTATTTCGACGATTCGTTGGACACCAGGAGTTAGTTACACATTGACAGACTGATTACTATCATATAAATAAAGATGAAATGAGCTACGACAAAGCCACACGATATCGGGAAATATTTTCTCCGAGGCTATGAAATATGAAAAAAAAAATCCAAGAAATCAGAAAAAAGTACAAGAAAAAATCCCAATAAAGAAGAAAACAAGGCTGAGGACTGGAATGTTCCTGCTGGAGTTCCACATATCTGTGTGTGTATAAAGCAGGTACTTTCATTTTGTTGAAATGTTTCCACAGTATGGACCTATGTTTCAACTCATCTAACATTTGAGAATTAAGCATGTTTATAATAATTTTAATTTGATAATTGTGGCGAAGAAATTTTTCCTATTGTAATCTGTACTTTATGACGGTAAATGCGTTTCCTAAATAATTATGTTGTATATATTATAAATAATTATGTTATATATAGCTGTAAATCTTGCCACTGAATAATTGGAGTTTGAAATAATCGACAATGTGTCGAAACCATTTAATAACACCAAACTAAATTATCGCCTTAAGGGCGGCGTCTCCCTGTGTTAAATTCCCTATACAAACGCCGCCGACGACTTGGAGCAAATCTCAAAAACTACGCAATCAATCTATTTGAAATTTTGGGTGTGGATTAACAAATGTTTGATCTTTGACATGACATAGTTTTAAAGCCGTAATTTTATTTAATAACAAAGTGATTGATGATCAAACTAAGGTCATTTTCTACCATTTTTGTACAGCAAATAACTCAAAAAATAAAGAATATTTTGGTAAATGAAATATGTCATGTCAAAGTTTAGATATTTAACAAGACTGTACAGTAAAAATTTTCCGAGAAAAATAATTCGTTTTTTAGATTTGCTCCAAATTAGCAAATTAATAAAATTTCATACGTAAACCGAATAATCATAGAAATCTGTAAGTATAAGTGATTGCGGAGAAGGAAGGGGGGTATGTCATGTGTTCCACTCATTATTCATAGATGGCCTATTGACTGGACGTATTCAGGGAAATTTGTACATTTTTATTCGTTATTATAGTAATAAAATTTAGAAACTCTTTGATTCATAATACTACTAATTTCAGAATTACAAATTGGCCACATGTAAGAAAGCCATGTGAGCCTGTATCATACAAGAAATTCAAAAATAATATATATTTTTTTAAAAAATATTGATAATTGATTATTCATCATTAATTAAATTTATGTGATGTAAAAATATATTATAATCTCATTATTTAAATAGTTATCAAATTATTTAAATAGTAAATTTTTAACCTGGAAATCTAAAATGAAAATTCTGCTTATTGTTCAATATAATATAATACAATACAATTTTCATTATCTGATAAATTAAAATCAAAACACTTTTTATATACAATATTGTTTGGTTTATAATTACAGTGAAGTAATGCGTAAACTTTGTAATTTGAATGAAATTTATAGGAATGGAACGTAGTGAAACAAATTATTTCAAAAATTAATGTTTTATTAAAATGTCACTTTTTTTTCTTTTCTTGCGCTTCTCTGATGTAGGGTGGATCTAAACATTTTAAATTTCGCCCTCTTCTATTTAAAATTATCTCTGGCCCCAGACAATTCAAAAAGAATCTTTCCAATTTTGGAAGCATTTTGTTAATCCAAAAGTCTTCATCTTTAGGAATTACTTCGACGTGAATTTTATTTTTTGGCCCTGAATATACAATAAAATAGCATCGTTTAGCTCCTATAATATTTAGTTGGCCTTGTATTTGATAGTAATATTCGTGATTTTTCCTAAGTGCTATTTTATTGTCTTTCATTGACAAATATGGTATTTGTTTTCTTATAATCCCCTCTTCTAACGAATATCCAGATTTGAAGGTCTTATAAGAACACTTGACCTCCACAATTTCGTCTTCAGAAATAATTCCTGAAAATATAAAAATTTAATTATAAAAATACACAATATAATTTATAAAAATTTGATACCATCAGGTGAAGCTCCTAAATATCCATGAAGAACGTCAACAAATAAACCGGCAGGCTTTACAATTTTATTGTAGTCTTCTTCAAATTTTTTTATTCTACCGTTTCATTTATTTTCCCGTACTTTGTAGCTTCAGTAGAAAAATTATTTTTTCTTAAAATTTTTTTAACTATACTATCACAAGATGTCGATTCTTTTAATTTTATAACATCTCCAAAATTGGAAGCAGTAAGCCGGTGCATTCTTTCCGTTAAATAATTTGGATTGTTAAATTGGCCAATTGTTTTTTCGTTTATTTTAAACTGTTCTTCTTTAGTAATCTTTAAGAAAACTTGTTTAAAAATTATGTATATATACATAAAGCATACACCACCTTCAAACGTTCGCACAAATTTTGTACTGCTGAGTTGATATCACTATCTGAAACATATGTTTCCGCTATGTTAGGACCATAGTTAGAATCTCCTGAAAATTTGATCCTTTTTTTTACAGATTCCCTATCATAAGGATTTTTGCGCTTCCGCTCTTTTTCATTACCCTGAGCACTTATAAATTTTTTTAGATTTTTACCTGGACTTTCATTAAAATATGATTTCCAAGGTTTTGTATGCCAATCTGAACCATAATTGTAAGAGAGGACGCTTAAATGAGCTCGTATTTGAAATGAATTTCTTTGAATCAAGTTCAATCTTTTTCCCATATTGAAACGAGCCATTATATTCATGAAAATTTCTGCTTTATTGTTGGTTTCTTTATCAAGAAGTAAATCAGCCTTCATTAATAATTGCTCAATAGCACCAAAAAGATGGTGATGCAGGCCAGAAGATATAAGTTTAGTTGTTCGGTCATTAGAAACGTCTCCAGTATTGGTGCACAAATACTGTTTGCAAGCACTGTGATTACCATAAACGTGATATATTGAATTTCTAATATCGGCTCTTAGATTTTCTGGATCCTGCGTATTTGCGTAAATTGCAGATTGAACTGATTTATTTAGTTCATTAATAGTATCGCTTTTTAACATCTTTCTGGCATCAACAGGGACCCCTTGAGTATCTTTTTTAATTTTGTAAAGGTTTTTACTGAAATTTTTTAATACATGGTTCATGCATTCAATTTTAACAACCTAAAAAGTATTGTGTAAATATTCGTAAAACTTATCTAACTATTATTTTATATTACAAGTTTACGTCGTGTCCATATGGTACCTTTTCTTTAATATTTTTAAAAACTGAGGAATCACCATCTGCAATAAATT
This sequence comes from Aethina tumida, assembly GCF_024364675.1. Lineage (NCBI taxonomy): Eukaryota > Metazoa > Arthropoda > Insecta > Coleoptera > Nitidulidae > Aethina > Aethina tumida. Next base: position 37,126,604 of record NC_065435.1, on the reverse strand, counting down.
TTAAGTATTTCAACCCATGTATTTCTATGCTGTTATTAAATCCCTCTACTATTATATCCTGTTCCATTGAAGATGATGAACCGGACCAATTTTTAAAACAAATATGTGTTTTAGCAGCTTCATTATTGTTTTCGGCTCTAGCGCAAATACAACAGTATTTATTCCTTACACCTACGAGTAATACTTTTCCTGTTGTTTTCCCTATTATAACAGCCTACAAATTATAACATAAAATGTTATTTGTTACATATCCGAATATATTATAAACTTACAGCTCCAGAATTTGCATTATACGTATGTCCATAGCTTCGTTTAGACCATCCTCCATCTAAATATCATAATTAATTGCAGCTTCACGTTCTAATTTTCCAGCTTCTTCCAAAGCAAGCCATAATGATTCTTTCCATACCTATAATATTTCATGTATAAAAACAATAAAAATTTCAGTAATGGTACTATAATACACCTGATCCAATTCATTTTGAATTTTATAATACAAATTTTTAGATAAACATGGAATATCCATTACTTTCAATAATTCCATTAAATGTGCGTAGGTGCTTCCTACTGAAAATGTTCCCCATACAGCTGCTCTATTAATTTTGGACCTTGTTTTCGGATTTTCTGTTGAAACTGATACTTCTTTGTCACAAATGTTGCATTTTAAAATAAATGTGCTTCTTAACCCACATCGCACTTCTTTTAGATAAACTAATTGTCCACCAGTGCACCTCTTGTTGTGTTGTACTTGAATTTTAGTTGTTATATTTAGGAAGTATCTGATATCTACAATTCGATAACCTGTCAATGAATTGATTTCAGGAACAACTTCTATATCCAAAGGAAAATTTTCAATTCTAAAATAATACTAATTAAGTCGTCGCCGTCAGATATGGTTTCCAAAAGAGATGAATTTTGCCAATTTGAATAAAAACGTACCGTTCATATTCTTCATTTATTTCTGAAAACGTTTTTCTTTCACTTTTGCATGGGGTTAAATTAGACTTAGTTCTAACAGAACGTAACGGGGTTGACATGGACTAAGAGCTTCTTCGTTTGGACGTGAATTGAAAATATTATCTAGTATCTCATTTAAAATATATCGGGAACATTGGGTAGATTCTTTATAATTCTGAACTCGTTCTAAAAGTTTATCCACAATATATGATCCTATTTTCTCTACTTCCCTTTTTCTTTGTGCATTTACTTGAACTTTTGATTTTTTTCCACGTCTCTTAGTCCAAGAAGCAAATCTACGCGTTTTCGGCATTTTCTAGAATTAATATTGCTTTTATTTTATTATTGTATACTATTATATATAAATACATTATAATATACAATGGTTCATGCTTCTTTGATTTTAAATTTCATAAATATGTGTCACTTGATATTCCAATTTTATAAAGTTAATTTAATTACATAAACTCGACCTTGGGGTGGTAATGCCATTCTGCAGCCGACTATATACTATATATGTAATAAAAATTTAAAACTATGATATTTATATTAAATTCACTAAATTCGATTTGAAATAAACATAATATATTCTTCAAATAAATCATTCTTTATTCATAATTTCACTGGGAGGAAAACCAACAACAAACAATGAACATGGAATATAGATTCAACCAATGGAAAACCAAGGACACAAAAATATGAAATAATATCAAAATTGTGACATACACAAGTAAAAATCAATTAATTGATGACATGAATTAACAAATATATATATACTAAACAATAATACAGCAATATAAATCAAAAATTGAATAAAAAACTTACCTTTAAGAGTTTACAATAAATTACACTTTGGCTCACGACTAAAATAAGACTAATTTGTTTCTTTGTTTGAAACTGTGACTGTTTCTTCAACCACCACAACTGAACTAAAATTTCTGGCTCGTTTTAAATGTATACTGAATCGCACCCCTCTCATTGACCACTTAACTCAAGTACTACCCGAACAGAAAAATTCCATCCGTTTTGTTGATGTTATCACATTTCACTTAAATTTCGACACAAAAATACACGCAGGTCACATGCACTGGTTTGTATCACTCCTCACTCTAAGGGTGCGAAAGTAATTTTCGTGGCGCCAAGAGTATGTACTAAATGCAAATTTAGAGATAAGGTCACTATCCTACACAATCAAAATCGAAACAATAAGAATCGATTAAAGATTAACTTTGAGATCATTTTTTTAAATTAATAATAGATTGTAAATCGACATCCGTATTTGTATATCGTATTTATTATATTTGTTTATATGATAAAATGTGATTGGTTTAGAACTAACTATACGACACAAACCCCATTAGTAACTGTATACATTATTATACTTTTCATATATATTATTGTATCATATATTAATTTAATATAATTTTAATTAATAAAAATATATTAAGAATTCATTACTATTATAAATTTCATAATCTATTTAAAACCAATAAATTCGTTATAAATATGAGATCTCGAGTGCGGTCCTGTCCCATGCAAAAAATTGTGCACACAAACGTTTTAAAACCGAATGTTTGTTTGATTTCGTGGCGGCACCACATTACGGGCTATGTTTTGTTTTGCGTCCTTTTCTGACCGAAAGTGCGATTCCTTGTCTAGTAAACGCCGCTGTTAAGTTAAACTAGGCAATTTTATTTGTAAAGTTAAGTTATATTTAATTATTTGTGAATCTCATTTATAGTCTTCCAGTGTAGGTTGAAATATAAGGATGAGATTGATTCGAAACATTTCTACCATCAACAATATTATATCAAATCGAAAAATCATCACGATATTCCTTTGCTCTGTCAGTTTGCTGACATTGTGGATTAAAACGAATAGAATTATAAGAAAAGATATAACTGAACCACAATTTGGTGAAATATTAATACAATATAAGAATCAAATCAAGTTTTGCTTGGGAGAAGACAACTTTGTTCTAAATTACATACTTGTGACATGTGTCATAAGGAAACGTAATCTTAGCAACATAAATGTTATTTTATTTTTTTACAAACAATTGGTTGCTATTGAAGCTTGAAATAAATGTCGACGAGAGATCTGCAACTGATTTGATTTCAGTGACTCTCAGGCCACGTAATATAAATATTCAGACAGGAAGTTGCTATTTTTGTAACTGTTTAAATATTTCACCTTTTTAAATCAACAGTAAATTCACGTAGGTGATTCTCTCAGCTTGAATAACTGAGCGACAGATTTCAACTATGCACTTTCTTTTTCACCATTGGTTATCACCCTCAAATGATATACTAATCTTTCCATATTTGATACTTTTATATCGCACATTATTTAGATTCTTCATGTCTGGATGACAAATTCAAATAATATCAACACAATTCATAAACCAAATCATAAAATAGTGATTACTATTTTACAATTTTCTGCGTAAATATTGATTTGCAATCTTAGTTCGGTTGAAACTTATAATTAATGGCTTTCAGTTCTGCTAAAATTTTCATCTACTTTGGTGCATATATATTTTTGGTGTCTCCATATTTTCTTGAGAGTATGCGTGATTTGACAACACACTGACAACATCGAGAACTAAAGATGGAATATTTTTGTTCTGCTTATTCGCTGATCATTTAATCGCGATACTGATCATAGAAGATCATTTTATACTACCACACATCGCGGAGCCTTGTATCCTATTAAGCAGTATTCTTCTAAAATATCTGTAATAATGATAATAATATCATAAATGAAAAAAAAGTTTATGCTCCTATAGACATTCAAGATAAAGTAAATTGTGTTTCACCTCTTGAAAGTTTATAAAGATTTTTTAGAAAAGTACTACTTAATAGGATCCCAGGTTCCTATAATCGCGATTATAAATCAGCAACTAAGGCCAAGTTGTCCAATTTGTCAGCTCTCAAGAAAACGTGGAGACACTTAAAATATATATGCACAAACGTAGATGAAAATTTCAGCAAAATTACATATGATAGAGCTATTAATTATAAATTTCATCTGAACAAAGATTGCAAATCAGAAAATTGTAAAGTAGAAATCACTTTTTCATGATTTTGTTAATAAAATGTGTTGACATTATTTGAAGTTGTCATCTAGAGATGAGGAATCTAATTAAATTTTGACATAAAATTAGCAAATTTGGAAAGATTGATATCTTAGTGTTGTTTGAGGGTAATAATCCAACCAAACGTGATAGAAAAAATTCAGTACCTAGTTGAAATTTGCCGCTCACTAATTCTTGCTTAAAGAATCAACTACGTGAATTATCTTTTGATTTAAATAGGTGAAATATTTAAACATTTACAACTATAGCAACCTACTGTCTGAAGGTTTCGATTACGAGTCACTGAAATCAAATCAGTTGCAGATCTCTCGTTGATATTTATTTTGAATCAAAGAAATTCTGTCTGTGATTCTGCATATAATTAACATGTGAATAGAAATTGTTTTTGTTAACATTGTTAACTTTATACTTAAATGCCGATATATATTTTGTTGCTAAGAGAGGTGAGGGATGAAATTGAAAGGAAGATAACTAGCCTGATGTATACATAAATAAAATTTTTATTAATTAGTAATTACAAAAATAAACGGACATTTGGGATTGAGTATTGGATTGAGTAGCGTTTTGCAGACTTTCATGTTTCAATAGAAACGAAGGTAGTTTGTTTGTCAAATAAAAGAAAATAACAATTATGTTGCTAAGATTACGTCACCTTATAGCATGTCACCCTGTCCAATTATAGGCAAGAGTTATGGTTAATTCAATTAATCCTAATTCGAAATATGTAGTTTAGAAACACGTTGTCGTCTTTCAAGTAAATTTGAATTGATCTTGCATTGTATTAATATTACATCAAGTTGTGGTTCAGTTATATTTTTTGGTACAATTCTATTCGTTTGAATCCACAGTGTCAACAAATTGACAGAGCAAAGAAATATCGAGATGAGATGAGTTATACTAAATGGTAGAACTGTTTCGAATGAAATTCTTCCTTATATTTCAACCTACACTAAATGACTATAAATGTGATTCCCAAATATTCATATATAATATAACTTTTCAAATAAAACTACTTTGTTTACCTTTAAGTTATGTGGTTAATTTAATATAAGTTTGGTTGTTAATAAATGGATTCGACCCATTGTCGATTTTTTTAACCTTCCACTATTCAGTGGAGGTACTTAAAAGTTATATGCAACATATTTTTTTAGGAAACACATTTAGTGATTACAGTACAGATTAAAATTTAAGGAAGAATTACTTCGGCACTAATCTAAAATTATAATTGCTATAAACAAGCTTCATTCTCAGATGATAGATGAGTTGAAACCTAGATCCACACTATGGAAACATTTCCATAAAATGAAAGTACCTGCTATATACAGAGATAGATATGTGGAACTCCAACGGGAACATTCTAGACCTCAACCTTTTTGGTAGAATTTTTGAAGACGGTTTCTTGGTAATGCTGTTTTCTTCTTTATTGTGATTTTTTCTTGTACTTTTTTCGGATTTTTTGGATTTTTTTTCATATTTCATAGCCTCAGAGAAAATATTTCCCGATGTCGTCAGGTTTTGTCATGGCTCATTTCATCTTCATTTATATGATGGTAATCAGCCTTTCCATGTGACCGTAACTCCTCGTGCCCAACGAATCGTCAAAATACCTTAAAAAAGATATATAAAATTATTAAAGATTAATCATATTATATATACCAATTTTATTTGTTTTTCATTTAAATTAAATAATTTAATTGTATGTGCTTTAACATAAAATATGTCATTAGTTATAAAAATCTTGAATGCAGATGAAAATTATACTTACATTTAAATCCAATTCTTGGACCACTAGAATCTTTACATCATTTGCCTTTTGCATCGTACTTTATTACTATTATATACTATTATTACTTTTTTATTCTGAAAACAAATTAATTAGGTATTAATGTGTTGTTTTAAGGAGCGTCATATACATGAAAGTACTTATTCTTTGTTTAGTTGGGAATTCCTGTAAGTAAATTAATGAATTTAGACAAATATATTCCCTAAAAATAACAGTTTGATACGATCTGTTTCATTTCTAGCATTACTATACACAAGTATTTCTTCCGATTATCATTTCCAATGAGGCAGGGACTCATTAATAAAAGCGAGAATATTTAACTAATAATTTTGAATTGAAGCGTAGAAGCAACTTCAGAGAGATGTGGTTCGTATGAAATAAAAGTTTGAACTGATTAAAGTTTGGTGGTAAATAAGTAAAGAAAACTTTTTAGTCTACCTGATTTTATGAACAAAATTGAAATTAGTTTATGACAACGAAATTCAAATGTCTACAAATGAATAACGAATAGTTAATGTTATAAGTAGGAACATAATGTATAAAATTTCAGAAGACACAATCAACCAATGATAATTGATAGTTTAAAGTGTAAACCTCAGTACTCATGCAAACACTATACTTACTCATCATTGGTCCAATTCACTCGAGGCAGGTTATGTTAGAATATCTAGACATCGTGTATAACGGTTGTGATGACAACGGAGAATAAAAACAACAGAAGAGCACAGGGGTGCGTTGTCAGGATTTCGAGACCACCTCCATAGGAGTATCCCACTTTGTGGAAGACTTCTGCGTTTTGGAGGTGTGGGGTGGCTGGTCGGGAGGACAGATTGGTGTTAGGGTTAGAAGTAGGAGTACTTCCAGGATTTACCGATGGTATCTGTAGTTTAGCAGACAGCTTACTGCATTACTTACTTTCATTCGTTTTAATTCACCCTCTAGTTCCGAGATTTTAATCTTAACATCTAGTTTTCGGGTACCTCTTGGCTTATCTTTTTCGCGGACACTACACGTGGTTTATTGGTTTAGTAACCGAGGTTGCCAGCCAAATTAACAACTCTTCTCTTTTGTCTGAATATGGCAACTCTTATAACTAAATTCAAACAGAAGGACGAACGTTATGTCTAACTCCATTTGGGGGTCTGATATCGGTGTAGCTCTTTGCCGAATTTTGCTGTTGTTACTTACTTTTCAGAGAATATGCAAGAAATTGCAGTAATTTATTCAATCAATTAATTGAAATACAAAGGATGAATCAACAAAAAAGACAACTACTACTGTGCTCTTGAGCTGTCTCTCTCAAACTGACTCTCATGTTTCTTGATCACCAAGGTTACCTCGGTCGCCTTCATTTGTCAATTGTTATTGTTTTTTAACTTACTTTATTCTATTTTATTGTTTATATTAACACCGCCTCTCAATAGAATAGAATGAAGGCAATCCGAATCATAAAGACATTTCAATTATTTGTGATTGCTTTTCTTCCTCTAGGTAAGTCGCAAATAGACCTAGTATTGTTCTTTGCTAACGACTGCATCTCACAATTGATTACTTATTCCCACTCAGACCAGTCACTACGCCGTTTTGCTTCCGATATTGTGGACGGATCGTCACCAACAAATCGTTCTGCTGATAACACTAGTGATTCACCTTCGATAGATGATAGTGCCATATGCGCATCACATTCAGGTGCATAATTACCGTAACGTAGCGGTGCCTTTCTTACTCTCCCGCTCTTTCGTTGAGTTACCTCGCTGATACCCATGTTATCGAAATAAACGCCGTTACCAACACAATCCAAATTAGTACTGTGGATTTCACCAGTTTTATCAGTACGCGACTGTTCATCATCATTTGGTTAAACTGCTTTACCGTCACACGTACTCCCACTATCTGTAACCGCCTCTGAACCGATTAACTTTACTAACTTTGATCGATTTAATACCGATGATTCATTGAATGTTACATTTCGACTAAAAATTAGCTTCTGTTGTTCAATATCCCAAAGTCAATACGTACCAAACGTCGCACCATAACCAAGCATAATACATTTTGTTGCTTTTGCTTGTAATTTCAACCGCATTTCATGTGGAATATGATTGTAACATTCAGAACCAAATATTCGAAGGTTTGACAGCTCTGGTTTCTTTCCAAACCAAATTTCTGCTGGTGTCTTGTCTTTAAACTGCTTTCCACCCGCGTTTGTTGGCGATCGATTTTTGATATAATTTGCCGACATAATTGCTTCATTCCAAAACTTATTTTCCATCCCACTGGCCAAAAGCATTATCGTAGCCTTGTGTTGCAGCGTTTCATTTAAACGTTCAGATACTGAATTCGTTTCCGGATTGTATGCAACGGTGACTAACAACTGAATACCCTTTTGTTTGCAGTATTCTTTAAATTCGTTTGACGTATATTCACCACCGCCATCATGTCTCAATTTTGACACCTTTGAGCCATGAAGTGCCTCAGCCATTGCAACAAATTCCTTGAATTTACCAAACGTTTCACTTTTTCTCTTGATGCAATAGACCATGGATGCTCTCGAATAATCATCCATGAATGTCACAAAATAACGTGACCCATCGTATGCATTCGTTGGATACGGTCCACAAACATCACTGTGAATCAATTCCAAAACTCGCAATGAACGTGTATTTGAATTTCTTGGAAACGGTGAACGAACATGTTTTCCAAGTACACACGATTCGCACAACTGTGTATCCTTTTTTTTTACATTACTCATACCAATAGCCATATAATTGGCTAACTTTTTCATGTCATTTCGGTTGAGATGACCAAGTCTAAAATGCCATAGATTCTGTGATATTGTTTTCAAATTATTCACTCCTGTAAATCCCGCAAACACATTGTTGTCAACGTACAAAGTCACTTCATACATTCTTCCATTTACGCGTCCGACAAACTTTTCGATACCATTCAGCGATACATAGGCATAATCACACTCAAACACAATTCGATATCCCTTTTGTGTTAGTCTTCGAATTGACATCAAGTTGCATTTCAAATCATTCACGAATAGAACGTCCTCCATTGTTTTTACCGATGTATCACCATGGTGAAATGTTTTAACGAGAATGTCACCACGTTGGTTTGCAACAATGCTTTGATTTTTCTTGGCAACCGAAATGCTTATTTCGTCAATTGGTTCCAATTTATCGAAGAACATCTTCTGATTCACCATATGCTGAGTCGCTTCAGAATCTAAGACAAATTTTATTTCCGCGTAATTACCGCTATTCTGCTGCAATTGAGCGTTAAATGCCTTCGATTCTGCCAAATTCTCTTTGGTACCATCTTCAGCAATTGCATACATCGATGAACCGCTTGCTCTGTTTGCGCTTTCTCTATTTGACCTCTCTTTTTTGTTTTTATTGCGAAAACATTGAGCCTTTTTGTGTCCAGATTTTTTACACATATGACATATAATTGTCTTTTTCCCAGCAAACATTGCTCCAGGCTCAATTGATTTACTCGAACCATTTTCACCAGTCCGCTTGTTGTACTCATCCATTAACCGGGTTTTAACAAATTCTACAGTTAACTTTGATTGCTCCATTGTTTCCAATGCTGTCACTAGGTTATCATAACCTCATGGCATAGTAATCAACAAATGTACAACCACATCAAGCTCTTCCATTGTAGCTCCCGTTGACTTTAACTCTCGAATTCTCTTATCAAATTGCAAAAGTAAACTTATCATATCATCCGACTCATTGTATTTCATTGTCAGCAATTGTTTTCGTAATAAAACTCGCGACGCCACACTTTTCCTTTCGAAAATCGTGCATAATGTGTCGAACATGTCCTTTGCCCGAGCTTTTTCGCGAACATACTCAAGTTGGCTATCATGAACTGACTGTACTAATATCGAAACACATTTCTTTTCATTCAACTTAATCGTAGGATGTTTTGTCACATCTTTTTCCGCTGTAAGAATGACCTCCAACGATTCCTCGATGAATCTTCTCAACTCCATTTCATCAAGCAAAATTCCCACACGATATTTCCATTTGCTAAAATTCGTGCCATCGAGTTGTTGAATTTTTAGAATGTTATTTACAGTAACGTTCGCCATCTTTGTCTGTCGCCTTCACCACAATTGACTTCCAACCTCAATTGTATAACTTTATCCTGCACGCAGTGGGCCCATAACCTCAGAGAATATGCAAGAAATTGTAGTAATTTATTCAATCAAATAATTGAAATACAAAGGATGAATCAACAAAAAAGACAGCCACTACTGAGCTCTTGAGCTGTTTCTCTCAAACTGACTCTCACTATTTCTTGATCACCAAGGTTACCTCGGTCGCCTTCATTTGTCAATTGTTATTGTTTTTTAACATACTTTATTCTATTTTATTGTTTATATTAACGTTATGTCTAACTCCATTTGGGGGTCTGATGTCGGTGTGGCCGAATTTTTCTGTTGTTACTTACTTTAGATCGTTAACTCTTTCGGAACTTGGAACGGAGTCGTGCTCAGGGTTTACCGGGCGGTTGACCTTTCTTTCTGCCAATAGAACCTGGATTTGAACCGCCTTTTTCTTTTCTTCTTTCACGGTTTTTGCTGGCGATGTGCCGTCCGGTTCCAATATAATTCGGAACCACTCGACCTTTTGCAGGCACACTTGCTGTTTTCCCATTTCATTATCGCTAATTCGGTTATTAAACTGTTTACAGTACGAAAACAAAAATTTAATTCAGTTGTTTCTTGGATTGGTAACCAAGGTTACCAGACAAGTAAACAAATTTTTTCATTTGTCTGAATTTGGTAACTAACTAAATTCAGACAAAAGATGGACACTAAATAAACACAAAAATATCACTACAAACACTTTTGAAAACTGAGGTGTGAGTGTGATGAGAATAATAGTCGATGTTACAAGAACACTGATCGTTTATTATATTATTACAAAGTGTGCTAGAAACGTCAAAGACTAAAAACTAAGAACTAAAAACCCTGGGTAGCATGACGCTTGCGTTAGGGCATCTATACAGAGGGTTCCAAGTATCAATGTGCAATTTCATTCTTTAACAAACACTTTTCCGTAATTGCTACTCAAATTTGGATAAATGACGATTGTTACCGCTGCCATTGGTAACGACAGAAAGGTCTTTTATTGTTAGCGACTTTTGTCAATTGTTCAAAGTGCAACCAGGGAATATTGTTGATAGTAACAATTTTTGTTTGAGTTGTTCGTCCTTCTTCTGTCTGAATTTAGTTATAATAGTTACCATAATCGAAAGAGAAGAGTTGATAACGCTAATCCCAAATCTTTATCCCAACCAGCCAACCACACTCCTGCAAAGTCTTCCAGATCCAAAACTCAGGAACTCGGTCACCGCCAAGGAGGTGATGTCGAAATTGTCTAACTACGATTCACCCCACCAGTTATGATTCATTGTTCAAATTTATGTATATCGAATTGTATTAAAGTATTTTAAACCAAGTACACCAAGAATTAGAAGAGACTCCTCATAGAGAAGAAACTTTTAAATTGGTTTGGGAAAAACCAGCGCTAATGATTAGCCGTCTCAGATCTCAATTTCGGTTAATATTTTTTGACAGCTCATTGACAATCTTGGCAACTGATCTTTGTGTAATTTCGTTTTGTTTGGTGTCCAATCCTATAATGCTCTTTGGCGAATTACTGAGAGAGGTTATTTCAATTTGCCAAAATATGCGGAAAGTGGGAAGGTCCTAATTATGTGATGTGAATTTATAAGTTTAACAGAATTGAAAAAAAGCAGCTAAAAAAGATGTTTAAGTGTTATTATTATCTTATCAAAGAAAATATATAAAATTTTGATATTTGTTAGGAATAGCAATGTCTAATTAACAATTCACACACTTTTGTCGATGCATATTCTTCAGACAACAAAAGTATGTTTTACTTTTGATTAATAAACATATCGCCTTCATTGCTGTTGAAACCTGAATATGTACAAAATATCATTTGATTTCAAAACTGATCTTGAACAATTATTTGGTAACTTCTTACAATTTCGTCATTGAAAAGATAAAAACAACAAAAGAAATAAGTATTTACACTTCGTTAGCTGTTTGTTTCACTTTTTAGCCTTCAATGCAGACACAAATCTAATATTTTTGTTTATATTCAAAAAGTAATTATAATTTTGTCCAGATTGATGTTTTCAATGAACTCAGAAGTCTTGATTTATCTAGTAATAGAGGTCCTTATGATATTCCTCCTACAGTATTGAATGAATTGTGGATTCTCATTAACAAAGCCTCTATCAATGAAATTTAAAATGTTTTCAAAATCTACTTTATTTCCTAACGTACGTAAAAAGTCGTTTGTTATACCTACCTTAAAGGATGGAGGTAGTTTACTTGTTGTTTTCCAAAATTGTCCAAAAAAATCATTTCCAAAATAATTATGCCTTAGTTCCAAAATATTATAAATGAGAGTCAACATGAATTTTGCAAATGTAAACCTTCTGCGACCAACCTTCTTATTTATAACCTCTCGACAGTTGGTGCTCTTGAAAATCATTTACAGGTTGATGTTGTTTATACAGACATTTAAAAGGCATTTTATAGAATCTGTCATGATTTATTGTTTGCTACACTAAATGGGCTGGATTTGTCAAGTAATTTTTCCACTGTAAATAATCATAACGATTGCAATGTAAAGTGATTAGTTTTTATAAAAAATTAATCAACACCATATTCGCAAGTTATACTTTAGATAAAAGATTTTAATGTAATGTGTTTGAAATTTAAAAATGAGTAATAGGTTGGGCGGTAGTTTTTCTAGAAAAGTTGGTTCGGCTCAAGCCAAAATGAATTTGGGTAAATGTAAAAGAAAAGCTGGATCATATCTTGGTGCCTTTGCCCACACATTAAAGTAGCTTTTTACACAAATACTGCTGTAGGATCCCAGGTTCTGCGATGTTTTGTCGTATAAAATAACCTCTTTCCATAATCGCGGATTATATGTACAGCAATTAAGCAGAACGAAATACTCTCACATTAGCTGTCAAAATTGCCAGAGTTGTCAAAACGTGCTGACTCCTTAGGAACTCGTTAGGAATATTTAAACAATTACAATAATGGCAACTTGATGCCATTATTGTGGAGATGTCGATTACTAGTCCTGAAAGTCACGGAAATCAAATTAGTTGCAGATCTATCGTCGACATACAAAAACTGTCTGTGATTCTGACGGATAATTAACATGTGAAAAGAAATTGTTTTTGTTAACTTTGTTAACTTTATATTTCCATTAGAATAGATTGCTGCTAAGAGAAGTTCCAACTATTATAATTTAGTTTGAATATGTGATACGGACGACGTGAGGGATGAAATTGAAAACAGGATAACTAGATGTATATACACTTAAATAAAATATTAATTAATTAGTAATTACGAAACTAAACGAACATTTGGGAGTGGGTGTTGGACTGAGTGACATTTTACGAACTTTCAAGTTTCAATAGCAACGAAGGAATTTTGTGTATCAAATAAAAGAAAATAATATTTATGTTGCTAAGATTACGATTCCTTGTGACATATGCCAGACGTTAAAATATAAACAAAACACCAATGTCCAATTGAACCTTAATCGAAATATGTAATTTAGAAAAAAGTTGTCTTCTTTCAAGTAAATTTGATTTGTTTCTTCCATTTCTTCTTTTATTGATGATCCTTGGTCCTGGATTTGCATTTGAGGACTTTTATGACCTTACTTATTACAAGTGTAGCACCCTTACTTACTTTGTTTCTTGTGGTTGTTATTGTTGACTGAGAATACTGTTGAGTCACTTTCAGGATGTTTAACATTTTGTGATATGTTGATTTCACAGAAAGTTATCTTCATGCCGGAGCTTTCAATAGCAATAATCATTGGTTGATAGGAGGACTCTGGTAGACCGGAGAGTAGCAATGTAACTGGCCATTCATCGTCAACTGCGAAACCAATGTTTCTGAGCTTGCGAGCAGTACACATAATTTGGCTCACATATTTCTCTACGTTTTGACATACAGTAAGTGAAGTATTATAGAGATCACGCAGCAGCCCATCACAGCGTGTCAACAAAGAGTCATCAAATACTTATGAAAACGTATCCCATACTTCTTTTGCAGTACTACTCTCTTGCATGTGCACGTAATTTATTTAGTCAACTAGTAAATTTATCTTAGTTTTTGCCTTTGTGTCTCGTTTTGTGTCCACAATGACACATGTGGTGGGGTCTATGCAGTTCCACGACTCCTCTTGCTGTAGGTATGTTTTTAGAGCAAATCGTCATGTTACGTAATTATCTCGGCCGGTTAACTTTTCAATTAATGCCAATTGATTGTTTGCTGACAATTTAAGAACCCTTATTCCAGATGTTACGAGAAAACACTTTTCAATTGTCGTATTGACGTTTTAGGTTAACTTCATTACTTTTCTCAGTAAGTAAGCCATTCTGGGCTTCCCTGGGCTTTTCTGGCTCCATAACCTATTAAATTTTCTTAAAAGAATTTATTATTTCAGGAGTAAAACTTATATTTAAGAATTTAGTGTTAAAATTACAACTTAACTGTCTACAGGCGCACAATACAAATTACAATTTTATTAGTTTATGTGTAGTTTCAGTACACTCCTACAGGTCATCGCATCAGTTACAATTGGATTCCCAAGAGGAGATGAAACATTATTTGTTTTAAGTTGTGTTATAATTTTTAATTCTTAATAATAGCGTAAGCTTCATTGCGCTGTAAATTAGATTTTTTTGAGAAGAATGCTTCAGGTAAACTACTTCGGGTTAACAAGACAGCATTAAATTAACTGAGGAATGCATATTATCGGATTTTGTAAGCTGGGTCAGCTCCTTGATTAATATTTATATGATCCCATTTTCCGCACATTTTGGCAGACTGAAATAACTTCTTTCTGTAATTCGCCATAGAGCATTATAGGATCGGACACCAAGCAAAACAAAATTATGAGAAGGCTTTTCTTATTCTTAGTGTACTTGGTCTAAAATACTTTAATACAATTCAATATACAAAAATTTCAACACTGAACCATAAATGGTTCACAATTTCGACATCACCTCCTTGGGAGTGACCGAGTTCCAAGAGGTCTTCTGAGTTTTGGAGCTGGGAGACTTTGCAGGAGTAGGGGTGGCTAGTTGGGATAAAAATTTGGGATTAGCGTTAGGAGTAGGGGTACTATCAGAGTTTACCGATGGTATCCCTAGTTTAGACGACAAAGCTGTGTAAGCACTCTTTTACTCTCTGTATTCTCACCTTCTAGTTCCAAAATTTTATTCCTAAGGAAATCGGGTACCTCTGGAAACGTCAGCAGACGTTTGGGTTTTATTGAGTTTTTCACTTAGCTTTTCTTTTTTCCGGACCCTACACATAGTTTAACAAATTAACAACTCTTCTCTTTCGATTATGGTAACTATTATAACTAAATTCAGACAAATGACGGACGAACAACTCAAAAAAAAAATTGTAATTTTCAACAATATTCCCTGGTTGCTACCCACACTTTGAACAATTGACATAAGTCGCTAACAATAAGAGACTTTTCTGTGGTTATCAATGGCAGAGTGTTGGTAGTGATATTTTCGTTTTTATTTAGTGACCCTATTAAAGTTCCTATTAAAAGACAAGAACCGTGAAATAAGAAAAGGAAAAGGAGGCTCAAATCCAGGTTCTATTCGCAGAAAGGAAGGCGGTACCACATCCAACGACACAGCTAATTATTGTAAAGCCCCAGTTTTGATCGGTTACATTAGAGTACATTAGAATACCAATTAATTCTCTGTATCGTGTGGGGTCTTTGAATGGTTTTAAATCTCTGTTAAATTTTGAGTGGCAGTCATACGGTGTTTTAATTGGATTGCAATCTACCATTCTGAACTTCTCTAAAATATATTTTTTTTGTTTAAGTCTTACTCCTTTCTTACTTTGGTTAATTTCTATTCTAAAGAAAAACCTAGCAATCTTTGATCTTCAATTTCTCAGCTAATTCCCTCTTAATTTCATTACAAGTTTGTTTTTCGACAGTTCTTTTGTACTCCTTAAATTTTTCAAAAGCTTCTCTCTTTGACTTATGGAAAAAAAACCTGGCACCACCTATTATAATCGTCTATTAATGTAAGAAGATATCTTGATCCACCGCTGAGTCTGACTCGCATTGGTCCGCAGATATCTGAATGAACAACATTCAGTAACTGCTTACTTCTTCCTTCTCTGTCAGTAAAGGGTTTCCTTGCTTGCTCACCTCGTTGACATTGTCACACCACATGGGTAATTTATCATTATCCAATTTATTACCGTGTACCAGTCGCTTTCTGTACAAATCCTGTACGCCTTTACAATGTAGGTACTCCAGTTGTCTATGCCACAGGACCATTTTGTTTGAATTTCTATGCATTATTCATTTGTAGACATTTGAATTTCGTTGTATATAAACCTATTTCAATATTTTTCATAAAATCAAGTAGACCAAAAAGTTTTCTTTATTTGTTTACCACAAAACTCTAATCACTTCAAACTTTTATTTCATAAGAAACACATCTCTCTGAAGTTGCTCCTACGCTTCATTTCAAAATTAATAGTTAAATATTCTCTCTTTATTAATGAGGTTCTTTCTCATTGAAAATGGTAATTAGAAGAAATACTTATTTACAGTAGTGCTAGAAATGAAACCGATCGTACCCAACTGTTATTTTTAGGGAATAGTTTTGGCTAAATTCATTATTTATATTTACAGGAATTCCCAACTAAACACAGAATAACGCTCCATAAAATAACACATTAATTTGTTTTCAGAATAAATTATGATTTTTTTATTGGAGCAAAGAAGGGGAAATCTACAAGACGTAGTGCCGCACTTTACCGACTAAAAACCCCTCTCCGGGCACCGATCCGAAGATCATGGCCTAAGAGTAGTTAACCATAAAGGTTTAGGAAAATAGAAGGGAAAATTAAAGAGGTACGTAACAATCGCTACATAGTAAAGAAAAGATGTCCCAAAGAGACGCAGAAGTCTAGACAGCCAAGAGACAAGGTCTCTTGTATCTGTCGGATTCACAGGGTTGGATATCATGCAAGCATGCAATCTCCGGATTAGAGTGTTGAAAGATAGATCTCCGGAGATTGAGGGCATGCTATTTTCTCTGAGGCTATGAAATATGAAAAAATATGCAAGAAATCCGAAAAGAGTACAAGAAAAAATAACAATAACAGAGAAAACAGCATTACCAAGAAACCGTCTTCAAAAGTTCTATCAAAAAGGCTGAGGACTGGAATGTTCCCGTTGGAGTTTCACATATCTGTCTGTATATAAAGCAGTTACTTTCATTTTATGGAAAGTTTTCCACAGTATGGGCATACGTTTCAACTCATCTAACATCTGAGAATTAAGCACGTTTGTAGTAATTATAATATTAAAATCGTGCCGTAGTAGTTTTTGCTTATATTTTAATCTATAATTTATGACGGAAAATGTGTTTCCTAAATAATTATATTGTGTATATCTGTATATTTTTCCACTGAATAATTGGAGGTTGAAAAAATCGGCAATGTGTCGAAACCATTTTATAACACCAAACTAATATTAAAATATCGACATAAGTTAAACAAAGTAGTTTTATTTGTAAAGTTATGTTATATTTAAATATTTGGGAATCTCATTTATGGTCATCCACTGTAGGTTGAAATACAAGGATGAGATTGATTCGAAACAGTTCTACCATCAAAAATATTATAACAAATTGAAAAATCATCACGATATTCCTTTGCTCTGTCAATTTGCTGAGACCGTGGATTAAAACGAATTATAAGAAACGATATAACTGAATCACAATTTGGTGTTATATCAATACAATGTAAGAATCAAATCAAATTTGCTTGAGAGAAGACAACTTTTTTCTAAATTACATACTTTTGACATATGCCATAAAGAAACGTAATTTGACATGTTATTTTATTTTTGACAAACAATTCGTTGCTATTGATACTTGAAAGTTTGCAAAATGTCACTCAATCACACACCCACTCGTTTTATTTTGTAATTACAAATTAATTAAAATTTTATTTATGTGTATATACATCAGGCTAGTTATCTTGTTTTCAATTCTATTCCTCACCTTATAATAGTTGAAACTTCTCTTAGCAGCAATCTATTGTAATGTAAATATAAAATTAACAAAGTTAACAAAAACAATTTCTTTTCACATATTAATTACTTGTAGAAAATAAATGTCAAAGAGGGATCTGCAACTAATTTGATTTCAGTGACTTTCAGGGCTAGTAATCTAAACCTTCAGACGGTAAGTTGCTATTTTTGTAACTGTTTAAATATTTCACCTTTTTAAGAATTTAAGAATTTTTCTCCTTCACCTTTAGTTATCACCCTCAAACAACACTAATATACCAATCTTTCCATATTTGATAATTTTATGTCGCAAATTATTTAGATTCTTCATGTCTGGATGACAAGTTCAAATAATGTTAACACAATTTATAAACCAAATCATGAAGTAGTGATTCACACTATTTCACAATTTTCTGGGGAAATAAAGATTTGCAATCTTTGTTGGGTTGAAATTTATAATTAATAGATTTATCTGTTGCAGCTTTGTTAAAACTTTCATCTCTACTTTAGTGCATATATATTTTTAGTGTTTCCATATTTTCTTGGGAGTAGGCATGTTTTGACAAAACACTGACAACATCATCGAGAACTAAAGTTGTAGTATTTTCATTCTGCTTATTCGGTTACCATATAATCGCGATACCGATCATGGAAAGAAGTTATTATATACAATCAAATATCGCGGAGCCTTGTATCCTATTAAGCAGTATTCTTCTAAAATATCTGTTATAAGGTATATCATAATTGAAATGAAAGTTTATGCTCTTATAGACATTCAAGAAGTGAGACACAATTTACTTGCTTTACCTGTATGCTCCATACTTGCTTCAAAAATATGTTAATATCGTGGTGGTAACTCTCCATATGCGTTGGGATGTAGATGGAGTTCTTAAGATACTTTATTTAAATTTGCAATCTGTAAAAAGAAATAATTTTCGAGGGTATTGCAAAAATGATCTTCAAAAATTGATTGAATAAATCATATTGTAGAAGAGAATGAAAAACACAGTGACCAAAGATTTTTTTGTAAGAAGGAAAATAACGCAGCGATTTTTAATTAGGGATGTCTCAATATGATTATACGGCGCTGTAGTGCGTTGATTCAGTCTACCAAAGGGGCGGTATATATAACACGATATTTTACACTAAAAACTCTCTGTACTCTGTAATATTGTATAACTTTGGTTAACTTTTGATATATATACAAATCGGGATTCTTTTTTACAGTTTCAAAGACATTTTAGTGTTTTGTTAATATATCATATGTCCTAACTTTATTTGAATGAACTTTAAATATGATATGATATGGTAATATTTTGATCCAGCAAAATTAAAGCCCACGGGAAATTTTCATGTGGCTTGATTTCCGAGAATTTCATAATTAATTAACACTATTTGAAATCAGAGCTCTAAAATAGATATATTTCGTTATTAATGTAATTGTTACAATATTCCGCCTTGATTAACTGCAATAAATTATGTATCTAAGGGAATCCAAATTTAAAAAAACAATAGAACACTTGTTGTAACCTAGCATCTGTTATTTACATCTGTTCCCAAAACTTAATTTAAAATATTAACAATTTCAACATTCAAGAGATGCTGCGAAACTTTAGAACAGTAGGTGTCTCACCATTCAAAAAATCAACAACTACATACACGCCATTAATTTATTTCAGATGTAATTCATGAGGAATAACACATAATTTCTAATGAAAGTCAAATTTGATGATTAACATCAGTGAATCAAATTTAAATGGAAAATGTGTGTGGTTTAAATTAATGGTTAAGACTTGAATAATACTATATGGAATAAATAATGAAATTATTTATTAACAATTTCTTGAAACGAGAGAATAAGTTTTTGAGAACTCTGGTTCTGTACATGTGTTTTGAAAACTAACTGTCAACTGATGTTGGAGTTATTTCATTTTGCTTGTTGGCCGATTTTATAATAGCCTTACCAAGTATACAAAGTTGTTATTCTAAATTGTCGAGATATTCTGAACACAGGATCCTATAATAATAATCGAGGAGCTATTTTCCTGTCACAGTTAACTGTGTGACATTCTGCTGATATAATTTAATTTACAATGCGAAAAAATATCTTATTCTTGAAAATAAAGCTTACGCTATAACAGAGTCAAGAATTGAGACGCAAATTACTTAGAAAATCATTTATTTAGAATACCGATCAGACATGTAGTAGATGTTAAGATTCTGCATATAGCATATAGGTAAACCAAGTAAATTGTGTGTCACCTCTTGAATGTTTATCTTTCTTTTCAGTTATGTTATACCTTATTGCACGGTAAAGTAGATTTTTTAGAAAAATACTACTTAATATGATCCCAGGTTCCTATAATCGCGATTATAAGATTAGCAACTAAGCAGAATGAAAATACCCCAACATGCCCAAGTTGTCTAATTTGTGAGCAAATTGTCAAAACGTGTGTAGTGGTTACGAGCTCTCAAGAAAACGTGGAGACACTTAAAATATATATGCACTAAAGTAGATGAAAATTTCATCAAAATTACAAATGATAGAGTTATTAATTATAAATTTCATTTCAACAAAGATTGCAAATTTTTACACAGAAAATTGTGATTTGATTTTGTTTATAAATTGTGTTGTCATTATTTGAACTTGTCATCTAGACATGAGGAATCTAAATAAATTTTGACATAAAATTAGCAAAATTAGAAAGATTGGTATCTTAGTGTTGTTTGAGGGTGATAATCCAACCAAACGTGAAAGAGAGAAATTCAGTACCTAGTTGAAATTTGCCGCTCACTAATTCTTGCTTAATGAATCAACTACGGGAATTATTTTTTGATTTAAAAAGGTGACATATTTAAACAGTTACAATAATAGCAACCTACTGTCCGAAGGTTCCGATTACGAGTCACTGAAATCAAATCAGTTGTAGATGTCTCTACGACATTTATTTTCCATCAAAGGAATACTGTCTGTGAATCTGTCAGATCATTAACATGTGAATAGAAATTGTTTTCATTAACTTTATACTTAAATGCAGAAATATATTTTGCTGCTAAGAGAGGTGGGGGATGAGATTGAAAACAAGTAACTTGCATGATGTATATACACATAAATAAAATTTTAATTAATTATTACAAAATTAACGAACATTTTGGAGTGAGTGTTGTTTTGAGTGACATTTTGCAATCTTTCATATTTCAGTAGCAACGAAGGAAGATCACGTCACCTTATGATGTATGTCAGCCTGTCCAATTATAGGCAAGAGTTATGGTTAATACAATTAAACCTAATTCGAAATATGTGGTTTGGAAACACGTTGTCCTCTTTCAAATAAATTTGATTTGATCTTATATTGTATTAATATTACATCAAATTGTGGTTCAGTTATATTTTTTGTTATAATTCTATTTGTTTGAATCCACAGTGTCAACAAATTGACAGAGCAAAGAAATGTCGAGATGAGTTATAATAACTTTAATGGTAGAACTGTTCCGAATCAATTTCATCCTTATTTTTCAACTTACACTAAATGACTAAAAATGTGGTTCCCAAATATTTAAATATAATATAACTTTCCAAATGAAACTACTTTGTTTAAGTTTTGTGGTTAATTTAATTAATTTTAACCTCCAATTAGTTAGTGGAAAGAAGTACTTAAAAGATATATGCGACATAATTTTTTAGGAAACACATTTACTGATTACAGTACAGATTAAATTTTAAGGAAGAATTACTTCGGCACTATTCTAAAATTATAATTAGAATAAACAAGCTTAATTCTCATATGTACTATGAGTTATAACGTAGGTCCGTACTATCGAAACATGGAACTTTTTTCCCGTGTAGTGTATACTATTTCTCTTACTACCTCGGTCGAAAGTACGTATTTTGCTCCCCGGTTCCACTACAGAAAAATACTATTTCCTATCGTGGAACCGGGGAGCAAAATACGTACTTTCGACCGAGGTAGTAAGAAAAGAAAATTTCGACACGAGGCGGATTCAGATAGAGACGTTACTTACCAAAATCGATACCTGGGATTTCGTTAATGGTGAAGTATCAAAGCCAGTTATATGTCAGGGTGACACAAAAAGTGAATCAGCGCCTAAAACGTGGATGTAAATAAGATAAAAAGGTAAATGCGGACATAATCCTATGCATAAGCCCATCGGACCTCAAGAGTATCAAAGGATGCGAGATTCCCAAAGATTGAAATTGGAGTCAATCCATGCTTCAAATGGACCGGCACTATTGGAACAATTATTTTATATATTTTATATATAATATTTATTTAAGTATAAATAAAATTGGATAACGATAAATTACCCACGTAGTGTGACATATGTCAACGAGGTAAACAAGCAAGGATACCCTTTACTGACAGAGAAGTAAGAAGTAAGCAGTTACTGAATATTGTTCATTCAGACATCTGCGGACCAATGCGAGTCAGAACCAGTGGTGGATCAAGATATCCTTTAACATTTAGGTGTATTTTCTCATGTCAAAAGGAGAATTTCTTGAAAAATTTAAGGAGTACTAAAGAACTGTCGAAAAACAAACTGGTAATGAAATTAAGAGAAAATTAGCTGAGAAATCAAGATCAAAGAATGCTAAGTGTTTTTTGGAATAGAAATTAACCAAAGCAAGAAAGGAGTAACACTTAAACAAAAAAAATATATTTTAGAGAAATTCAGAATGATAGATTACAATCCAGTTAAAACACCCTATGACTGCCACTCAAAAGTTAACAGAGATTTAAAAATGTTTAAAGTCCCCACACGATACTGAGAATTAATTGGTAGTCTAATGTAGTCTAATGCAGCCGATCAAAACTGGGGCTTTACAATAATTAGCTGTGTCTTTCTGACAATCGAACCTGGATTTGAGGCGCTTTTTCAGTTTCTTATTTCACCGTTTTTGTCTCTTAATAGGGACTTATTCTGAAATGGAACTGGCGAAGTGCCGTGTGGTCCCAATAGGACTCTGAAGCACTCGAACTTCTTGCAGGCACGCTTGCTGTTTTCGCATTTCATGACCGCTAATTCAGTTATTAAATTGTTTATAGTACGAAAACCAAAACTTAATTCAGTTGTTTCTTGAATTGGTAACCAAGGTTACCAACCAAGTAAACAATTTTTTTTATTTGTCTGAATTTAGTAACTAACTAAATTCAGACAAAAGATGGACATATTTCAGTGGTTGCTACCCAAACTTGGATAAATGACGATCGTTACCGCTGCCATTGGTAACGACAGAAAAGTCTTTTATTGTTAGCAACTTTTGTCAAGTGTTCAAAGTGTGGTTAGCAACCAGGGAATATTGTTGATAGTAACAATTTTGGTGTGAGTTGTTTGTCATTCTTCTGTTTGAATTTAGTTATAATAGTTACCAAATTCGAAAGAGAAGAGTTGTTAATTTGGCTGGTAACATCGGTTACTAAATCAATAAACTATGTGTAGTGTCCGGAAAAGAGACAAGCTAAGTGAAAAACTCAATAAAACCCAAAAGTCTGCCGACGTTTCCAGAGGTACCCAATTTCCTTAGTGTTCAAATTTAAGTATATTGAATTGTATTAAAGCATTGCATATTCTTCAGACAACAAAAGTATGTTTTACTTTTGATTAATAAACATATCGCCTTCATTGCTGTTGGAACCTGAATATGTACAAAATGAAATTTGATTTCAAAACTGAACTTGAACAATTATTTGGTAACTTACAATTTCGTCGTTAAAAAGACGAAAACTACAAAAGAAATAAATATTTACTCTTTACACGTGAGCTGTTTGTTTCATTTTTTGGCTTTCAATGCAAACACAAATTTAAACAATATCGTTTTGTCATGAAAATATTTTTGTTTATATTCAAAAAATAATAATAATTTTTTCCAGATTGATGTTTTTAATGAACTCAGAAGTCAGATTTATCTAGTAATAGAGGTCCTTATGATATTCCTTCTACAGTATTGAATGAATTGTGGATTATAATTAACAAAGCCTCTAACCATGAAATTTAACTTGTTTTTAAAATGTGCTTTATTTCCTAATGCACAGAAAAATTCATTTATTATACCTACCTTAAAGAATAAGAGATAGTTTACTTGTAACAAATTTAGGCCTGTATGAAAAATGTTTTGCATTCCATAATTGTCCAAAAAAATTCATTTTCAAAATAATTATGCCATAGTTCCAAAATATTATAAATGAGAGTCAACACGGATTTTGCAAATGTAAATCTTCTGCGACCAACCTTCTTATTTATAACAATTCGACAGTTATCATTTACAGGTTGATGTTGTTTATACAGACTTTTAAAAGGCATCTGATAGAATCTGCCATGATTTATTGTTTGCTGAACTAACTGGGCTGGAGTTGTCAAGTAAGTTTTCCACTGTAGATAATCATAACGATTGTAATGTAAAGTGATTAGTTTTTTAAAAAAAATAAATCAACATTATTTTCGAAAGTTACACTTTACATAAAAGATTTTAATGTAATATGTTTGAAATTTAGAAATGTGTAACAGATTAGGCGGTAGTTTATCTAGAAAAGTTGGTTTGGCTCAAACTAAAATGAATTTGCGTAAATGTAAAAGAAAAGCTGGTGAATATTCTGGTGCTGAAAGAGTTCAAACACAGAGGTTCAAGAATACAGATATTATTAAAAAACACTGATTGCAGAACAATTTTTAAATGGGATGGACAATAATTTAGCATATAAATTCCAGCTTAAAGTATGCGTTATTGTTGAAGAAGAAATTATGAGTAGAAATATTTAATCTTTCCATTTCTCTGTTAACATCATCTATTACTGACTAGTAATTAATAAGCCAACTTAGTTGTCACGCCCTTCCAAATTCTGTCAATGTCAAAACTTTTCGGGTTATTCATCAAACTCTCTAATACCCTCAAAAATTATTTCTTTTTACAAATTGCAAATTTAAATAAAGCATCCTAAGAACTCCATTTACAATTCAACGCATATGGAGAGTTACTACCACGATTTTAACACATTTTTAAAGCAAGTATGGAACATATAAGTAAAACAAGTAATCGTGTCTCACTTCTTGAATGTCTATAATAGTGTAAGCGTTCCTTTTAATTATGTTGCCCTTGTTGCACTATAAAGTAGATATTTAGAAAAATACTAGTTAATAGGATCCCAGGCTCTGCGATGCTTTGTCGTATAAAATAACCAGAACGAAAATATTCCAACATTAGTTGACTAAGTTGTCAAAATGTGCGTACTCGTTAGGAACACTCAAGAAAACGTGGAGACACTAAAAATATATATGTAACAAACCATCAAAAAATGCTATTACTTATAAATTTCTACTGTAAAAAGATTGCAAATCTTTACGCAGAAAATTGTAGAATAGAAATCAATATTTCATGATTTGGTTTAAAAGTTGTGTTGACATTATTTGAACTTGTCATCCAAACATGAGGAATCTAAATAATTTTCTTCATAAAATTAGCAAATATGGAAACATTGGTATCTTAGTCTTGTGGGAGAGTGATAACCCAACCAAAAGTGAAAGAGAAAAATTGTCGCTCACTAATTCAAGCTGAAAGAATCAACCACGATAATTTACTGTTGATTTAAAAAAGTGAAATATTTAAACAATTACAATAATGGCAACTTTTTGTTTGAAGGTTTCGATTACGAGTCCTGAAAAATCACGGAAATCACGAACTTTCAAGTTTCAGTAGCAACGAAAGAATTTTGTTTATCAAATAAAAGAAAATAACATTTATGTTGCTAAGATTACGTTTCCTTGTGACTTATGCCAGACGTTACAATATAAACAAAACATCCAATGTCCAATTAAACCATATTCGAAATATGTAATTTAAAAAAAGTTGCCTTCTTTCAAGTAAATTTGATTTCAGTAAGAAGAAATGCTAGTTGTGCCTATGTTGATGATGGCCTGTTATTCTCAATTGATGAATCAGAACTAAATTAATTAAAAAAAAAAAACTGAAAAACACATATTGGAATTAAAATAATGGAAACCCCAAGTAATTTTTTGGGAATGCAAATAGAAAGTTTTAGTATCTATGTGGAACAAATTTTAAACAGATTTGAAAAGACTAATGCTAGTCCTAATATTATTCCAGTCGACCCTCACATAACACAGCCTGTTCCGTCAAGTTTTACTTGGCGACCACCGCAAATAATCTGACTTAGAGACAATAAATCTGTTGCCAGTTTAGGAACACATAATACTTTTGGAAAAAGCACCTTTTTGTTTTGACCTTCATCGTCATAATGGTCCAACCTCACTTATACTGAGCATTGCACAGATTATACTTTGTTGTCTGCGACTCTGATTTTATGTATGACAGAGTCATATATTCAAGCATGTTCTTACGTCTTGTCATGTGTGACGATGCACCGGAAGCCACTTGCCATGGGTCATTTTGGCTGGATGTTGCCTCAAACACAACAGCATATGATGAACTACTTGCTTTTTGTGGAACATTCTTGGTCCTGGATTTGCATTTGAGGACTTTTATGACCGTACTTGTTACAAGTGTAGCACCTTGAATCCTTACTTGGTTGTTGGTTGTTTTCTTGATGACTGACAATACTGTTGAGTCACTTTCAGGTTGTTTAACATCTTGTGATAGTTTTGATTTCACAGAAACTGAAGTTATCTTCATGCCGGAGCTTTCAATAGCAATAATCATTGGTTGATAGGATTCTAGTAGACTGGAGAGTAGCACTGTAAATAGCCATTCATCGTCAACTTCGAAACCAATGTTTCTGAGCTTGTGAGCAGTACACATTATTATGCTCACATATTTCTCTACGTTTTAACATGCAGTAAGTGAAGTATTACAGAGATCATGCAGCAGCCCATCACAGCGTGTCAACCAAGAGTTATCCCACACTTATTTTGCAGTACTACTCTCTTGTATGTGCACGTAATTTATTGAGTCAACTAGTAAATTTATCTTAGTTTTTGCCTTTGAGTCTCGTTTTGTGTCCACAATGACACATGTGGGGGGTTTTATGCAGTCCACAACTTCTCTTACTGTAGATGTGTATTTACAGCAAATCGCTAGGTTACGTAATTATCTCGGCCGGTTAACTTTTCAATTAATGCCAATTGATTGTTTGCTGACAATTTAAGAACCCTTATTCCAGATGTTGCGAGAAATCACCTTTCAAATGTCGTATTGACGTTTTAGGTTAACTTTATTACTTTTCTCAGTAAATAAGCCTTTCTGGGCTCAAAAGAATTTATTATTTCTCAAGAAAAATTTATATTTAAGAATTTAGTGTTAATATTACAACTTAACTGTCCACAGGCGCACAATTCAAATTACAATTTTAACAGTTTATGTGTAGTTTTAGTGCACTCCTACCAGCTCATCGCATCAGTTACAATTGGCTTCCCAAGAGGAGATGAAACATTATTTGTTTTAAGTAGTGTCAAAATTTTTCATTCTTTATAATAGTGTAAGCTACATTGCGCTGTTAATTAGATTTTTTTTAGAAGAATGCTTCAAGTAAACTAATTAGGGTTAACAAGACAGCATTAAGTTAACTAAGGAAAGCATATTATTATATTTAGTTCGCTGGGTCAGCATCAGTAATATTTATACGATCCACATTCCGCACATTTTGGCAGATTGAAATAACCTCTTTCCGTAATTCGCCAAAGAGCATTATGGGATCGGATACCGAACAAAACAAAATTACACAAAGATCAGTTGTCAAGATTGTCAATGAGTTGTCAAAGAATACGAACCGTATTCCATATCAGTCTTCACAATTTTGCCAAACTAATTTAAGTGTGTCTTTTCTATGAAACCTTTTTTCTAAATGTTAGTGTATTGATCTATTTGCTTTAATTCAATTCAATATACATAAATTTGAACACTGAACAATTTCTAACATTATCTCAATCATCTAAATCTTATCAATATTAAAATTTGCCCTAATGTATATTATTTATTTCCTTGAAAAATATTACTTTTTACCAGTGTGCGTTTATATTCGGATTCAAACTCAGATAAATTTTTATTTATTTATAGATTTTATTATGATTAACCATGAGTGACAATAAAGTATGTATCTAAGGACATTTATATAAAATTTAAAAAACAAAAGAAAACTTACTGCATTGTCCCGGATGTGAATTTGGTCGGTCTCAGTCGGGGATCGTCGTATCGGTACGGATATTCGAACCGGCACGACTTGGGCGCCGTGTCTGAAGGACAAAACTGGTCTGCCGACGCTTCAAGAGGCCTTGAGATTAAAATATCGGAACTAGAGGGTGAACTACAACGAATGAAAGTATGTAATGCAGTAAGCTGTCTGCTAAACTGCAGACACCTTCGGTAAATCCTGGAAATACTCCTACTTTTAACACCAATCCTTTCTCCCAACTAGCCACCCCACACCTCCAAAACGCAAGTTTTCCACGAAGTGGGTCACGCCTATAAAGGTGATGTCGAAATCGTCTGATGATGACGCACCCCTGTGCTCACCGAAAGGACATGAAAGTACTGGAAGTCTTTATATCCATTAAGGTCAAAAGCCAAAAGTGAATAATTGGAACAGTTTACCAGCATCTGGTTCTGATTTTTATTCCAATCATTGTGCATCAGTGGATATATTTTTAGTAACTGGAGATTGAACCCTGCCCCGAGTGAATTGGACTAATGATGAGTATAGTGTTTTCATGAGTTCTGAGGTTTACTCATTAAACTATCACTTATCATTAGTTGATTGGGATTTACTTTTTAGCAATATGGATGTTAATGATTGTGAGCACAAATCTTATGAAATTTTATACAATATGTTCCAACTTGATCTACCTGTAAAAATATTTAAGAACTATGTTTCTTAAGTTATAAAGGGCTTATGACATTAACAATTCGTTATTCCTTTGCAGATATTTGAATTTCGTTGTCATAAACAAATTTAAATATTTTTCATAAAATCAAGTAGCACAAAAAGATTTCTTTATTTGGTTACCACCAAACTTTAATCAGTTCATATCGAAACATACCTCTCTTATACATAATTTGTTTTCAGAATAAATTCAGTAAATTAAGATTGAAATCTGAAAGTACTAAGTAAAAGGCAAATGGTGGAAAGATTCTAGTGGTCCAAGAATTGGATTTAATTGTACGTATAATTTTCATCAGTATTCAAGATTTTTATAATTAATGATATATTTTATGCTAAAACACACACAATTAAATTAATTTAAAACACAAATTAATTTAAAACAAATAAACTATTTCGACGATTCGATGGACATCAGGAATTAGTTACACTTTGACAGACTGATTAGTATCATATAAATGAAGATGAAATGAGCTATGACAAAGCCACACGATATCGGGAAATATGAAAAAAAAAATCCAAGAAATCAAAAAAAGTACAAGAAGAAATCCCAATAAAGAAGAAAACATCATTACCAAAAGTTCTACCAAAAAGGCTGAGGACTGGAATGTTCCCTTTGGAGTTCCACATATCTGTCTGTGTATAAAGCAGGTACTTTCATTTTGAGAATTAAGCATGTTTATAATAATTATAATTTTATAATTGTGGCGAAGAAATTTTTCCTATTGTAATCTGTACTTTATGACGGTAAATGCGTTTCCTAAATAATTATGTTTATATCATAAATAATTATGTTGTATATAGCTGTAAATCTTTCTACTGAATAATTGGAGGTTGAAAAAATCGACAATGTGTCGAAACCAATTTATAACACCAAACTAAATTGTCGACTTAAGTTAAACTAAGTAATTTTATTTGTAAAGTTAAGTTATATTTAATTATTTGTGAATCTCATTTATAGTCTTCCAGTGTAGGCTGAAATATAAGGATGAGATTGATTCGAAACTGTTCTACCATCAACAATATTATAACAAATCGAAAAATCATCACGATATTCCTTTGCTCTGTCAATTTGCTGACACTGTGGATTAAAACGAATTGAATTATAAGAAAAGATATAACTGAACCACAATTTGGTGAAATATAATATAAGAATCAAATCAAGTTTCGCTTGGGAGAAGACAACTTTTTTTCTAAATTAAATACTTCTGACATATGTCATAAGGAAACGTAATCTTAGCAACATAAATGTTTTTTTTTGACAAACAATTGGTTGCTATTGAAACTTGAAATAAATGTAGACGAGAGATCTGCAACTGATTTGATTTCAGTGACTTTCAGGACACGTAATCTAAACCTTCAGACAGTAAGTTGCTATTTTTGTAACTGTTTAAATATTTCACCTTTTTAAATCAACAGTAAATTCACGTAGGTGATTCTCTCAGCTTGAATAACTGAGCGACATATTTCAACACTGAAATTTTCTTTTTCAACATTGGTTATCACCCTCAAATGATATACTAATCTTTCCATATTTGATAATTTTATATCGCAAATTATTTAGATTCCTCATGTCTGGATGACAAATTCAAATAATATCAACACAACTTATAAACCAAATCATAAAATAGTAATTTCTATTTTACAATTTTCTGCGTAAATATTGATTTGCAATCTTTGTTCGGTTGAAACTTATAATTAATGGCTTTATCATTTGCAGTTCTGTTAAAATTTTCATCTACTTTGGTGCATATATATTTTTGGTGTCTCCATATTTTCTTGACAGTATGCGTGTTTTGACAACACACTGACAACATCGAGAACTAAAGATGGAGTATTTTCGTTCTGCTTATTCGCGATACTGATCATAGAATGAGGTATTTTATACTACCAATCATCGCGGACCCTTGTATCCTATTAAGCAGTATTCTTCTAAAATATCTGTAATAATAATAATAATAATATCATAATTGAAAAGAAAGTTTATGCTCCTATAGACATTCAAGAAGTGAGACACAATTTACTTGCTTTACCTATATGCTCCATACTTGCTTTAAAAATATGTTAAAATCGTGGTAGTAACTCTCCATATGCGTTGGGATGTAGATGGAGTTCTTAGGATGCTTTATTTAAATTTGCAATCTGTAAAAAGAAATAATTTTTGAGGGTATTGCAAAAATTATCTTCAAAATTTGATTGAATAAATCATATTGTAGAAGAGAATGAAAAACACAGTGGCCAAAGATTTTTTTGAAAGAAGAAAAATAACGGAGCGATTTTTAATTAGGGATGTCTCAATTTGATTATACGGCGTTGTAGTACGTTGGTTCAGTCAACCAAAGGGGCTATATACAGTGCAAAAATGCTAGTGCAAGTGCGCGCTTGCGCACAATATAAATTAATCTTAGCGAATGCATTTAGTAACTCTCTATATGCGATATTAAAAACAAAAATAAGTATTCTAAAAATAAAGTTCTTTTTTCAAAATAAAAAATATCCCAAAAATTAAATAAAATAAATAAATGCATAAGTAAAAAAACTAAAAATAATTAAATAAAGTGTTCAAAGACACCGACTCGTCTACGGAGACGAACCGCATGCTAAACTCAGCAAAACCAAATGATCCCCTCTAGTCAGTCCGGCCCGCCCACATAATTGCATGTATATCTTTCTTTTTTGTTTACAAAGGGGTGTTGATGTTCCGTCTCAATATGCGAGTAGACACGTTCATCATTTTTGATACTGTATAACAGGATATTTTACACTAAATACTCTCTGTACTCTGTAATATTTTATCACTTTGGTTAACTTTTGATATATATATATACAAATCGGAATTCTTTTTTACAGTTTCTAAGACATCTTGGTGTTTTGATAATATATCATATGCCTAACTTTACTTAAATGAATTTTAATATGATTGGTAATATTTTGATTCAGCAAAATTAAAGCCCACGGGAATTTTTCATGTGACTTGATTTTCGAGAATTTCATGACTAATTAACACTATTTGAAATCAGAGCTCTAAAATAGATATATTTTGTTATTAGTGTAACTGTTCCAATATGATTGATTAACTGCAATAAATTATGTACCTAAGGGAATTCAAATTTAAAAAACAATACATCACTTATTGTAAATTAGCAACTGTTATTTACAATTGTTCCTACAACTTAATTTGAAATATTAACAATTTCAACATTCAAGAGATGCAGTGAAACTTGAGAACACTAGGTATCTCATCATTCAAAAACTCAACAACTACATACACGCCATCAATTTATTTCAGATGTAATTCATAACACATAATTCCTTAAAAGAGTCAAATTTGATGATTAACATCAATGGATTGATTTTAAATGGAAAATGTGTAGGGTTTAACATAATGGTTAAGGCTTGACTAATACCATATGGAATAAATAATGAAATTATTTACTAACAATTTCTTAAAACAGGTGGAAGAAAAACCGTAGCAGGAAACTTTGGCAGCGTACTCGGGACCTCTTCATCAAGGCCCGGTACAACGCCCTGAGCCATGAGGTCCGGGCCTGCCTGCTTGAACTCCGGAGCTCCTCGTTCCAGGAGTTCATAGCAGAGGCCGAACTCCATCCTCGTCGGACCTGGAAAGTCATAAGGTCTATCCGAGGGAGGCGTATGCGCTATCCGCACCTTGTTCATGATGGCATCAAAGTCGTCCTGGACAAGGATAAAGCGGAGGTGTTTGCAACTCCCTTGAGCGTCAATGCTCCAAACGCCAGTCTTCCTGGGTTTGTTGTAGAGCACAACTCCATCAGCCGTCAGGTGGACTCTATGACTTTCCCAAAACCTGATAGTGACATTCTTCCTACTTCTCCCAGCGAAGTCAGAGGTATCCTTAAAGCCCTCAATAACCGGAAAAGTCCCGGCCCAGACACCATCCCCAACGTGGCCCTTAAGAAGCTTGCTACCATTCAGGTGGTAATGCTTACTAACATTATAAATGCGATGCTCCGTCTCCACAACTTCCCGTCGGCATGGAAGGTGGCGACGGTAGTGTCTATTTTAAAACCCAACAAACCTGCCCACCTTGCTAGCAGTTATCGTCCCACTAGCCTCCTTTCTTCGCTAAGCAAGGTGGCGGAGCAGGTTATTCGGACTCGGCTTGAGGAATTTATGGCTGACCAGCACATCCTGCCGAACGCTCAGTTTGGATTTCGTCGAGGCCATGGTACCGGTCATCAGATTTTGCGAGTGACCGAGGACATGGCTGGAAGGCGTAACAAGGGGCAGCATGGTACCATGTTGCTCCTTGATGTCAAGCAGGCATTTGACAAGGTTTGGCACGCTGGTCTAATACACAAACTGGCTTCGTTAAATTTTCCTTCTTATCTGATCGGCACTATCCGCTCTTTCCTTTCCAACCGCTCCTTTCGTTCCAGGGTTGGAAGCGAGTTCTCTTCTTCGAGAACTATTACCGCTGGTGTCCCGCAAGGCTCCAAACTATCTCCTACTCTCTTCAATCTCTATTGTAGCGACATACCATCTTGTACTAGAGTTACTATAACAATGTATGCCGATGACGTTGCCTTAATTAGCTCCCACAGATGTATAGTTTATGCGGAGATCCATATTAGGAACTTCCTGCCTAAACTGCTCTGTTGGTACTCTCGATGGAGATTGGAGATCAATCGTTCTAAATCCGAAGCTATCTTCTTCTCAAATCGACGAAGGTTGCCACCTAAATTCCTTATCAATGATCACCAAGTTGAGTGGAGTCCCAGCGCCATGTACCTGGGTGTCATACTTGACAAGAAACTCAGTTTCTCTCGCCAGGTCGCTTTGGTAAAGTGGAAAGCTCTAGCAGCCTTTGTTGCTTTGAAATCTTTCTTCCTTTCTAAACGTCTTTCCTCTTTAGTTAAGCTGCGTGTTTTTAACGCGACAGTCCACTCTCTTTTCACTTATGCTTTTCCTATATGGGGCACCGCCGCCCCTTGGCTCATTAGGTCCCTGCAAGGGACCTACATGTGGCTAGTGAGGTCGGCCCTTGGTGTCCCATACTATATTCGTAACAGACAAGTCTGTTTCGAATACAACATTTCCTCTCTTTTGGAGCTGCGGCGCAAACATGCCCTCAATCTCCGGAGATCTATCTTTCAACACTCTAATCCAGAGATTGCATGCTTGCATGACATCCAACCCTGTGAATCTGACAGATGCAAGAGACCTTGTCTCTTGGCTGTCTAGACCTCTGCGTCTCTTTGAGACATCTTTTCTTTAGTATGTGGCGGTTAGCTGCAAACCTCTTTAATTTTTTCCTTCTCTCTATTTTCCTAAACCTATATGGTTATACTCTTAGGCCATGATCTTCGGATCGATGCCCGGAGAGGGGTTTTTAGTTAGTTAGTCCGACACTGCCTTCGACATCCAACAGAATGCGTCTTGTATATTTTCGCCTATTTGACCCAATAAAAAAAAAGAGAACTCTGGACCTGTACGTTTGTTTAGACAACTGACTGACAACTGATATTTTAGTTATTTCATTTTGCTTGTTGGTCGATTTTATATTGGCGATACCAAATATAGAAAGATGATATTCTAAATTGTCGAGATATTCTGAACACAGGATTCTATAATAATAATGGAGGAGCTATCCTCCTGTGACAGTTAACAGAGAAACATTCTTCTGATACAATTTAATTTACAATGCGAAAAAACATCTTATAATTGAAAATAAAGCTTACGCTATAACAGAGTCAAGAATTGAGACACAATTTTCTTAGAAAAGCATTTATTTGGAATACCGATCAGACATGTGTTAGATGATGATATTCTTCCAGGTAAATAGAAAGGAAGAATGTATGAATATTGAATGTGTTTCTTTTGTTTGATAAACAAACTGCCTTCGTTGCTAATGAACCCAGATTATGTACAAAACTATTCTTTGGTAAATTTACCTTCTAAACTTGTTCATTTAGTTATTGCGAAGAGTACAAAAAACTTGAGCAACTTTTATTTATCTTCTAAAGGGTTCTTATCCCATCAAATAACATTCGCAAAGTTCAATTTATATTGTGCATCACAATCTTCAAGTTTTGATTCACCACCACGATTTGAACTTTATTTTAAAGCAAGTATGGAGCATGTAGGTAAAGTAAATTGTGTTTCACCTCTTGAATGTTTATAAAGATTTTTTAGAAAAATACTACTTAATAGGATCCCAGGTTCCTATTATCGCGATTATAAATCAGCAACTAAGGCCAAGTTGTCCAATTTGTCAGCTCTCAAGAAAACGTGGAGACACTTAAAATATATATGCACAAACGTAGATGAAAATTTCAACAAAATTACAAATGATACAGCTATTAATTATAAATTTCATCTGAACAAAGATTGCAAATCAGAAAATTGTAAAGTGGAAATCACTTTTTCATGATTTTGTAAATAAAATGTGTTGACATTATTTGAAGTTGTCATCTAGAGATGAGGAATCTAATTAAATTTTGACATAAAATTAGCAAATTTGGAAAGATTGGTATCTTAGTGTTATTTGAGGGTAATAATCCAACCAAAAGTGATAGAAAAAATTCAGTACCTAAATGAAATTTTCCGCTAACTAATTCTTGCTTAAAGAATCAACTACGTGAATTAACTTTTGATTTAAAAAGGTGAAATAATTAAACATTTACAATAATAGCAACCTACTCTCTGAAGGTTTCGATTACGAGTCACTGAAATCAAATCAGTTGCAGATCTCTCGTCGACATTTATTTTGAATCAAAGAAATACTGTCTGTGATTCTGCAGATAATTAACATGTGAATAGAAATTGCTTTTGTTAACATTGTTAACTTTATACTTAAATGCCGATATATACTTTGTTGCTAAGAGAGGTGAGGGATGTCGTCTTTCAAGTAAATTTGATTTGATCTTGCATTGTATTAATATTACATTACATTACAAGTTGTGGTTCAGTTATATTTTTTGGTAAAATTCTATTCGTTTGAATCCACAGTGTCAACAAATTGACAGAGCAAAGAAATATCGAGATGAGATGAGTTATACTAAATGGTAGAACTGTTCCGAATCAAATTCATCCTTATATTTCAACCTACACTAAATGACCATAAATGTGATTCCCAAATATTTATATATAATATAACTTTCCAAATAAAACTACTTTGTGTACCCTTAAGTTATGTGATTAATTTAATATAAGTTTGGTTGTTAACAAATGGTTTCGACCCATTGTCGATTTTTTTAACCTTCAACTATTCAGTGGAGGTACTTAAAAGTTATATGCAACATATTTTTTTAGGAAACACATTTAGTGATTACAGTACAGATTAAAATTTAAGGAAAAATTACTTCGGCACTAATCTAAAATTATAATTGCTATAAACAAGCTTCATTCTCAGATGATAGATGAGTTGAAACCTAGATCCACACTATGGAAACATTTCCATAAAATGAAAGTACTTGCTATATACAGAGATAGAAATGTGGAACTCAAACGGGAACATTCCAGTCCTCAGCCTTTTTGGTAGAACTTTTGAATACGGTTTCTTGGTAATGATGTTTTCTTCTTTATTGTGATTTTTTCTTGTACTTTTTTCGGATTTCTTGGATTTTTTTTCATATTTCATAGCCTCAGAGAAAATATTTGCCGATGTCGTCAGGATGTGTCGTGGCTCATTTCATCTTCATTTATATGACGGTAATCAGCCTTTCCATGTGAACGTAACTCCTCGTGCCCAACGAATCGTCGAAATACTTTAAAAAAGATATATAAAATTAATATTAAATATTAATTTTATTATATATACCAATTTTATTTGTTTTTCATTTAATTTAAATAATTTAATTGTGTGTTTTAACATAAAATATGTCATTAATTATAAAAATCTTGAATACAGATGAAAATTATACTTACATTTAAATCCAATTCTTGGGCCACTAGAATCTCTACACCATTTGCCTTTTGCATCGTACTTTAAGATTTCAATCTTAATTTATTCTGAAAACAAATTAATTAGGTATTAATGTGTAGTTTTAAGGAGCGTCATATACATGAAAGTACTTTTTCTTTGTTTAGTTGGGAATTCCTGTAAGTAAATTAATGAATTTAGACAAAAATATTCCCTAAAAATAACAGTTTGATACGATCTGTTTCATTTCTAGCATTACTATACACAAGTATTTCTTCCGATTATCATTTCCAATGAGGCAGTGACTCATTAATAAAAGCGAGAATATTTAACTAATAATTTTGAATTGAAGCGTAGGAGCAACTTCAGAGAAATGTGGTTCGTATGAAATGTTTGAACTGATTAAAGTTTGGAGGTAAACAAGTAAAGAAAACTTTTTGGTCTACCTGATTTTATGAACAAAATTGAAATTAGTTTATGACAACGAAATTCAAATGTCTACAAATGAATAACGAATTAATAAATAAAACATTGAAATTTGTTTATGGGAACGGAATTCAATTGTCTACAAATGAATAACTAATAGTTAATGTTATAAGCTCTTTAGAGAACAACTTAGGAAACTTAGTTTTTAATTTTTTTACATGTAGATAAAGTAGGAACATATTGTATAAAATTTCATAAGACACAATCAACCAGTGATAATTGATAGTTTAAAGTGTAAACCTCAGTACTCATGCAATACACTATACTTACTCATCATTGGTCTAATTCACTCGAGGCAAGTTATGTTAGAATATCTAGACATCGTGTATAACGGTTGTGATGACAACGGAGAATAAAAACAACAGAAGAGCGTAGTTATAGAAACAGAGTTAAGTTGTAAGAGCAGAGTTAGTTGTATACAGCCCACCAATGTTGTAAAATAGTCAATAAGCGTTTTACTGAGTACCTTGCATTATCATTCCACGTCGCCTTGTAAGCAGGCATATTCTAACTATTAACTTTTGTATTTTGACCTTAATGGAAACAAATACTTCCAGTGCTTCCGTGTCCTTTCGGTGAGCACAGGGGTGCGTCGTCAGGATTTCGAGAACACCTCCATAGGCGTATCCCACTTTGTGGAAGACTTCTGCGTTTTGGAGGTGTGGGGTGGCTGGTCGGGAGGAAGGATTGGTGTTAGGGTTAGAAGTAGGAGTACTTCCAGGATTTACCGATGGTATCTGTAGCTTAGCAGACAGCTTAATGCATTACTTACTTTCATTCGTTGTAATTCACCCTCTAGTTCCGAGATTTTAATCTTAACGTCTAGTTTTCAGGTACCTCTTGGCTTATCTTTTTCGCGGACTCTACACATGGTTTATTGGTTTAGTAACCGAGGTTACCAGCCAAATTAACAACTCTTCTCTTTTGTCTGAATATGGCAACTCTTATAACTAAATTCAAACAGAAGGACGAACGTTATCTCTAACTCCATTTGGGGGTCTGATGTCGGTGTGGCGCTTTGAAGAATTTTGCTGTTGTTACTTACTTTAGATAGTTAACTCTTTCGGAACTTCGAACGGAGTCGTGCTCAGGGTTTACCGCGCGGTTGACCTTTCTTTCTGCCAATAGAACCTGGATTTGAACCGCCTTTTAATTTTCTTCATTCACGGTTTTTGTCTCTTAGTATGAACTTCTTGTGGAACGGAACTGGCGATGTGCCGTCCGGTTCCAATAGGATTCGGAACCACTCGACCTTTTGCAGGCACACTTGCTGTTTTCGCATTTCATTATCGCTAATTCGGTTATTAAACTGTTTATAGTACGAAAACAAAAATTTAATTCAGTTGTTTCTTGGATTTGTAACCAAGGTTACCAGCCAAGTAAACAAATTTTTTCATTTGTCTGAATTTGGTAACTAACTAAATTCAGACAAAAGAGGGACACTAAATAAAAACAAAAATATCACTACAAACACTTTTGAAAACTGAGGTGTGAGTGTGATGAGAATAATAGTCGATGTTACAAGAAAACTAATCGTTTATTATATTATTACAAAGTGTGCACTCGGCTAGAAACGTCAAAGACTAAAAACTAAGAACTAAAAACCCTTCGTAGCATGACGCTTGCGTTAGGGCATCTATACAGAGGGGTTCCAAGTATCAATGTGCAATTTCATTCCTTAACAAACACTTTTCCGTAGTTGCTACTCAAATTTGGATAAATGACGATTGTTACCGCTGCTATTGGTAACGACAGAAAGGTCTCTTATTGTTAGCGACTTTTGTCAATTGTTCAAAGTCCACCAGGAAATATTGTTGATAGTAACAATTTTTGTTTGAGTTGTTCGTCCTTCCTCTGCCTGCATTTAGTTATAATAGTAATCGAAAGAGAAGAGTTGTTAACGCTAATCCCAAATCTTTATCCCAACCAACCACCCCCACTCCTGCAAAGTCTTCCAGCTCCAAAACGTAGGAACTCGGTCACCGGAGGTGATGTCGAAATTGTCTACCTACGATGCACCAGTTCAGTATTCAAATTTATGTATATTGAATTGTATTAAAGTATTTTAGACCAAGTACACTAAGAATTAGAAGAGACTTCTCATAGAGAAGAAAATTTTAAACTGGTTTGGGAAAAAACAGCACTAATGATTAGCCGTCTCAGATCTCAGTTTCGGTTAATATTTTTTGACAGCTCATTGACAATCTTGGCAACTTATCTTTGTGTAATTTCGTTTCGTTTGGTGTCCAATAATATAATGCTCTAAAGGCGAATTACTGAGAGAGGTTATTTCAATTTGCCAAAATATGCGGAAAGTAGGAAGGTCCTAATTATGTGATGGGAATTTATAAGTTTAACAAAATTGGAAAAAAGCAGCTAAAAAAGATGTTTAAGTTTTATTATTATCTTATCAAAGAAAATATATAAAATTTTGATATTTGTTAGGAATAGCAATGTCTAATTAACAATTCACACACTTTTGTCGATGCATATTCTTCAGACAACAAAAGTATGTTTTACTTTTGATTAATAAACATATCGCCTTCATTGCTGTTGAAACCTGAATTTGTACAAAATATCATTTGATTTCAAAACTGATCTTGAACAATTATTTGGTAACTTCTTAAAATTTCGTCATTGAAAAGACAAAAACAACAAAAGAAATAAGTATTTACACTTCGTTAGCTGTTTGTTTCACTTTTTTGCCTTCAATGCAGACACAAATCAAATATTTTTGTTTATATTCAAAACGTAATTATAATTTTGTCCAGATTGATGTTTTCAATGAAGTCAGAAGTCTTTATTTATCTAGTAATAGAGGTCCTCATGATATTCTTTCTACAGTATTGAATGAATTGTGGATTTTCATCAACAAAGCCTCTAACAATGAAACTTAATATGTTTTTAAAATCTACTTTATTTCCTAACGTACGTAAAAAATCATTTGTTATACCTATCTTAAAGGATGGAGGTAGTTTACTTGTTGTTTTCCAAGATTGTCCAAAAAAATCATTTCCAAAATAATTATGCCATAGTTCCAAAATATTATAAATAAGAGTCTACATGAATTTTGCAAATATAAATCTTCTGCGACCAACCTTCTTATTTATAAACTCTCGACAGTTGGTGCTCTTGAAAATCATTTACAGGTTGATGCTGTTTATACAGACATTTAAAAGGCATTTGATAGAATCTGCCATGATTTATTGTTTGCTAAACTAAATGGGCTGGATTTGACAAGTAATTTATCCACTGTAAATAATCATAACGATTGTAATGTAAAGTGATTAGTTTTTATAAAAAAATTAATCAACACCATATTTGCAAGTTATACTTTAGATAAAATATATTAATGTAATGTGTTTGAAATTTAAAAATGAGTAATAGATTGGGCGGTAGTTCTTCTAGAAAAGTTGGTTCGGCTCAAGCTAAACTGAATTTGGGTAAATGTAAAAGAAAAGCTGGAGAATATCTTACAAGTGTAGCACCTTGGACCCTTACTTTGTTTCTGTGGTTGTTTTTAATTTTCTTGATGACTGACAATACTGTTGAGTCACTTTCAGGTTGTTTAACATCTTGTGATAGTTTTGATTTCACAGAAACAGAAGGTATCTTCATGCCGGAGCTTTCAATAGCAATAATCATTGGTTGATAGGATTCTGGTAGACCGGAGAGTAGCACTGTAAATAGCCATTCATCGTCAACTTCGAAACCAATGTTTCTGAGCTTGTGAGCGGTACACATTATTTAACTCATATATTTCTCTACGTTTTAACATGCAGTATGTGAAGTATTACAGAGATCATGCAGCAGCCCATCACAGCGTGTCAACCAAGATTTATCCCATACTTATTTTGCAGTACTACTCTCTTGTATGTGCACGTAATTTATTGAGTCAACTAGTAAATTTATCTTAGTTTTTGCCTTTGTGTCTCGTTTTGTGTCCACAATGACACATGTGGGGGGTTTTATGCAGTCCACAACTTCTCTTGCTGTAGATGTGTTTCTATAGCAAATAACCAGGTTACGTAGTTATCTCGGCCGGTTAACTTTTCAATTAATGCCAATTGATTGTTTGCTGACAATTTAAGAACCCTTATTCCAAATGTTACGAGAAATCACCTTTCAATTGTCGTATTGACGTTTTAGGTTAACTTTATTACTTTTCTCAGTAAATAAGTCTTTCTGGGCTTAAAAGAATTTATTATTTCTCAAGAAAAATTTATATTTAAGAATTTAGTGTTAAAATTACAACTTAACTGTCCACAGGCGCACAATTCAAATTACAATTTTAACAGTTTATGTGTAGTTTCAGTGCACTCCTACCTGGTCATCGCATCAGTTACAATTGGCATCCCAAGAGGAGATGAAACATTATTTGTTTTAAGTTGTGTCAAAATTGTTCATTCTTTATAGTAGTGTAAGCTACATTGCGCTGTAAATTAGATTTTTTTTAGAAGAATCCTTCAAGTAAACTAATTAGGGTTAACAAGACAGCATTAAGTTAACTAAGGAAAGCATATTATCAAATTTAGTACGCTGGGTCAGCTCCTGGAGTAATATTTATACGATACACATTCTCCACATTTTGGCAGATTGAAATAACCTCTTTCCGTAATTCGCCAAAGAGCATTATAGGATCGGATACCGAACAAAATAAAATTACACAAAGATCAGTTGTCAAGATTGTCAAGGAGTTGTCAAAGAATACGAACCGTATTCCATATCAGTCTTCACAATATTGCCAAACTAATTTAAGTGTTTCTTTTCTATGAAAACTTTTTTCTAAATGTTAGTGTATTGACCTTTTTGCTTTAATTCAATTCAAAATACATAAATTTGAACACTGAACAATTTCTAACATTATCTCAGTCATCTAAATCTTATCAATATTAAAATTTGCCCTAATATATATTATTCTTTTCCTTGAAAAATATTACATTTTAGCAGTGTGCGTTTATATTCGGATTCAAACTCAGATAAATAAACTATATGTAGTTTGA
Organism: Aethina tumida; assembly: GCF_024364675.1. Lineage (NCBI taxonomy): Eukaryota > Metazoa > Arthropoda > Insecta > Coleoptera > Nitidulidae > Aethina > Aethina tumida. The sequence continues at coordinate 37,084,358 of NC_065435.1, read as the reverse complement.
GGAGAAAAGACAAGCCAAGTGAAAATCTCAATAAAACCCAAAAGTCTGCCGGCGCTTCAAGAGGCCTTAAGATTAAAATATCGGAACTAGAATGTGAACTACAACGAATGAAAGTAAGTAATACAGTAAGCTGTCTGCTAAACTACAGACACCTTCGGTAAATCCTGGAAATACTCCTACTTCTAACACAAATCCTTTCTCCCAACTAGCCACCCCACACCTCCGAAACGCAAAAGTTTTCCACGAAGTGGGTCACGCCTATAAAAGTGATGTCGAAATCGTCTGATGATGACGCACCCCTGTGCTCACCGAAAAGACATGAAAGTACTGGAAGTCTTTATATCCATTATGGTCAAAAGCCAAAAGTGAATAATTGGAACAGTTTACCAGCATCTGGTTCTGATTTATATTCCAATCATTGTGCATCAGTGGATATATTTTTAGTAACTGGAGATTGAAACCTGCCCCGAGTGAATTGGACTAATGATGAGTTTAGTGTTTTCATGAGTTCTTGTAACAGAGCTAGAAAACCGTTAATAAATGACTTCGTGGGAGAATTTTTAGACCACCACTTTGTTTAGATTCTCACGAATTTTTTCATATTTTTATGGGTTTTCTTAAAATTAATCTTACATTTGGTAATCGTAAAATAGTCGTAAAATACAAAATTTATTTTAAAAATTACTTATCTTAATCTAAACGTTCGTTGATTTTTTTTAACACATGTGTTCTTTTCGAACCCTTATCTAGTGTCAGGGTGTGGTCGCACAGTGGGTTCGAAGTTTAAATAGTGATATTTCTATGTAGAACTTATTCAGTAATTAAATTAAATTAATTAAAGGAAAATGTAATAATTTACCCCAACAGAAAATTTTAGAAAATTGTAACTTTGTTCTTTTATTTTGTCTTATTTAAGTTAATGAATTGATTTTTAAAAAAGATTGAAAATGTTTGTAAGTACAATGGTTTTTCCTTATGCAAATAACATCAGAATTGTAATATTATTGAAACAATGAATTGTATTGTATTTTGAATTGCATTAAGGTTTTTTAGACCAAGTACATTATTATTATTTAGATTAGGGTTTCATATAGAAAAACTCTTAAATTAATTTGGCAACAATGTTGAGAAAAGGAACATTTGTTTAGTTCATCTGATTGGTTGAAGTAGGATCGTTGTTGGAGACATTCAGATTCTTAAGGGTCTTAAGTCACCACCTACTTCACCCCTTCCTAGAATCCGAGTTTATAAAACTCTGGGATTCATTTATTTTGGTAGATTTTTACCCGAATTTTTCAAGTGTCGAGATCGAAGTTCTTTTAGTTGTTTTTACTTACTGTTTGTCAAAGTTCAACCTTTTTGCCAAGAATTTAAGTAAATTTAAATTATTCAATTTTTTTCTATTTATATTTATTTGTTTTTGTTTTTCTTATATTTATTTTGTTAATATAGTTAGGTTAATTAAAATTGAGTTTTAATTAATTCCGAACTAGAAATTAAAGAACAATAAAACAGTGAGTAGAAATTATCTAATATTTCGGTTTGGTGAAAGGTGTGAGTATTGAGTGTAATACATCACCTTAGTTGAAGAAGATCTGTTCAACAAAAACAAAGGTTAGTGATATTGAGATTAATTATGGAGTAAGAATTGTATAGTCTAACCTCATAAATATTTTGTGTAAAATTAAATCGCTCCCTTTAACCTGTTGTAACGAGTCTTTCAAAAAGACTTTGGTTATACCAACTGAATTATCATCGGTAACCCGTTACATAAATTGGTGTCAGGTGTGTCTCCTAAAAATTGACACATAAATTGGTGTCAGGTGTGTCTCCTAAAAATTGACACATAAATTGGTGTCAGGTGTGTCTCCTAAAAATTGACACATAAATTGGTGTCAGGTGTGTCTCCTAAAAATTGACACATAAATTGGTGTCAGGTGTGCCTCCTAATGGTAAAAAAAAAAGTAAAAAATAAAAATTGACACATAATTTGGTGTCAGATGTTTCCCCTAAAAATAAAAATTGAGACATAGTTTGATGTTATGCTTGTACAATTGTAAATTTAATACATAATTTGATGTTAATTATAGTTACATAAAATTTGATGGTATAAAGTTTGTGTAAAATGTTCACATAATTTTGGAGTCGACTGTTTTAATTTAAAGATTTGAAGATAGAAGAAAATTAAAATTTATTTGTTAAGAAGTTCAAGAGTAAACAAGATCTGTGGTTGACTATACATATTTTTATTCTGATTTTTAGTATCATTTACCTGTCTGTTGTTGTTTTAATTGCTAATATTTGTGAAATTGGTTTTGTAAAATAAATCGAAGTTTAGGTCAAATTTGAGAATAAAATGATTAGTTTCAATTTATAGTAATTGGAAAATATTGAATAAGTAAATAAAATTTTAACAACACAGAAAAGACACAGGAAATCGGTGAAATCTCCGGCATTGACAAAATCACGTCATTTGTCGTTATAAATTGTTAGAAGTTGTTTTAATATTTGGTTGGATAGTATTGTTCATTTAAATGGTACAAATTTTGTTGATAATTGTTTATATATAAGTAAAAATCCTATTTCTTTAATATTGAAACAATATTTCTAATAATTTAGTGTGATGGTCTTACGGAACTTATAATTTGACAAATGTGGTTGACTGTAAGCTATAAATAAAAGCAGGTAGTAAAGCTTTTGAGTGAGTGTCACTGAGATTTATGAGGGGTTGGTTAAAGAAAAAGAGGTAGTTTTACATTTCAAGAATAATAATGATTGTATTTCATAAAAAAAAAAAAAATATTTAATTAAGTAAGAATTTAACAAAATTTCCTTATGACAATAATACAAGTGGAAGATTATAAGTTCGCATAACCATTTGGAATTATTAACGCTGAATTTATTTCAGATTTATTAATTGAGATTTTTCTTTCAGAGAAATAGTTTAATTTTTATTGATTAGTAGTTTGTCTTCCGTAGTTTTTTTTTGTATGTAAAAGGAAGAAAGTATTTGCATGTACATTGATTTGTAAGGTTTCGTAGCAATTTCTAGTAGTATACTCAGTTATCAATTCCGGGAGCAAAGAGTACTGATTTTCCATTTGTACTGTTTTTGGGCAAAAGGTCAAAAACGCTGTGAACTAAATACAAGTCTATTAAGTAATATAAAAAATATCTTATAATTGTTTGTGGAAATGAGTCGTGACGAGTCAAGTTTTAATAAATATTCAGTTAATAATTTTGATGAAACTTGTTTGAGTTTAACATCTAGAGAACAGTTAGCATCAAAACGTAATACCAACAGTAATACTTTGATGGAAGCACTGTGTTATTCCTTGTCAAGGTTAGCTATGAACAGTAATCTTACATTCATAGATGATTTTGATGGTGAGAGTGATTACAGGGTTTTCGTCAAGAGTGTTGAATTAATTGGTAAAGACAATAATTGGTCGGAAAAACAAATGGTCTCAGCTATTGAATTCAAATTGAAAGGTTTAGCTAGAGAGTTTTATTTTACTATTGAAACTTCTCGTAGACCTCAGACTTTTAAAGATATGAAAAATTGGTTAGCTAGTGTTTTTGATAAAAAAGTTAATTTTTATGAGGCTAAAAATGAACTAACAAAATGTAAAAGAAAAACAAATGAATCATTAGGATCTTTTATGTGTAGACTTAAAATAATTGCAGAAAAGATGGTCACAGAATCAGATCCATTCGAGTTGTCGAGATTTGTGAATATGTTGGTCGCTCAGCAATTTGTTGATGGTTTAGATACTAGGCTATCAAATTTGGTTCGGGCGGAGGGCATATTTTTGAATTTAGACGAAGCTTTCCGTATAGCGTCAGAAAAAGAAGACATTTTTCTTAGATTAAAGCTGACCCCAGAGAAAAAGGAATTTGATAAAAATTTATTTGAAAAAACTAGTCTAATGACAGAAAATTGTGAAAGAGATGATAGAGTTCGAGATAATGGTAAAGTTCATATTTTAAAAGTAAAGGCGAGTAATGGTCGAAAAATTAAAAGCAAGTTAAAGAATCAATTTTGTTATACGTGTGGTCAAAAAGGTCATTATAGACTTAATTGTCGTTTTAGTAATTGTAAAATGTGCAACAGTACAACTCATACATCGAAAAATTGTTATTTCTTAAAGAAAAATAGACGAGAAAGTAAACTTAAACATAAAGGAAAATGAAATTTTTAGTAAAAAAAGTGAAAATAAGTGTCTTTAAGAATTTTGAGTTGTTGAAAGAAAAATGATGAGTCGAAACGAAGGGTTATAGGTTGTATTTGGTTTACAAAGTACATAAAACAATCTGCAGGTTTACGTTCCGGTTACGCCGATGAATCACAGTTCATTGTGGATTACCGGAAGACGATCTGTTCAGGTAATGGCGTGCCCTCATTGCTTGGCGGTGATAAGACAAGTCAAAATCTTTTCACATTAGATGGTCTTCTGAAGTGTCGCTCAGTTAAATAAAATGGATTTACAATAGCCCAAAAGAATCTAACAACAACAGGTTTTGCATTAGTAATTTTCTTCTATATTCTCATGTTGGTAAAGATCTGATCAATCTTGATTCCTGTACGTTTGGTTTTAGCTCCAAGCACCCGAATGTGGTGAGATTATCTGAAGATGTAGTTTATTTTTGCAAATTTCAAGGTTTTAATGTTTAGTATTAACGTAATTATGCGCAAATTCCTTAATACTATGATTTATTACCACTCAATTTTTTCTAGTAAGACTTCCTCTTATTAGCTCTATTGTGTTTTCGAGTTCAGTGAAAACAAATAGAAATAATAGATTCTCTGTTGTTAGATTTCTTCAAGATTTTACAATACCTCAGTCATATATCACATATTTCAATAAAAACTTGACACTTTCGGGTAACTTGTTCGTTTGTTAGTTGGTTCCTCCTTTTAAAGGTAAGGAGAGGTATTAAGTGGTCTAGGTCTTGAGTGGAAGACTAGAAATTTTGTAGAAAAGTAAATGCTTCGCGCGCGCGGAGTGACCCCATCTTGGTGGATCCAGGGGTTTCCAGATGTACCTGCAGTTGTTGGATTATCCGTGAAGACATAGTCTGAATGAGCAGAAAATGTGACTTCTTTGTTTTGCAGTGGGTGACGTGTCCTGGCAGTCACAATACGGAATTGATGTTTTGGTGAGAGGTTGATATGCAACTCTTTGTATTTGTGTAGTCGTCGTACTACGGTGATCCATCACGTGGCACAACTGAGTTTTTTAGCGTAGGTGTAGTTGTATGTGTAGATGTACACATGTGGTGCAAGTGTGAGAGTAAAAGTGGTTACTCATGAATTGATGAAATGAAAGTAGACAAAGTAGCAGGAAAAGTTGTAGAGTTTACAGGTACCCATTAGTAAGTTGGGTTGAGGTATAATGAAAAGGACTTAAAGGAAGTCGAATAGCAGCCTACGCAGAGCACCGGATTTACGAAATATGTGGAAATATGTGGAAAGATATGATGTTTTGGAGAAATTGCTGAAGTTAGAGTCGAAATGAGACGAGGTATAGTAAATATGTATTCCGGACTACTTCAAAGAGGAAGTGAGTCATGGGTATTTTTCAATCAAAGTGGATTGAAATGTGGAATACGGAAACGCTTACAAGATCACAACAATGTAAAAAATGTACATGTGCAATTGAAAGAAGAAATGAATTGAAAGAAGAATTTGTAAAAATTCGATAATAAACTCCAAGGATTTTAAAATATGTGTTCGTAGAACAATATTAACTATTATCTGTTTTAGTTATTTTGCCAAGTTTTTCTTAAATGTTGAAAAAATCATCAGTGTCGAGATGACGGATCTATCAACATCAATGATCCAGGATCTCAAGGATTTTTCAAGAGGACTTCCAATTAGACACAACAACACGATGAATACGATAAACGAAGTTTACAAATCTTGATACCACGAGAGGAAAAAGAAGAAATTTCTCTGGACAGTTATTTCATGAGGGTCCCAGGCAGACAGAAGAAAAGGAATATTTAGATTTCTTTATTTCCAAGAAGTTGTTTACGACTTGTGGTTGCTGCTACACCACATTTTGTAATTTGAAGCCTGCAGTATAAGTGGTTACCAACTACTTATCCAAGAGTATCGTTGAGGACGAACGATCAAGGACCAAGGAGCCTATGATTAAGGATGAGAAACGAAGGACGAAGAAGCGGATGTCCAGGAACCAATCACCAGGGGCCAAGTACCGGGTCAACGACTGAACGAGTCTACAGAAAAATGATAACCAGAGCATTGGAAGAGGAAAGGATTTCTTTGTATAATTATTATTGCACAAACATCAGCAATAATGAGGAGCAACAACCAGAATCAGCTACCAGGACCTTAAGAGGAACGATTCACCAAGGACCATCAACTAACGAAATAAATCCTAGCTGTCTAGATTTTGAATGATATTTTGTTGGTCAATGTTATGTGTTCTTAGGTCATGTAATTGAAATTATAATGTTTTGAATTGTATTGAGATGTATGTAATGATGTTTAGGTTTAGATGTCGAGTTTGATTATTGTTTTGATAAAACCAATTCATTAACGTTGTCACTTAAAGAATTGCTTTTCTCTAAAAGGGGGAGTAATGTAACAGAGCTAGAAAACCGTTAATAAATGACTTCGTGGGAGAATTTTTAGACCACCACTTTGTTTAGATTCTCACGAATTTTTTCATATTTTTATGGGTTTTCTTAAAATTAATCTTACATTTGGTAATCGTAAAATAGTCGTAAAATACAAAATTTATTTTAAAAATTACTTATCTTAATCTAAACGTTCGTTGATTTTTTTTAACACATGTGTTCTTTTCGAACCCTTATCTAGTGTCAGGGTGTGGTCGCACAGTGGGTTCGAAGTTTAAATAGTGATATTTCTATGTAGAACTTATTCAGTAATTAAATTAAATTAATTAAAGGAAAATGTAATAATTTACCCCAACAGAAAATTTTAGAAAATTGTAACTTTGTTCTTTTATTTTGTCTTATTTAAGTTAATGAATTGATTTTTAAAAAAGATTGAAAATGTTTGTAAGTACAATGGTTTTTCCTTATGCAAATAACATCAGAATTGTAATATTATTGAAACAATGAATTGTATTGTATTTTGAATTGCATTAAGGTTTTTTAGACCAAGTACATTATTATTATTTAGATTAGGGTTTCATATAGAAAAACTCTTAAATTAATTTGGCAACAATGTTGAGAAAAGGAACATTTGTTTAGTTCATCTGATTGGTTGAAGTAGGATCGTTGTTGGAGACATTCAGATTCTTAAGGGTCTTAAGTCACCACCTACTTCACCCCTTCCTAGAATCCGAGTTTATAAAACTCTGGGATTCATTTATTTTGGTAGATTTTTACCCGAATTTTTCAAGTGTCGAGATCGAAGTTCTTTTAGTTGTTTTTACTTACTGTTTGTCAAAGTTCAACCTTTTTGCCAAGAATTTAAGTAAATTTAAATTATTCAATTTTTTTCTATTTATATTTATTTGTTTTTGTTTTTCTTATATTTATTTTGTTAATATAGTTAGGTTAATTAAAATTGAGTTTTAATTAATTCCGAACTAGAAATTAAAGAACAATAAAACAGTGAGTAGAAATTATCTAATATTTCGGTTTGGTGAAAGGTGTGAGTATTGAGTGTAATACATCACCTTAGTTGAAGAAGATCTGTTCAACAAAAACAAAGGTTAGTGATATTGAGATTAATTATGGAGTAAGAATTGTATAGTCTAACCTCATAAATATTTTGTGTAAAATTAAATCGCTCCCTTTAACCTGTTGTAACGAGTCTTTCAAAAAGACTTTGGTTATACCAACTGAATTATCATCGGTAACCCGTTACATTCTGAGGTTTACTCATTAAACTATCACTTGTCATTAGTTGATTGGGATTTACTTTTAAGCAATATGGATGTTAATGATTGAGAGCACAAATCTTATGAAATTTTATACAATATGTTCCAAGTTGATCTACCTGTAAAAATAATTAAGAATTATGTTTCTTAAGTTGTTCTATAAAGAGCTTATGACATTAACAATTCATTATTTATTTGCAGATATTTGAATTTCGTTGTCATAAGCAAAATTAAATATTTTTCATAAAATCAAGTAGCCCAAAAAGATTTCTTTATTTGGTTACCACAAAACTTTAATCAGTTCATATCGAAACATACCTCTCTTATACATAATTTGTTTTCAGAATAAATTCAATAAATTAAGATTGAAATCTGAAAGTACGATGTAAAAGGCAAATGCTGGAAAGATTCTAGTGGCCCAAGAATTGGATTTAAATGTACGTATAATTTTCATCTGTATTCAAGATTTTTATAATTAATGTTATATTTTATGCTAAAACACACACAATTAAATTATTTAATTTAAATAAAAAACAAATAAGCTATTTCGACGATTCGTTGGACATCAGGAATTGACACATTGACAGACTGATTACTATCATATAAATGAAGATGAAATGTGCTATGACAAAGCCACATATCGGGAAATATGAAAAAAAAAATCCAAGAAATCAAAAAAAGTACAAGCAAAAATCCCAATAAAGAAGAAAACAGCATTACCAAAAGTTCTACCAAAAAGGCTGAGGACTGGAATGTTCCCGTTGGAGTTCCACATATCTGTCTGTGTATAAAGCAGGTACTTTCATTTTGAGAATTAAGCATGTTTATCATAATTATAATTTTATAATTGTGGCGAAGAAATTTTTCCTATTGTAATCTGTACTCTATGACGGTAAATGCGTTTCCTAAATAATTATGTTATATATAGCTGTAAATCTTTCTACTGAAAAATTGGTGGTTGAAAAAATCGACAATGTGTCGAAACCATTTTATAACACCAAACTAAATTTTCGACTTAAGTTAAACTAAGTAATTTTATTTGTAAAGTTAAGTTATATTTAATTATTTGTGAATCTCATTTATAGTCTTCCAGTGTAGGTTGAAATATAAGGATGAGATTGATTCGAAACAGTTCTACCATCAACAATATTATAACAAATCGAAAAATCATCACGATATTCCTTTGCTCTGTCAATTTGCTGACACTGTGGATTAAAACGAATAGAATTATAAGAAAAGATATAACTGTACCACAATTTGGTGAAATACAATATAAGAATCAAATCAAGTTTTGCTTGGAAGAAGACAACTTTTTTGCTAAATTACATACATCTGACATATGTTATAAGGAAACGTAATCTTAGCAACCTAAATGTTATTTCATTTTTTGACAAACAATTGGTTGCTATTGAAACTTGAAATAAATGTCGACGAGAGATCTGCAACTGATTTGATTTCAGTGACTTTCAGGGCACGTAATCTAAACCTTCAGACAGTAAGTTGCTATTTTTGTAACTGTTTAAATATTTCACCTTTTTAAATCAACAGTAAATTCACGTTGGTGATTCTCTCAGCTTGAATAACTGAGCGACAGATTTCAACAGTGAAATTTTCTTTTTCAACATTGGTTATCACCCTCAAATGATATACTAATCTTTCCATATTTGATAATTTTATATCGCAAATTATTTAGATTCCTCATGTCTGGATGACAAATTCAAATAATATCAACACAACTTATAAACCAAATCATAAAATAGTACTTTCTATTTTACAATTTTCTGCGTAAATATTGATTTGCAATCTTTGTTCGGTTGAAACTTATAATTAATGGCTTTATCATTTGCAGTTCTGCTAAAATTTTCATCTATTTTGGTGCATATATATTTTTGGTGTCTACATATTTTCTTGACAGTATGCGTGTTTTGGCAACACACTGACAACATCGAGAACCAAAGATGGAGTATTTTCGTTCTGCTTATTCGCGATACTGATCATAGAATGAAGGTATTTTATACTACCAAACATCGCGGACCCTTGTATCCTATTAAGCAGTATTCTTCTAAATTATCTATAATATTAATAATAATAATATCATAATTGAAATGAAAGTTTATGCTCTTATAGACATTCTAGAAGTGAGACACAATTTACTTGCTTTACCTATATGCTCCATACTTGCTTTAAAAATATCTTAAAATCGTGGTAGTAACTCTCCATATGCGTTGGGATGTACATGGAGTTCTTAGGATGCTTTATTTAAATTTGCCATCTGTAAAAAGAAATAATTTTTGAGGGTATTGCAAAAATTATCTTCAAAAATTGATTGAATATATCATATTGTAGAAGAGATTGAAAAACACAGTGACCAAAGGTTTTTTTGAAAGAAGGAAAATAACGGAGCGATTTTTAATTAGGGGTGACACAATTTGTCGATGTTGTGCACTGATTCAGTTAACCAAAGGGGCGGTATATATAACACGATATTGTACACTAAATACACTCTGTACTATGTAATATTGTATAACTTTGATTAACTTTTGATATATATACAAATCGGAATTCTTTTTTACAGTTTTTAAGACATCTTGGTGTTTTGATAATATATCATATGCCTAACTTTACTTAAATGAATTTTAATATGATTGGTAATATTTTGATTCAGCAAAATTAAAGCCCACGGGAATTTTTCATGTGACTTGATTTTCGAGAATTTCATGACCAATTAACACTATTTGAAATCAGAGCTCTAAAATAGATATATTTTGTTATTAGTGTAACTGTTCCAATATGATTAAATGAATAAATGCAACAAATTATGTAGCTAAGGGAAATCAAATTTAAAAAACAATACAACACTTATTGTAAATTAGCAACTGTTATTTACAATTGTTCCTACAACTTAATTTGAAATATTAACAATTTCAACATTCAAGAGATGCTGTGAAACTTGAGAACACTAGGTATCTCATCATTCAAAAACTCAACAACTACAAACACGCCATCAATTTATTTCAGATGTAATTCATAACACATAATTTCTTAAAAGAGTCAAATTTGATGATTAACATCAATGGATTGAATTTAAATGGAAAATGTGTAGGGTTTAATATAATGGTTAAGGCTTGAGTAATACCATATGGAATAAATAATGAAATTATTTACTAACAATTTCTTAAAACAGGAGAATAAGTTTTTGAGAACTCTGGTCCTGTACGTTTGTTTTGAAAACTAACTGACAACTGATATTTCAGTTATTTCATTTTGCTTGTTGGTCGATTTTATATTGGCGATACCAAATATAGAAAGATGATATTCTAAATTGTCGAGATATTCTGAACACAGGATTCTATAATAATAATGGAGGAGCTATCCTTCTGTGACAGTTAACAGTGAAACATTCTTCTGATACAATTTAATTTACAATGCGAAAAAACATCTTATTATTGAAAATAAAGCTTACGCTATAACAGAGTCAAGAATTGAGACAGAATTTTCTTAGAAAAGCAATTATTTGGAATACCGATCAGACATGTGTCAGATGATGATATTCTTCCAGGTAAATAGAAAGGAAGAAGAACTGCCTTCGTTGCTATTGTACCCAGATTATGTACAAAACTATTTTTTGGTAAATTTACCTTCTAAACTTGTTCATTTAGTTATTGCGAAGAGCACAAAAAACTTTTATTTATCTTCTAAAGGGTTCTTATCCCATCAAAGTTCAATTTATATTGTGCATCACATTCTTCAAGTTTTGATTCACCACCACGATTTGAACTTTATTTTAAAGCAAGTATGGAGCATGTAGGTAAAGTAAATTGTGTTTCACCTCTTGAATGTTTATAAAGATTTTTTAGAAAAATACTAATTAATAGGATCCCAGGTTCCTAGAATCGCGATTATAAATCAGCAACTAAGGCCAAGTTGTCCAATTTGTCAGCTCTCAAGAAAACGTGGAGACACTTAAAATATATATGCACAAACGTAGATGAAAATTTCAACAAATTTACAAATGATAGAGCTATTAATTATAAATTTCATCTGAACAAAGATTGCAAATCAGCAAATTGTAAAGTAGAAATCACTTTTTCATGATTTTGTTAATAAAATGTGCTGACATTATTTGAAGTTGTCATCTAGAGATGAGGAATCTAATTAAATTTTGACATAAAATTAGCAAATTTGGAAAGATTGGTATCTTAGTGTTATTTGAGGGTAATAATCCGACCAAACGTGATAGAAAAATTTCAGTACCTAGTTGAAATTTGCCGCTCACAAATTCTTGCTTAAAGAATCAACTAGGTGAATTATCTTTTGATTTAAAAAGGTAAAATATTTAATCATTTACAATAATAGCAACCTACTGTCTGAAGGTTTCGATTACGAGTCACTGAAATCAAATCAGTTGCAGATCTCTCGTCGACATTTATTTTGAATCAAAGAAATACTGTCTGTGATTCTGCAGATAATTAACATGTGAATAGAATTTGTTTTTGTTAACACTGTTAACTTTATACTTAAATGCCGATATATATTTTGTTGCTAAGAGAGGTGAGGGATGTCGTCTTTCAAGTAAATTTGATTTGATCTTACATTGTATTAATATTACATCAAGTTGTGGTTCAGTTATATTTTTTGGTATAATTCTATTCGTTTGAATCCACAGTGTCAACAAATTGACAGAGCGAAGAAATATCGAGATGAGATGAGTTATACTAAATGGTAGAACTGTTCCGAATCAAATTCATCCTTATATTTCAACCCACACTAAATGACTATAAATGTGATTCCCAAATATTTATATACAATATAACTTTCCAAATAAAACTACTTTGTGTACCTTTAAGTTATGTGGTTAATTTAATATAAGTTTGGTTGTTAATAAATGGTTTCGACCCATTGTCGATTTTTTTAACCTTCAGCTATTCAGTGGAGGTACTGAGTTATATGGAACATATTTTTTTAGGAAACACATTTAGTGATTACAGTACAGATTAAAATTTAAGGAAAAATTACTTCGGCACTAATCTAAAATTATAATTGCTATAAACAAGCTTCATTCTCAGATGATAGATGAGTTGAAACCTAGATCCACACTATGGAAACATTTCCATAAAATGAAAGTACTTGCTGTATACAGAGATAGATATGTGGAACTCCAACGGAAACATTCCAGTCCTCAGTCTTTTTGGTAGAACTTTTGAATACGGTTTCTTGGTAATGATGTTTTCTTCTTTATTGTGATTTTTTTTTTGTACTTTTTTCGGATTTCTTGGATTTTTATTCATATTTCATAGCCTCAGAGAAAATATTTGCCGACGTCGTCAGGTTTTGTCGTGGCTCATTTCATCTTCATTTATATGATGGTAATCAGCCTTTCCATGTGAACGTAACTCGTCGTGCCCAACGAATCGTCGAAATACTTTAAAAAAGATATATAAAATTAATATTAAAGATTAATTTTATTATATATACCAATTTTATTTGTTTTTCATTTAAATTATATAATTTAATTGTGTATTTTAACATAAAATATGTCATTAATTATAAAAATCTTGAATACAGATGAAAATTATACTTACATTTAAATCCAATTCTTGGGCCACTAGAATCTTTACACCATTTGCTTTTTGCATCGTACTTTAAGATTTCAATCTTAATTTATTCTGAAAACAAATTAATTAGGTATTAATGTGTTGTTTTAAGGAGCGTCATATACATGAAAGTTCTTATTCTTTGTTTAGTTGGGATTCCTGTAAGTAAATTAATGAATTTAGACAAAAATATTACCTAAAAATAACAGTTTGATACGATCTGTTTCATTTCTAGCATTACTATACACAAGTATTTCTTCCGATTATCATTTCCAATGAGGCAGGGACTCATTAATAAAAGCGAGAATATTTAACTAATAATTTTGAATTGAAGCGTAGGAGCAACTTCAGAGAAATGTGGTTCGTATGAAATGTTTGAACTGATTAAAGTTTGGAGGTAAACAAGTAAAGAAAACTTTTTGGTCTACCTGATTTTATGAACAAAATTGAAATTTGTTTATGGGTAACGGAATTCAAATGTCTACAAATGAAAAACGAATAGTTAATTTTATAAGCTCTTTAGAGAACAACTTATTAAACTTAGTTCTTAATTTTTTTACATGTAGATAAAATAGGAACATATTGTATAAAATTTCATAAGACACAATCAACCAATGATAATTGATAGTTTAAAGTGTAAACCTCAGTACTCATGCAAACACTATACTTACTCATCTTTGGTCCAATTCACTCGAGGCAAGTTATGTTAGATTATCTAGACATCATGTATAACGGTTGTGATGCCAACGGAGAATAAAAACAATAGAAGAGCGTAGTTATAGAAACAGAGTTAAGTTGTAAGAGCAGAGTTAGTTGTATACAGCCCACCAATGTTGTAAAATAGTCAATAAGGGTTTTACTGAGTACCTTGCATTATCATTCCACGTCGCCTTGTAAGCAGGCATGTTCTAACTATTAACTTTTGTGTTTTGACCCTAATGGAAACAAATACTTCCAGTGCTTCCGTGTCCTTTCGGTGAGCACAGGGGTGCCTCGTCAGGATTTCGAGAACACCCCATAGGCAGACAGCTTACTGCATTACTTACTTTCATTCGTTGTAATTCACCCTCTAGTTCCGAGATTTTAATCTTAACGTCTAGTTTTCAGGTACCTCTTGGCTTATCTTTTTCGCGGATTCTACACATGGTTTATTGGTTCAGTAAAAAATCGTTTGTTATACCTACCTTAAAGGATGGAGGTAGTTTACTTGTTGTCTTCCAAAATTGTCCAAAAAAATCATTTCCAAAATAATTATGCCATAGTTCCAAAATATTATAAATGAGAGTCAACATGAATTTTGCAAATGTAAATCTTCTGCGACCAACCTTCTTATTTATAACCTCTCGACAGTTGGTGCTCTTGAAAATCATTTACAGGTTGATGCTGTTTATACAGACATTTAAAAGGCATTTGATAGAATCTGCTATGATTTATTGTTTGCTAAACTAAATGGGCTGGATTTGACAAGTAATTTTTCCACTGTAAATAATCATAACGTGATTGTAAAATTGATGTAAAGTGATTAGTTTTTATAAAAAAATTAATCAACACCATATTCGCAAGTTATACTTTAGATAAAAGATATTAATGTAATGTGTTTGAAATTTAAAAATGAGTAATAGATTGGGCGGTAGTTTTTCTAGAAAAGTTGGTTCGGTTCAAGCTACAATGAATTTGGGTAAATGTAAAAGAAAAGCTGGAGCATATCTTGGTGCTTTTGCCCACACATTAAAGTAGCTTTTTACACAAATACTGCTGTAGGATCTTTCCATAATCGGTATCGCGGATTATATGTACAGCAATTAAGCAGAACGAAATACTCTCACATTAGCTGTCAAAATTGCCAGAGTTGTCAAAACGTGCTGACTCCTTAGGAACTCGTTAGGAATATTTAAACAATTACAATAATGGCAACTTGATGCCATTATTGTGGAGATGTTGATTACTAGTCCTGAAAGTCACGGAAATCAAATTAGTTGCAGATCTATCGTCGACATACAAAAACTGTCTGTGATTCTGACAGATAATTAACATGTGAAAAGAAATTGTTTTTGTTAACTTTGTTAACTTTATATTTCCATTAGAATAGATTGCTGCTAAGAGAAGTTCCAACTATTATAATTTAATTTGAATATGTGATGCGAGGGATGAAATTGACGTGAGGGATGAAATTGAAAACAGGATAACTAGATGTATATACACATAAATAAAATTTTAATTAATTAGTAATTACAAAACTAAACGAACATTTGGGAGTGGGTGTGGGATTGAGTGACATTTTACGAACTTTCAAGTTTCAATAGCAACGAAGGAATTTTGTTTATCAAATAAAAGAAAATAACATTTATGTTGCTAAGATTACGTTTCCTTGTGACATGTGCCAGACGTTACAATATAAACAAAACATGTCCAATTAAACCTTATTCGAAATATGTAATTTAGAAAAAAGTTGTCTTCTTTCAAGTAAATTTGATTTGTTTCTTTCATAGTATTAATATTACATCAAATTGTGGTTCAGTTATATTTTTAATATATTTCTATTTGTTTTAATCGAAAGTGTCAACAAATTGACAGAGAAAAGAAATATCGAGATGATTTTTCGATTTGTTATAATAACTTTAATGACAGTGATTCATTTATTTAATGACCACGTTACAAATCACATCTGTGTGTGAAATGATATGGTCAAATGTCACGTGTTGATTACCAGGAAACTTTTGCACAAACAGTCAGGTGAGATTCAATACGATTGTTACTATCTGTGGCTGTACAAAATAATCACAAAATCAAGTAACTAGACGTAAAGACAGCATTTTTATATGGAGAACTTGAACACACCTATTTATGACTTAACAAGAAGGGTTGGATCATGACGAAAACATGGTATGTAAATTGAACAAGTCACTATATGGGTTAAAACAATTCCCTCGCTGCTGGAATGCAACATTCGACTCTACACCGAAAAGAGTTTTAGTAGTAGTTTTAGTATTTATACGGAACAAATTTTAAACAGGTTTGAAATGACTAATGCTAATCCTAATACTGTTCCAGTCGACCCTCACATAAAGCCACAGTGGGAAGATACTACCTCACTTCTGCTGTTCATAATAACACAGCTTGTTCCGTCAAATTTTATTTGGCTACCATCGCAAATAATATGACTTAGAGACAATAGATTTGTTGCCAGTTTAGGAACACATAATCCTTTTGTAAAAAGCACCTTTTTGTTTTGACCTTCATCGTCATAATGGTCCAACCTCACTTGTACTGAACATTGCACAGATTATACTTTGTTGTCTGCGACTCTGATTTTATGTATGACAGGAGCCGTCATATTTTCAAGCATGTTCTTACGTCTTGTCATGTGTGACGATGCACCGGAAGCCACTTGCCATGGGTCATTTTGGCTGGATGTTGCCTCAAACACAACAGCATATGATGAACTACTTGCTTTTTGTTGAACATTCTTGGTCCTGGATTTGCATTTGAGGACTTTTATGACCTTACTTATTACAAGTGTAGCTCCCTTACTTACTTTGTTTCTTGTGGTTGTTCTTGTTGACTGAGAATACTGTTGAGTCACTTTCAGATTGTTTAACATCTTGTGATAGTTTTGATTTCACAGAAATTGAAGTTATCTTCATGCCGGAGCTTTCAATAGCAATAATCATTGGTTGATAGGACTCTGGTAGACCGGAGAGTAGCAATGTAACTAGCCATTCATCGTCAACTGCGAAACCAATGTTTCTGAGCTTGGGAGCAGTACACATAATTTTGCTCACATATTTCTCTACGTTTTGACATACAGTAAGAGAAGTATTATAGAGATCACGCAGCAGCCCATCACAGCGTGTCAACAAAGAGTCATCAAATACTTATGAAAACGTATCCCATACTTCTTTTGCAGTACTACTCTCTTGTATGTGCACGTAATTTATTTAGTCAACTAGTAAATTTATCTTAGTTTTTGCCTTTGTGTCTCGTTTTGTGTCCACAATGACACATGTGGTGGGGTCTATGCAGTTCCACAATTCCTCTTGCTGTAGGTATGTTTTTAGAGCAAATCGCCATGTTACGTAATTATATCGGCCGGTTAACTTTTCAATTAATGCCAATTGATTGTTTGCTGACAATTTAAGAACCCTTATTCCAGATGTTACGAGAAAACACTTTTCAATTGTCGTATTGACGTTTAAGGTTAACTTCATTACTTTTCTCAGTAAGTAAGCCATTCTGGGCTTCCCTGGGCTTTTCTGGCTCCATAACCTGTTAATTTTTCTTAAAACAATTTATTATTTCAGGAGAAAAACTTATATTTAAGAATTTAGTGTTAAAATTACAACTTAACTGTCTACAGGCGCACAATTCAAATTACAATTTTAACAGTTTATGTGTAGTTTCAGTACACTCCTACAGGTCATCGCATCAGTCACAATTGGATTCCCAAGAGAAAATGAAACATTATTTGTTTTAAGATGTATTATAATTTTTCATTCTTTATAATAGCCTAAGCTACATTGCGCTGTAAATTGAGAAGAATGCTTCAGGTAAACTACTTTTGGTTAACAAGACAGCATTAAATTAACTGAGGAATGCATATTATCGGATTTTGTAAGCTGGGTCAGCTCGTTGATTAATATTTATGTGATCCCATTTTCCGCACATTTTGGCAGACTGAAATATCCTCTTTCTGTAATTCGCCAAAGAGCATTATAAGATCGGACACCAATCAAAACAAAATTACACAAAGATCAGTTGTCAAGATTGTCAGTGAGTTGTCAAAAAATACGAGCCGAAACTGAGACTGAGACGTCTAGCCATTAGCGCTACCAAATAATTCCATTCAATTAGAAACGTTAAATAATTACTTTAATAACAAGGAGTTTATTTTCTATGAGAAGGCTCTTCTAATTCTTAGGGCACTTGGTCTAAAATACTTTAATACAATTCAATATACATAAATTTCAACACTGAACCATAAATGGTGGGGTGCGTCGTAGTTATACAATTTCGACATCACCTCCTTGGGGGTGACCGAGTTCCAAGAAGTTTTCTGAGTTTTGGAGCTGGGAGACTTTGCAGGAGTAGGGGTGGCTAGTTGGGACAAAGATTTGGGATTAGCGTTAGGAGTAGGGGTACCATCAGAGTGTACCGATAGTATCCCTAGTTTAGACGACAAAGCTGTGTAAGCACTCTTTCACTCTCTATATCTCACCTTCTAGTTCCAAAATTTTATTCCTAAGGAAATCGGGTACCTCTGGAAACGTCAGCAGACTTTTGGGGTTTATTGAGTTTTTCACTTAGATTTTCTTTTTTCCGGACCCTACACATAGTTTATTGGTTTAGTAACCGAGGTTACAAGCCAAATTAACAACTCTTCTCTTTCGATTATGGTAACTATTATAACTAAATTCAGACAAAAGAAGGACGAACAACTCAAAAAAAAATTGTAATTTTCAACAATATTCCCTGGTTGCTACCCACACTTTGAACAATTGACAAAAGTCGCTAACAATAAGAAACTTTTCTGTTGTTATCAATGGCAGAGGTAACGATCGTCATTTAACCAAGTTTCGGTAGCAACTACGGAAAAGTGTTGGTAGTGATATTTTCGTTTTTATTTAGTGACCCTATTAAAGTTCCTATTAAAAGACAAGAGCCGAGAAATAAGGAAAGGAAAAGGAGGCCCAAATCCAGGTTCTATTGGCAGAAAGGAAAGCGGTACCACATCCAACGACACAGCTAGTTATTGTAAAGCCTCAGTTTTGATCGGTTACCTTAGAGTACATTAGAGTACCAATTAATTCTCTGTATCGTGTGGGGTCTTTGAATGGTTTTAAATCTCTGTTAAATTTTGAGTGGCGGTCATACAGTCTTTTAATTGGATTGCAATCTACCATTCTGAATTTCTCTGAAATATATTTTTTTTTGTTTAAGTGTTACTCCTTTCTTACTTTGGTTAATTTCTATTCTAAAGAAAAACCTAGCAATCTTTGATCTTCAATTTCTCAGCTAATTCTCTCTTAATTTCATTACCAGTTTGATTTTCGACAGTTCTTTTGTACTCCTTAAATTTTTCAAAAACTTCTCTCCTTGACTTAAGGAAAAAACCTGGCACCACCTATTATATTCGTCTATTAATGTAAGAAGATATCTTGATCCACCGCTGAATCTGACTCGCATTGGTCCGCAGATATCTGAATGAACAATACTCAGTAACTGCTTACTTCTTCCTTCTCTATCAGTAAAGGGTTTCCTTGCTTGCTTACCTCGTTGACATTGTCACACCACATGGGTAATTTATCATTATCCAATTTATTACCGTGTACCAGTCGCTTTCTGTACAAATCCTGTACGCCTTTATAATGTAGGTACTCTGGTTGTCTATGCCACAGGACCATTTTGTTTGAATTTCTATGCATTATTCACTTGTAGACATTTGAATTTCGTTGTATATAAACATATTACAATATTTTTCATAAAATCAAGTAGCCCAAAAAGTTTTCTTTATTTGTTTACAACAAAACTCTAATCAGTTCAGACTTTTATTTCATAAGAAACACATCTTTCTGAAGTTGCTCCTACGCTTCAATTCAAAATTAATAGTTAAATATTCTCTCTCTATTAATGAGGTTCTTCCTCATTAAGAATTGTAATTAGCAGAAATACTTATGTACAGTAGTGCTAGAAATGAAACCGATCTTACCAAACTGTTATTTTTAGGGAATAGATTTGGCTAAATTCATTATTTATATTTACAGGAATTCCCAACTAAACACAGAATAAGGCTCCATAAAATAACACATTGATTTGTTTTCAGAATGAATAAATTATGATTATTTTTGATTGGAGCAAAGAGGGGGAAATCAACAAGACGTAGTGCCGGACTTTACCGACTAAAAACCCCTCTCCGGGCAATGATCCGAAGATCATGACCTAAGAGTAGTTAACCATAAAGGTTTAGGAAAATATAAGGGAAAACTAAAGAGGTACGTAACAATCGCTACATAGTAAAGAAAAGATGTTCAAAAGAGACGCAGAGGTCTAGACAGCCAAGAAACAAGGTCTCTTGTATCTGTCGGATTCACAGGGTTGGATATCATGCAAGCATGCAATCTCCGGATTAGAGTGTTGAGAGATAGATCTCCGGAGGTTGAGGGCATGCTATTTTCTCTGAGGCTATGAAATATGAAAAAATATGCAAGAAATCCGAAAAAAGGTCAAGAAAAAGTCACAATAAAGGAGAAAACAGCAATACCAAGAAACCGTCTTCAAAAGTTCTATCAAAAAGGCTGAGGACAGGAATGTTCCCATTGGAGTTCCACATATCTGTCTGTGTATAAAGAAGGTACTTTCAATTTATGGAAAGTTTTCCATAGTATGGGCAAACGTTTCAACTCAAATAACATCTGAGAATTAAGCATGTTTATAGTAATTATAATATTAGAATTGTGCCGTAGTAGTTTTTACTTATATTTTAATCTGTAATTTATGACGGAAAATGTGATTCATAAATAATTATATTGTGTATATCTGTATATTTTTCCACTGAATAATTGGATGTTGAAAAAATCGGCAATGTGTCGAAACCATTTTATAACACCAAACTAATATTAAAATATCGACATAAGTTAAACAAAGTAGTTTTATTTGTAAAGTTATGTTATATTTAAATATTTGGGAATCTCATTTATGGTCATCCACTGTAGGTTGAAATACAAGGATGAGATTGATTCCAAACAGTTTTACCATCAAAAATATTATAACAAATTGAAAAATCATCACGATATTCCTTTGCTCTGTCAATTTGCTGAGACAGTGGATTAAAACGAATTATAAGAAAAGATATAACTGAACCACAATTGGGTGTTATATTAATACAATGTAAGAATCAAATCAAATATGCTTGAGAGAAGACAACTTTTTTATAAATTACTACATAGTTCTGACATATGCCATAAAGAAACGTAATTTGACATGTTATTTTATTTTTTGACAAACAATTCGTTGCTATTGATACTTGTTTGCAAAATGTCACTCAATCACACACTCACTCGTTTTATTTTTTAATTACAAATTAATTAAAATTTTATTTGTTTTCAATTCTATTCCTCACCTTATAGTAGTTGAAACTTCTCTTAGCAGCAATCTATTCTAATGGAAATATAAAATTAACAAAGTTAACAAAAACAATTTCGTTTCACATATTAATTACCTGTCGAAAATAAATGTCGACGAGAGATCTGCAACTGATTTGATTTCAGTGACTTGCAAGGCTCGTAATCTAAACCTTCAGACGGTAAGTTGCTATTTTTGTAACTGTTTAGATATTTCACCTTTTTAAATCAACAGTAAATATATATATATATATAGTTATTATATATATATATAATAATAACTATATATATATATATATATATATATATATATATATATATATATATATATATATATAGTTATTTAGGAAACACCTTTTCCGTCATAAATTACAGATTAAAATATAAGCAAAAACAACTACAGCACCATTCTAATATTATAATTACTATAAACATGCTTAATTCTCAGATGTTAGATGAGTTGAAACGTATGCCCATACTATGGAAAACTTTCCATAAAATGAAAGTACCTGCTTTAGTCCTCAGCCTTTTTGATAGATTGTGATTTTTTCTTGTACTTTTTTCGGATTTCTTGCATATTTTTTCATATTTCATAGCCTCAGAGAAAATAGCATGCCCTCAATCTCCGGAGATCTATCTTTCAACACTCTAATCCGGAGATTGCATGCTTGCATGATATCCAACCCTGTGAATCCGACAGATACCTTGTCTCTTGGCTGTCTAGACCTCTGCGTCTCTTTGGGACATCTTTTCTTTACCATGTAGCGATTGTTACGTACCTCTTTAGTTTTCCCTTCTATTTTCCTAAACCTTTGTGGTTAATTACTCTTAGGCCATGATCTTCGCATCGGTGCCCGGAGAGGCCTCCTTGTTCCAATAAACAAAAATCATAATTTATTCTGAAAACAAATCAATGTGTTGTTTTATGGAGCGTTATTCTGTGTTTAGTTGGGAATTCCTGTAAGTATAAGTAATGAATTTAGCCAAAATTATTCCCTAAAAATAACAGTTTGGTACGATCGGTTTCATTTCTAGCACTACTGTACATAAGTATTTCTTCTAATTACCATTTTCAATGAGAAAGAACCTGTTTTGTATGTGTAATAGTTTCTGCTCGAAGGACCAATGTTTTGTATGTGCTGGACTAGTAAAACTGCCAAGTTTGTGATTTTTCTGTTTATTTTGCTCGGAGCATCTGAACGTTGTGTGTTGCTCTCGAGCTGACTTAAAAGTAAGTAACTTAAAGCTAATTCACCCTAACTAACTAAGGGGAGGGGGTTGCGCATTAGACGTTGCCAATGTTGACAAATGCTCTAACATGCCGCCCGCCTTGAAAATACAATTTTCAATAGACAAATAGAATATAATTAATACATTGGAAATCAGAATAGGAGTCATAATAGAAAAATCAATCACAAGGTAGCGCACACACTTTCGAAATTGCTCGTTTTAGCACACCGGTTGTGCTTTTTACACTCACTACACGCACTTCTCCATCTTCACCAGGATGTAACTCAAGAATGCGTCCCATACGCCACTGTAGAGGGGGCAGTTGATCGTCCTTAATGATGACAAGATGTCCTGGTTTGAGGATGTGTTGACCCGCTTGTTTCCATTTCAACCTGGCTTGGAGTTCGGACACGTACTTTTTTTGTCAACGTTGCCAAAAGTGGTGTTTCAGTTGATCCAGTCGTTGGTAATTATTGAGTCGGTTGACAGGAATGTGGGAAAGGACAGGTTCAAGAATTGAAGTTAAACATTTGCCAATTAGAAAATGACCCGGCGTTAACGGAGATAAATCATCTGGATTTGTTGATAATGGACTTATTGGACGCGAGTTGAAAACTGCTTCAATCTGTGACATTACCGTATAAAACTCTTCAAACGTAAACTTATCATTGCCTAATATTCGCCTCAAGTGATGTTTAAAGCTTTTAACACCAGCTTCCCATATACCTCCAAAATTAGGTGATCGCACAGGAATGAAATGCCACGTAATACCTTCTTTATTCAAGAATTGATTAATATTATCTACGTTAGTGTCAACAAACAGAAATTCTTCTTTCAATGCGGAGTCTGCACCAACAAAGGTGGTGGCATTGTCGGAATATATGTTGGAGGGCAAACCTCGTCTAGCGATGAACCTTTTTAACATTTGTAAAAATGCCTCTGTGCTCAAATTAGTTAATAATTCTAAATGGATAGCCTTTGAAGCCATGCAAACGAAGACACAAACATAAGCCTTTATGATTTTTGCACCTCTTGTATTCTATCTTTCAACAAAAATGGTCCTGCGTAATCCAAACCAACGTTTGTGAAAGGATTGAACTGATTAACGCGGCATTCAGGCAGATTACCCATCAAATATTCCGTATTCGTTGGCTTAGCCTTAAAACATCGAATACATTTCCGAATTATTCCTCGACATACGGTGCGACCTGAGATTGGCCAATAATTATCCCGTACGGAATATAATAATTGTTGAGGTCCGCAATGTAACAGTCTGACATGCTCATTTCTGAGGACCAATTCTGTTAAAACATGACTCTTTGGTAAGATGACAGGATGTTTTTTGTTAAAATTATAATCACCGTTAACTAATCGACCACCCACACGTATTAAATTGTCGTTATCAATAAACGGATTTAAAGACAATAGTCTGCTTTTTTTATTAATTGGGGTTTTATTTACCAAATCATTATACTCAGTAACAAATGTAGTTTGTTGCATTACACGTAGCAAAACTACCATAGAATTTTTTAATTCGGTACAGCTCAGAGGGCCAGATAGTTTTTTTTCTTTACAATTTGAAATAAATCTTAACATGTATGCAACAACGCGCTTTAATTTTGTTATCGACGAATATCGTATAAAGATGGATTCGTCTGTAATGGTTGTTTGCAAACAAACAGTTTTTTGCTCTGGAATTATATTCGGTTCAGATTCCGTAAATTCTGGCCATTCTGACTTATCTTTAATGAGCCACTGTGGGCCATTTGACCAAAACGTGGAGGTTTTTAAAACATCTGCATTCGTACCTCGTGATAATAAATCTGCAGGATTTGACTGAGACCTTACATGATTCCATTGTTCTTGTTTTGTAAGTGACTGAATCACACCCACGCGATTTGCAACAAAGGTTTATATATATATGTATATATATATATATATATATATATATATATATATATACATATATATATATATATATATATATATATATATATATATATATATATATATATATATATATATATATATATCTGTATATTTTTCCACTGAATAATTGGAGGTTGAAAAAATTGGCAATGTGTCGAAACCATTTTATAACACCAAACTAGTATTAAAATATCGACATAAGTTAAACAAAGTAGTCTTATTTGTAAAGTTATGTTATATTTAAATATTTGGGAATCTCATTTATGGTCATCCACTGTAGGTTGAAATACAAGGATGAGATTGATTCGAAATAGTTCTACCATCAAAAATATTATAACAAATTGAAAAATCATCACGATATTCCTTTGCTCTGTCAATTTGCTGAGACCGTGGATTAAAACGAATTATAAGAAAAGATATAACTGAACCACAATTTGGTGTTATATTAATACAATGTAAGAATCAAATCAAATTTGCTTGAGAGAAGACAACTTTTTTCTAAATTACATACTTCTGACATATGCCATAAAGAAACATAATTTGACATGTTATTTTATTTTTTGACAAACAATTCGTTGCTATTGAAACTTGAAAGTTTGTAAAATGTCACTCAGTCACACACCTACTCGTTTTATTTTGTAATTACAAATTAATTAAAATTTTATTTATGTGTTTATACATCAGGCTAGTTATCTTGTTTTCAATTCTATTCCTCACCTTATAATAGTTGAAACTTCTCTTAGCAGCAATCTATTCAGCAGCAATAAATGTCAAAGAGGGATCTGCAACTGATTTGATTTCAGTGACTCTCAGGGCTAGTAATCTAAACCTTCAGACGGTAAGTTGCTATTTTTGTAACTGTTTAAATATTTCACCTTTTTAAATAAACAGTAAATTCACGTAGTTGATTCTTTCAGCTTGAATAAGTGAACGACAGATTTCAACTATGCACTGAATTTTTCTCCTTCACCTTTAGTTATCACCCTCAAACAATACTAATATACCAATCTTTCCATATTTGATAATTTTATGTCGCAAATTATTTGGATTTTTCATGTCTGGATGACAAGTTCAAATAATGTTATCACAATTTATAAACCAAATCATGAAATAGTAATTCACACTATTTCACAATTTTCTGGGAGCCTTGTATCCTATTAAGCAGTATTCTTCTAAAATATCTGTAATAAGGTATATCATAATTGAATTGAAAATTTATGCTCCTATAGACATTCAAGAAGTGAGACACAATTTACTTGCTTTACCTGTATGCTCCATACTTGCTTCAAAAATATGTTAAAATCGTGGTAGTAACTCTCCATATGCGTTGGGATGTAGATGGAGTTCTTAGATACTTTATTTAAATTTGCATTCTGTAAAAAGAAATAATTTTTGAGGGTATTGCAAAAATTATCTTCAAAAATTGATTGAATAAATCATATTGTAGAAGAGAATGAAAAACACAGTGACCAAAGATTTTTTTGAACGAAGGAAAATAACGGAGCGATTTTTAATTAGTGATGTCTCAATTTGATTATACGGCGTTGTAGTGCGTTGATTCAGTCAACCAAAGGGGCGGTATATATAACACGATATTTTACACTAAATACTCTCTGTACTCTGTAATATTGTATAACTTTGGTTAACTTTTGATATATATACAAATCGGGATTTTTTTTTACAGTTTCTAAGACATTTTGGTATTTTGTTAATATATCTTATCTCCTAACTTTATTTAAGTGAACTTTAAATATAATTGGTAATATTTTGATACAGCAAAATAAAAGCCCACGGGAAATTTTCATGTGGCTTGATTTCCGAGAATTTCATGATTAATTAACACTATTTGAAATCAGAGCTCTAAAATAGATATATTTCGTTATTAATGTAATTGTTACAATATTCCGCCTTGATTAACTGCAATAAATTCTGTATCTAAGGGAATCCAAATTCAAAAAAACAATAGAACACTTGTTGTAACCTAGCATCTGTAATTTACAACTGTTCCCAAAACTTAATTTAAAATATTAACAATTTCAACATTCAAGAGATGCTGTGAAACTTTAGAACAGTAGGTGTCTCACCATTCAAAAAATCAACAACAACATACGCGCCATTAATTTATTTCAGATGTAATTCATAAGGAATAACACGTAATTTCTAAGGAAAGTCAAATTTGATGATTAACATCAGTGGATCAAATTTAAATGGAAAATGTGTGTGGTTTAAATTAACGGTTAAGACTTGAATAATACTATTTGGAGTAAAAAATTAAATTATTTATTAACAATTTCTTAAAACGAGAGAATAAGTTTTTGAGAACTCTGGTTCTGTGTGTTTTGACAACTAACTGTCAACTGATGTTGGAGAGTTTGCTTGTTGGACGATTTTATAATGGCCTCACCAAGTACACAAAGTTGTTCTTCTAAATTGTCGAGATATTCTGAACACAGGATCCTATAATAATAATCGAGGAGCTAGTTTCCTGTCACAGTTAACTCTGTAGCATTCTGCTGATATAATTTAATTTACAATGCGAAAAAATATCTTATTCTTGAAAATAAAGCTTACGCTATAACAGAGTCAAGAATTGAGACGCAATTTACTTGGAAAATCATTTATTTAGAATACCGATCAGACATGTAGTAGATGTTAAGATTCTGCATATAGCATATAGATAAACCAAGTAAATTGTGTGTCACCTCTTGAATGTTTATCTTTCTTTTCAGTTATGTTATACCTTATTGCACGGTAAAGTAGTTTTTTTAGAAAAATACTACTTAAAATGATCCCAGGTTACTATAATCGCGATTATAAGATTAGCAACTAATTAGAATGAAAATACCCCAACATGCCCAAGTAGTCTAATTTGTCAGCAAGTTGTCAAAACGTGCGTAGCGGTTACGAGCTCTCAAGAAAACGTGGAGACACTTAAAATATATATGCACTAAAGTAGATGAAAATTTCATCAAAATTACAAATGAGCTATTAATTATAAATTTCAACTCAACAAAGATTGCAAATTTTTACACAGAAAATTGTGATTTGATTTTGTTTATAAATTGTGTTGTCATTATTTGAACTTGTCATCTAGACATGAGGAATCTAAATAAATTTTGACATAAAATTAGCAAAATTAGAAAGATTGGTATCTTAGTGTTGTTTGAGGGTGATAATCCAACCAAACGTGAAAGAGAGAAATTCAGTACCTAGTTGAAATTTGCCGCTCACTAATTCTTGCTTAAAGAATCAACTACGTGAATTATTTTTTGATTTAAAAAGGTGACATATTTAAACAGTTACAATAATAGGAACCTACTGTCCGAAGGTTCCGATTACGAGTCACTGAAATCAAATCAGTTGTAGATGTCTCGACGACATTTATTTTCCATCAAAGGGATACTGTCTGTGAATCTGACAGATAATTAACATGTGAATAGAAATTGTTTTCATTAACTTTATACTTAAATGCAGAAATATATTTTGCTACTAAGAGACGTGGGGGATGAAATTGAAAACAAGTAACTTGCCTGATGTATATACACATAAATAAAATTTTAATTAATTAGTACTTACAAAATTAAACAAACATTTTGGAGTGAGTGTTGTATTGAGTGATATTTTGCAATCTTTCATGTTTCAGTAGCAACGAAGGAAGATTGTTAGTCAAATAAGAGAAAATAATATTTATGTTGCTAAGATTACGTCACCTTATGATGTATGTCAGCCTGTGCAATTATAGGCAAGAGTTATGGTTAATTCAATAAAACCTAATTCGAAATATGTGGTTTGGAATCACGTTGTCTTCTTTCAAGTAAATTTGATTTGATCTTATATTGTATTAATATTACATCAAGTTGTGGTTCAGTTATATTTTTTGTTATAATTCTATTCGTTTGAATCCACAGTGTCAACAAATTGACAGAGCAAAGAAATGTCGAGGTGAGTTATAATAACTTTAATGGTAGAACTGTTCCGAATCAATTTCATCCTTATAATTCAACTTACACTAAATAACTATAAATGTGGTTCCCAAATATTTAAATATAATATAACTTTCCAAATGAAACTACTTTGTTTAAGTTTTGTGGTGAATTTAATTAATTTTAACCTCCAATTAGTTAGTGGAAAGAAATACTTAAAAGATATATGCGACATAATTTTTTAGGAAACACATTTACTGATTACAGTACAGATTAAATTTTAAGGAAGAATTACTTCGGCACTATTCTAAAATTATAATTAGAATAAACAAGCTTAATTCTCAGATGTAGGATGAGTTATAAGGTAGGTCCATACTATCGAAACATGGGACTCGAGATGTCGATCTGTGGTACAAGAATTGAACTTCTATCCAAAGAAAATTTCGACACGAGGCGGATTCAGGTAGAGGCGTTACTTACCAAAATCGATACCTGGAATTTCATTAATGAAGTATCAAAGTCAGTTAGATGTCAGGGTGACAAAAAAAGTGAATCAGCGCTTAAAACGTGGATGTAAATAAGATAAAAAGGTAAATGCGACATAATCCTATGCATAAGCCCATCGGACCTCAAGAGTATCAAAGGATGCGAGATTTCCAAAGATGTATGGCACTTTTGAAACAATTATTTTATATATTTTTTATATTTTATATTATTTGATTAAGTATAAATAAAATTGGATAACGATAAATTACCCACGTGGTGTGGCATATATCAATGAGGTAAATATGCAAGGACACCCTTTACTGCCAGAGAATTAAGAAGTAAGCAGTTACTGAATATTGTTCATTCAGACATCTGCGGACCAAAGCGAGTTAGAACCAGAGGTGGATCAAGATATCTTCGAACATTTATAGACGATAATAGTGAATGGTGCAAGGTGTATTTTCTCATGTCAAAAGGAGAATTTCTTGAAAAATTTAAGGAGTACAAAAGAACTGCTGAAAAACGAACTGGTAATGAAAGTAAGAGAGAATTAGCTGAGAAATTGAAGATCAAAAATGCTAGGTTTTTTTTGGAATAGAAATTAACCAAAGTAAGAAAAGAGTAACACTTAAACAAAAAAAATATATTTTAGAAAGTTAACAGAGATTTAAAAATTTTCAAAGACTCCACACGATACAGAGAATTAATTGGTACTCTAATGTACTCTAATCCAGCCGATCAAAACTGGGGCTTTACAATAATTAGCTGTGTCTTTCTGACAATCGAACCTGGATTTGAGCCGCCTTTTCATTTTCTTATTTCACGGTTTTTGTCTCTTAATAGGAACTTCTTCTGAAATGAAACTGGCGATGTGCCGTGTGGTCCCAATAGGACTCTGAAGCACTCAAACTTCTTGCAGGCACGCTTGCTGTTTACTCATTTCATGACCGCTAATTCAGTTATTAAACTGTTTATGGTACGAAAACCTAAACTTAATTCAGTTGTTTCTTGGATTGGTAACCAAGGTTACCAACCAGGCAAACAAATTTTTTTATTTGTCTGAATTTAGTAACTAACTAAATTCAGACCAATTCAGTTACCATATTCGAAAGAGGAGAGTTGCTGGTAACTTCGGTTACTAAATCAATAAACTATGTGTGTGAACTATGTGTAGTGTCCGGAAAAGAGACAAGCTAAGTGAAAATCTCAATAAAAACCAAATGTCTGCCGACGTTTCCAGAGGTACCCGATTTCCTTAGTGTTCAAATTTATGTATATTGAATTGTATTAAAGCATTGCATATTCTTCAGACAACAGAAGTATGTTTTACTTTTGATTAATAAACATATCGCCTTCATTGCTGTTGGAACCTGAATATGTATAAAATGTAATTTGATTTCAAAACTGAACTTGAACATTTATTTGGTTGGTAACTTACAATTTCGTCGTTGAAAAGACGAAAACTACAAAAAAATAAGTATTTAGTCTTTACACGTGAGCTGTTTGTTTCGTTTTTTAGCTTTCAATGCAAACACAAATTTAAGCAATATCGTTTTGTCATGAAAATATTTTGGTTTATATTCAAAAAATAATAATAATTTTTTCCAGATTGATGTTTTAGTAATAGAGGTCCTTATGATATTCCTTCTACAGCATTGAATGAATTGTGGATTATCATTAACAAAGCCTCTAAAAATGGAATTTAACTTGTTTTTAAAATGTGCATTATTTCCTAATGTACAGAAAAAATCATTTATTACACCTACCTTAAAGAATGGAGATAGTTTACTTGTAACAAATTTAGGCCTGTATGAAAAATGTTTTGTATTCCATAATTGTCCAAAAAAATTAATTTTCAAAATAGTTCCAAAATATTATAAATGAGAGTCAACATGGATTTTGCAAATGTAAATCTTCTGCGACCAACCTTCTTATTTATAACAATTCGACAGTTGTTGCTCTTGAAAATCATTTGCAGGTTGATGTTGTTTATACAGACTTTTAAAAGGCATCTGATAGAATCTGCCATGATTTATTGTTTGCTGAACTAACTGGGCTGGAGTTGTCAAGTAAGTTTTCCACTGTAGATAATCATAACGATTGTAATGTAAAGTGATTAGTTTTTAAAAAAAAATAAATCAACATTATTTTCGAAAGTTACACTTTACATAAAAGATTTTAATGTAATATGTTTGAAATTTAGAAATGTGTAACAGATTAGGCGGTAGTTTATCTAGAAAAGTTGGTTTGGCTCAAACTAAAATAAATTTGCGTAAATGTAAAAGAAAAACTGGTGAATATTCTGGTGCACTGATTGCAGAACAATTTTTAGATGGGATGGACAGTAATTTAGCATATAAATTCCAGCTTAAAGTATGCGTTATTGTTGAAGAAGAAATAATGTGTAGAAATAGTTAATCTTTCCATTTCTCTGTTAACATCAACTATTATTGACTAGTAATTAATAAGTCAACTTAGTTGTCACGCCCTTCCATATTCTGTCATTGTCCAAACTTTTCGGGTTATTCATCAAACTCTCTAATACCCTCAAAAATTATTTCTTATTACAAATTGCAAATTTAAATAAAGCATACTAAGAACTCCATTTACAACTCAACGCATATGGAGAGTTACTACCACGATTTTAATATATTTTTAAAGCAAGTATGGAACATATAAGTAAAACAAGTAATCGTGTCTCACTTCTTGAATGTCTATAATTTCGTAAGCGTTCCTTTTAATTATGTTGCCCTTGTTGCACTATAAAGTAGATTTTTAGAAAAATAATGGTTAATAGGATTCCAGGTTCTGCGATGCTTTGTCGTATAAAATAACCTCTTTTTATAATCGGTATCGCGATTATAAGATCAGCAATTAACCAGAACGGAAATACTTCAACATTAGTTGACTAAGTTGTCAGAAAGTTGTTAAAACGTGCGTACTCGATAGCAACTTTCATGAAAACGTGGAGACACTAAAAATATATATGTAATAAATCAACAAAAGAATGCTAATACTTATAAATTTCTACTGTAAAAAGATTGCAAATCTTTACGCAGAAAATTGTAGAATAGAAATCAATATTTCATGATTTGGTTTAAAAGTTGTGTTGACATTATTTGAACTTGTCATCCAGACATGAGGAATCTAAATAATTTTCGTCATAAAATTAGCAAATATGGAAACATTGGTATCTTAGTGTTGTGGGAGAGTGATAACCCAACCAAAAGTGAAAGAGAAAAATTCAGTGCATAGTTGAAAATTGTCGCTCACTAATTCAAGCTGAAAGAATCAACCACGTTAATTTACTGTTGATTGTGAAGTGAAATATTTAAACAATTACAATAATGGCAACTTTTTGTTTGAGGATTTCGATTACGAGTGCTGAAAAATCACGGAAATCACGAACTTTCAAGTTTCAGTAGCAACGAAGGAATTTTGTTTATCAAATAAAAGAAAATAACATTTATGTTGCTAAGATTACGTTTCCTTGTGACATGTGCCACACGTTACAATATAAACAAAACGTCCAATGACCAATTAAACCATATTCGAAATATGTAATTTAGAAAAAAGTTGTCATCTTTCAAGTAATTTTGATTTGTTTCTTTCATTGTATTAAAATTAAATAGAAATATAATAAAAATATAACCACAATTTGATGTTTGGTGTTTAATTGACAGTGTCATCAAATTGACCGAGAAAAGAAATATCGAGATGATTTTTCGATTTGTTATAATAACATTAATGACAGTGATTCATTTATTTAATGACCACGTTACAAATCACATCTGTGTGTGAAATGATATGGACAAATTGCACGTGTTGATTACCAGGAAACTTTTGCACAAACAATCAGTTCAATACGATCGTTACTATCAGAGGCTGTACAAAATAATCACAAAATCAAGTAACTAGACGCAAAGACAGCATTTTTATATGGAGAACTTGAAGACACCTATTTATGACTTAACAAGAAGGGTTGGATCATGACGAAAACATGGTATGTAAATTGAACAAGTCACCATATGGGTTAAAACAATTCCCTTGCTGCTGGCATGCCAAATTCGACTCTACACCGAAAAGAGTTTTAGTATTTATATGGAACAAATTTTAAACAGAATTGTAATGACTAATGCTGATCCTAATACTGTTCCAGTCGACCCTAACATAAAGCTACAGTAGGAAGATACTACCTCACTTCTGCTCTTCATAATAACACAGCTCGTTCCGTCAAATTTTATTTGGCTACCATCGCAAATAATCTGACTTAGAGACAATAGATTTGTTGCCAATTTAGGAACACATAATACTTTTGTAAAAAGCACGCACCTTTTTGTTTTGACCTTCATCGTCATGAGCATGGCACAGATTATACTTTGTTGTCTGCGACTCTGATTTTATGTATGACAGGAGCCGTCATATTTTCAAGCATGTTCTTACGTCTTGTCATGTGTGACGATGCATAGGAAGCCACTTACCATGGGTCATTTTGGCTGGATGTTGCCTCAAACGCAGCAGCATATGATGAACTACTTGATTTTTGTTGAACATTCTTGGTTCTGGATTTGCATTTGAGGACTTTTATGACCTTACTTGTTACAAGTGTAGCACCTTGGACCCTTACTTTGTTTCTGTGGTTGTTTTTAATTTTCTTGATGACTGACAATACTGTTGAGTCACTTTCAGGTTGTTTAACATCTTGTGATAGTTTTGATTTCACAGAAACAGAAGGTATCTTCATGCTGGAGCTTTCAATAGCAATAATCATTGGTTGATAGGATTCTGGTAGACCGGAGAGTAGCACTGTAAATAGCCATTCATCGTCAACTTCGAAACCAATGTTTCTGAGCTTGTGAGCGGTACACATTATTTAACTCATATATTTCTCTACGTTTTAACATGCAGTATGTGAAGTATTACAGAGATCATGCAGCAGCCCATCACAGCGTGTCAACCAAGATTTATCCCATACTTATTTTGCAGTACTACTCTCTTGTATGTGCACGTAATTTATTGAGTCAACTAGTAAATTTATCTTAGTTTTTGCCTTTGTGTCTCGTTTTGTGTCCACAATGACACATGTGGGGGGTTTTATGCAGTCCACAACTTCTCTTGCTGTAGATGTGTTTCTATAGCAAATAACCAGGTTACGTAATTATCTCAGCCGGTTAACTTTTCAATTAATGCCAATTGATTGTTTGCTGACAATTTAAGAACCCTTATTCCAAATGTTACGAGAAATCACCTTTCAATTGTCGTATTGACGTTTTAGGTTAACTTTATTACTTTTCTCAGTAAATAAGTCTTTCTGGGCTTAAAAAATTTATTATTTCTCAAGAAAAATTTATATTTAAGAATTTAGTGTTAAAATTACAACTTAACTGTCCACAGGCGCACAATTCAAATTACAATTTTAACAGTTTATGTGTAGTTTCAGTGCACTCCTACCTGGTCATCGCATCAGTTACAATTGGCATCCCAAGAGGAGATGAAACATTATTTGTTTTAAGTTGTGTCAAAATTGTTCATTCTTTATAGTAGTGTAAGCTACATTGCGCTGTAAATTAGATTTTTTTTAGAAGAATCCTTCAAGTAAACTAATTAGGGTTAACAAGACAGCATTAAGTTAACTAAGGAAAGCATATTATCAAATTTAGTACGCTGGGTCAGCTCCTGGAGTAATATTTATACGATACACATTCTCCACATTTTGGCAGATTGAAATAACCTCTTTCCGTAATTCGCCAAAGAGCATTATAGGATCGGATACCGAACAAAATAAAATTACACAAAGATCAGTTGTCAAGATTGTCAAGGAGTTGTCAAAGAATACGAACCGTATTCCATATCAGTCTTCACAATATTGCCAAACTAATTTAAGTGTTTCTTTTCTATGAAAACTTTTTTCTAAATGTTAGTGTATTGACCTTTTTGCTTTAATTCAATTCAAAATACATAAATTTGAACACTGAACAATTTCTAACATTATCTCAGTCATCTAAATCTTATCAATATTAAAATTTGCCCTATATATTATATATATATTTATTATATTCCCTATGCCCTATATATTATATATATATATATATATATATATTATATTCGGATTCAAACTCAGATAAATAAACTATTTGTAGTTTGAGGAGAAGAGACAAGCCAAGTGAAAATCTCAATAAAACCCAAAAGTCTGCCGGCGCTTCAAGAGGCCTTAAGATTAAAATATCGGAACTAGAGGGTGAACTACAACGAATGAAAGTAAGTAATGCAGTAAGCTGTCTGCTAAACTACAGACACCTTCGGTAAATCCTGGAAATACTCCTACTTCTAACACCAATCCTTTCTCCCAACTAGCCACCCCACACCTCCGAAACGCAAAAGTTTTCCACGAAGTGGGTCACGCCTATAAAAGTGATGTCGAAATCGTCTGATGATGAAGCACCCCTGTGCTCACCGAAAAGATATGAAAGTACTGGATGTCTTTATATCCATTATGGTCAAAAGCCAAAAGTGAATAATTGGAACAGTTTACCAGCATCTGGTTCTGATTTTTATTCCAATCATTGTGCATCAGTGGATATATTTTTAGTAACTGGAGATTGAAACCTGCCCCGAGTGAATTGGACTAATGATGAGTTTAGTGTTTTCATGAGTTCTGAGGTTTACTCATTAAACTATCACTTGTCATTAGTTGATTGGGATTTACTTTTAAGCAATATGGATGTTAATGATTGAGAGCACAAATCTTATGAAATTTTATACAATATGTTCCAACTTGATCTACCTGTAAAAATAATTAAGAACTATGTTTCTTAAGTTGTTCTATAAAGAGCTTATGACATTAACAATTCATTATTCATTTGCAGATATTTGAATTTCGTTGTCATAAGCAAAATTAAATATTTTTCATAAAATCAAGTAGCCCAAAAAGATTTCTTTATTTGGTTACCACAAAACTTTAATCACTTCATATCGAAACATACCTCTCTTATACATAATTTGTTTTCAGAATAAATTCAATAAATTAAGATTGAAATCTGAAAGTACGATGTAAAAGGCAAATGCTGGAAAGATTCTAGTGGCCCAAGAATTGGATTTAAATGTACGTATAATTTTCATCTGTATTCAAGATTTTTATAATTAATGATATATTTTATGCTAAAACACACACAATTAAATTATTTAATTTAAATAAAAAACAAATAAGCTATTTCGACGATTCGTTGGACATCAGGAATTGACACATTGACAGACTGATTACTATCATATAAATGAAGATGAAATGTGCTATGACAAAGCCACATATCGGGAAATATGAAAAAAAAATCCAAGAAATCAAAAAAAGTACAAGCAAAAATCCCAATAAAGAAGAAAACAGCATTACCAAAAGTTCTACCAAAAAGGCTGAGGACTGGAATGTTCCCGTTGGAGTTCCACATATCTGTCTGTGTATAAAGCAGGTACTTCCATTTTGAGAATTAAGCATGTTTATAATAATTATAATTTTATAATTGTGGCGAAGAAATTTTTCCTATTGTAATCTGTACTTTATGACGGTAAATGCGTTTCCTAAATAATTATGTTTATATCATAAATAATTATGTTGTATATAGCTGTAAATCTTTCTACTGAATAATTGGAGGTTGAAAAAATCGACAATGTGTCGAAACCATTTTATAACACTAAACTAAATTGTCGACTTAAGTTAAACTAAGTAATTTTATTTGTAAAGTTAAGTTATATTTAATTATTTGTGAATCTCATTTATAGTCTTCCAGTGTAGGTTGAAATATAAGGATGAGATTGATTCGAAACAGTTCTACCATCAACAATATTATAACAAATCGAAAAATCATCACGATATTCCTTTGCTCTGTCAATTTGCTGACACTGTGGATTAAAACGAATAGAATTATAAGAAAAGATATAACTGAACCACAATTTGGTGAAATACAATATAAGAATCAAATCAAGTTTTGCTTGGGAGAAGACAACTTTTTTGCTATATTACATACTTCTGACATATGTCATAAGGAAACGTAATCTTAGCAACATAAATGTTATTTTATTTTTTGACAAACAATTGGTTGCTATTGAAACTTGAAATAAATGTCGACGAGAGATCTGCAACTGATTTGATTTCAGTGACTTTCAGGGCACGTAATCTAAACCTTGAGACAGTAAGTTGCTATTTTTGTAACTGTTTAAATATTTCACCTTTTTAAATCAACAGTAAATTCACGTAGGTGATTCTCTCAGCTTGAATAACTGAGCGACAAATGATATACTAATCTTTCCATATTTGATAATTTTATATCGCAAATCATTTAGATTCCTCATGTCTGGATGACAAATTCAAATAATATCAACACAACTTATAAACCAAATCATAAAATACTAATTTCTATTTTACAAATTTCTGCGTAAATATTGATTTGCAATCTTTGTTCGGTTGAAACTTATAATTAATGGCTTTATCATTTGCAGTTCTGCTAAAATTTTCATCTACTTTGGTGCATATATATTTTTGGTGTCTCCATATTTTCTTGACAGTATGCGTGTTTTGGCAACACACTGACAACATCGAGAACTAAAGATGGAGTATTTTCGTTCTGCTTATTCGCGATACTGATCATAGAATGAAGGTATTTTATACTACCAAACATCGCGGACCCTTGTATCCTATTAAGCAGTATTCTTCTAAATTATCTATAATAATAATAATAATCATAATATCATAATTGAAATGAAAGTTTATGCTCTTATAGACATTCAAGAAGTGAGACACAATTTACTTGCTTTACCTATATGCTCCATACTTGCTTTAAAAATATGTTAAAATCGTGGTAGTAACTCTCCATATGCGTTGGGATGTTCATGGAGTTCTTAGGATGCTTTGTTTAAATTTGCCATCTGTAAAAAGAAATAATTTTTGAGGGTATTGCAAAAATTATCTTCAAAAATTGATTGAATATATCATATTGTAGAAGAGATTGAAAAACACAGTGACCAAAGGTTTTTTTGAAAGAAGGAAAATAACGGAGCGATTTTTAATTAAGGATGACTCAATTTGATTATACGTCGATGTAGTGCACTGATTCAGTTAACCAAAGGGGCGGTATATATAACACGATATTGTACACTAAATACTCTCTGTACCATGTAATATTGTATAACTTCGATTAACTTTTAATATATATACAAATCGGAATTCTTTTTTACAGTTTTTAAGACATCTTGGTGTTTTGATAATATACCATATGCCTAACTTTACTTAAATGAATTTTAATATGATTGGTAATATTTTGATTCAGCAAAATTAAAGCCCACGGGAATTTTTCATGTGACTTGATTTTCGAGAATTTCATGACGAATTAACACCATTTGAAATCAGAGCTCTAAAATAGATATATTTTGTTATTAGTGTAACTGTTCCAATATGATTGAATAAATGCAACAAATTATGTAGCTAAGGGAAATCAAATTTAAAAAACAATACAACACTTATTGTAAATTAGCAACTGTTATTTACAATTGTTCCTACAACTTAATTTGAAATATTAACAATTTCAACATTCAAGAGATGCTGTGAAACTTGAGAACACTAGGTATCTCATCATTCAAAAACTCAACAACTACAAACACGCCATCAATTTATTTCAGATGTAATTTGATGATTAACATCAATGGATTGTATTTAAATGGAAAATGTGTAGGGTTTAACATAGTGGTTAAGGCTTGAGTAATACCATAAGGAATAAATAATGAAATTATTTACTAACAATTTCTTAAAACAGGAGAATAAGTTTTTGAGAACTGGTCCTGTACGTTTGTTTTGAAAACTAACTGACAACTGATATTTCAGTTATTTCATTTTGCTTGTTGGTCGATTTTATATTGGCGATACCAAATATAGAAAGATGATATTCTAAATTGTCGAGATATTCTGAACACAGGATTCTATAATAATAATGGAGGAGCTATCCTTCTGTGACAGTTAACAGTGAAACATTCTTTTGATACAATTTAATTTACAATGCGAAAAAACATCTTATTATTGAAAATAAAGCTTACGCTATAACAGAGTCAAGAATTGAGAATCAATTTTCTTAGAAAAGCTTTTATTTGGAATACCGATCAGACATGTGTCAGATGATGATATTCTTCCAGGTAAATAGAAAGGAAGAAGAACTGCCTTCGTGGTTATTGAACCCAGATTATGTACATAACTATTCTTTGGTAAATTTACCTTCTAAACTTGTTCATTTAATTATTGCGAAGAGCACAAAAAACTTGAGCAACTTTTATTTATCTTCTAAAGGGTTCTTATCCCATCAAATAACATTCGCAAAGTTCAATTTATATTGTGCATCACAATCTTCAAGTTTTGATTCACCACCACGATTTGAACTTTATTTTAAAGCAAGTATGGAGCATGTAGGTAAAGTAAATTGTGTTTCACCTCTTGAATGTTTATAAAGATTTTTTAGAAAAATACTAATTAATAGGATCCCAGGTTCCTAGAATCGCGATTATAAATCAGCAACTAAGGCCAAGTTGTCCAATTTGTCAGCTCTCAAGAAAACGTGGAGACACTTAAAATATATATGCACAAACGTAGATGAAAATTTCAACTAAATTACAAATGATAGAGCTATTAATTATAAATTTCATCTGAACAAAGATTGCAAATCAGCAAATTGTAAAGTAGAAATCACTTTTTCATGATTTTGTTAATAAAATGTGCTGACATCATTTGAAGTTGTCATCTAGAGATGAGGAAACTAATTAAATTTTGACATAAAATTAGCAAATTTGGAAAGATTGGTATCTTAGTGTTATTTGAGGGTAATAATCCAACTAAACGTGATAGAAAAATTTCAGTACCTAGTTGAAATTTGCCGCTCACAAATTCTTGCTTAAAAAATCAACTAGGTGAATTATCTTTTGATTTAAAAAGGTGAAATATTTAAACATTTACAATAATAGCAACCTACTGTCTGAAGGTTTCGATTACGAGTCACTGAAATCAAATCAGTTGAAGATCTCTCGTCGACATTTATTTTGAATCAAAGAAATACTGTCTGTGATTCTGCAGATAATTAACATGTGAATAGAAATTGTTTTTGTTAACATTGTTAACTTTATACTTAAATGCCGATATATATTTTGTTGCTATGAGAGGTGAGGGATGTCGTCTTTCAAGTAAATTTGATTTGATCTTACATTGTATTAATATTACATCAAGTTGTGGTTCAGTTATATTTTTTGGTATAATTCTATTCGTTTGAATCCACAGTGTCAACAAATTGACAGAGCGAAGAAATATCGAGATGAGATGAGTTATACTAAATGGTAGAACTGTTCCGAATCAAATTCATCCTTATATTTCAACCCACACTAAATGACTATAAATGTGATTCCCAAATATTTATATATAATATAACTTTCCAAATAAAACTACTTTGTGTACCTTTAAGTTATGTGGTTAATTTAATATAAGTTTGGTTGTTAATAAATGGTTTCGACCCATTGTCGATTTTTTTAACCTTCAGCTATTCAGTGGAGGTACTGAGTTATATGGAACATATTTTTTTAGGAAACACATTTAGTGATTACAGTACAGATTAAAATTTAAGGAAAAATTACTTCGGCACTAATCAAAAATTATAATTGCTATAAACAAGCTTCATTCTCAGATGATAGATGAGTTGAAACCTAGATCCACACTATGGAAACATTTCCATAAAATGAAAGTACTTGCTATATACAGAGATAGATATGTGGAACTCCAATGGAAACATTCCAGTCCTCAGCCTTTTTATTCATATTTCATAGCCTCAGAGAAAATATTTGCCGATGTCGTCAGGTTTTGTCGTGGCTCATTTCATCTTCATTTATATGATGGTAATCAGCCTTTCCATGTGAACGTAACTCGTCGTGCCCAACGAATCGTCGAAATACTTTAAAAAAGATATATAAAATTAATATTAAAGATTAATTTTATTATATATACCAATTTTATTTGTTTTTCATTTAAATTATATAATTTAATTGTGTGTTTTAACATAAAATATGTCATTAATTATAAAAATCTTGAATACAGATGAAAATTATACTTACATTTAAATCCAATTCTTGGGCCACTAGAATCTGTACACCATTTGCTTTTTGCATCGTACTTTAAGATTTCAATCTTAATTTATTCTGAAAACAAATTAATTAGGTATTAATGTGTTGTTTTAAGGAGCGTCATATACATGAGAGTTCTTATTCTTTGTTTAGTTGGGATTCCTGTAAGTAAATTAATGAATTTAGACAAAAATATTACCTAAAACTAACAGTTTGATACGATCTGTTTCATTTCTAGCATTACTATACACAAGTATTTCTTCCGATTATCATTTCCAATGAGGCAGAGACTCATTAATAAAAGCGAGAATATTTAACTAATAATTTTGAATTGAAGCGTAGGAGCAACTTCAGAGAAATGTGGTTCGTATGAAATGTTTGAACTGATTAAAGTTTGGAGGTAAACAAGTAAAGAAAATTTTTGGTCTACCTGATTTTATGAACAAAATTGAAATTTGTTTATGGGAACGGAATTCAAATGTCTACAAATGAATAACGAATAGTTAATTTTATAAGCTCTTTAGAGAACAACTTAGGAAACTTAGTTCTTAATTTTTTTACATGTAGATAAAATAGGAACATGTTGTATAAAATTTCATAAGACACAATCAACCAATGATAATTGATAGTTTAAAGTGTAAACCTCAGTACTCATGCAAACACTATACTTACTCATCATTGGTCCAATTCACTCGAGGCAAGTTATGTTAGAATATCTAGACATCGTGTATAACGGCTGTGATGACAACGGAGAATAAAAACAATAGAAGAGCGTAGTTATAGAAACAGAGTTAAGTTGTAAGAGCAGAGTTAGTTGTATACAGCCCACCAATGTTGTAAGATAGTCAATAAGCGTTTTACTGAGTACCTTGCATTATCATTCCACGTCGCCTTGTAAGCAGGCATGTTCTAACTATTAACTTTTGTGTTTTGACCTTAATGGAAACAAATACTTCCAGTGCTTCCGTGTCCTTTCGGTGAGCACAGGGGTGCGTCGTCAGGATTTCGAGAACACCTCCATAGGCGTATCCCACTTTGTGGAAGACTTCTGCGTTTTGGAGGTGTGGGGTGGCTGGTCGGGAGGAAGGATTGGTGTTAGGGTTAGAAGTAGGAGTACTTCCAGGATTTACCGATGGTATCTGTAGCTTAGCAGATAGCTTAATGCATTACTTACTTTCATTCGTTGTAATTCACCCTCTAGTTCCGAGATTTTAATCTTAACGTCTAGTTGTCAGGTACCTCTTGGCTTATCTTTTTCGCGGACTCTACACATGGTTTATTGGTTTAGTAACCGAGGTTACCAGCCAAATTAACAACTCTTCTCTTTTGTCTGTATATGGCAACTCTTATAACTAAATTCAAACAGAAGGACGAACGTTATCTCTAACTCCATTTGGGGGTCTGATGTGGGTGTGGCGCTTTGCCGAATTTTGCTGTTGTTACTTACTTTAGATAGTTAACTCTTTCGGAACTTCGAACGGAGTCGTGCTCAGGGTTTACCGCGCGGTTGACCTTTCTTTCTGCCAATAGAACCTGGATTTGAACCGCATTTTCCTTTTCTTCATTCACGGTTTTTGTCTCTTAGTATGAACTTCTTGTGGAACGGAACTGGCGATGTGCCGTCCGGTTCCAATAGGATTCGGAACCACTCGACATTTTGCAGGCACACTTGCTGTTTTCGCATTTCATTATCGCTAATTCGGTTATTAAACTGTTTATAGTACGAAAACAAAAATTTGGTAACCAAGGTTACCAGACATGTAAACAAATTTTTCATTTGTCTGAATTTGGTAACTAACTAAATTCAGACAAAAAGGGACACTAAATAAAAACAAAAATATCACTACAAACACTTTTGAAAACTGAGGTGCGAGTGTGATGAGATTAAAAGTCGATGTTACAAGAACACTAAACGTTTATTATATTATTACAAAGTGTGCACTCGGCTAGAAACGTCGAAGACTAAAAACTAAGAACTAAAAACCTTTCGTAGCATGACGCTTGCGTTAGGGCATCTATACAGAGGGGTTCCAAGTATCAATGTGCAATTTCATTCCTTAACAAACTCTTTTCCGTAGTTGCCACTCAAATTTGGATAAATGACGATTGTTACCGCTGCCATTGGTAATGACAGAAAGGTCTCTTATTGTTAGCGACTTTTGTCAATTGTTCAAAGTGCAACCAGGGAATATTGTTGATAGTAACAATTTTTGTTTGAGTTGTTCGTCCTTCCTCTGTCTGAATTTAGTTATAATAGATACCATAATCGAAAGAGTAGAGTTGTTAACGCTAATCCCAAATCTTTATTCCAACCAGCCACCCCCACTCCTGCAAAGTCTTCCAGCTCCAAAACTCAGGAACTCGGTCACCCCCAAGGAGGTGATGTCGAAATTGTCTAACTACAATGCACCAGTTATGGTTCAGTGTTCAAATTTATGTATAAGGAATTGTATTAAAGTATTTTAGACCAAGTACACTAAGAATTGGAAGAGACTTCTCATAGAGAAGAAACTTTTAAATTGGTTTGGGAGAAAACAGCGCTAATGATTAGCCGTCTCAGATCTCAGTTTCGGTTAAACATTTTTTGACAGCTCATTGACAATTTTGGCAACTGATCTTTGTGTAATTTCGTTTCGTTTGGTGTCCAATAATATAATGCTCTTTGGCGAATTACTGAGAGAGGTTATTTCAATTTGCCAAAATATGCGGAAAGTAGGAAGGTCCTAATTATGTGATGTGAATTTATAAGTTTAACAATATTGAAAAAAAGCAGCTAAAA
This sequence comes from Aethina tumida, assembly GCF_024364675.1. NCBI lineage: Eukaryota > Metazoa > Arthropoda > Insecta > Coleoptera > Nitidulidae > Aethina > Aethina tumida. The sequence goes on along the minus strand of NC_065435.1, from coordinate 37,040,288 downwards.
AAGATGTTTAAATTTTATTATTATCTTATCAAAGAAAATATATAAAATTTCGCCTTCATTGCTGTTGAAACCTGAATATGTACAAAATATCATTTGATTTCAAAACTGATCTTGAACAATTATTTGGTAACTTCTTACAATTTCGTCATTGAAAAGACAAAAACAACAAAAGAAATAAGTATTTACACTTCGTTAGCTGTTTGTTTCACTTTTTAGCCTTCAATGCAGACACAAATCTAATATTTTTGTTTATATTCAAAACGTAATTATAATTTTGTCCAGATTGATGTTTTCAATGAACTCAGAAGTCTTGATTTATCTAGTAATAGAGGTCCTTATGATATTCCTTCTACAGTATTGAACGAATTGTGGATTCTCATTAACAAAGCCTCTAACAATGAAATTTAATATGATTTTAAAATCTACTTTATTTCCTAACGTACGTAAAAAATCATTTGTTATACCTACCTTAAAGGATGGAGATAGTTTACTTGTTGTTTACCAAGATTGTCCAAAAAAATCATTTCCAAAATAATTATGCCATAGTTCCAAAATATTATAAATGAGAGTCAACATGAATTTTGCAAATGTAAATCTTCTGCGACCAACCTTCTTATTTATAACCTCTCGACAGTTGGTGCTCTTGATAATCATTTACAGGTTGATGCTGTTTATACAGGCATTTAAAAGGCATTTCATAGAATCTGCCATGATTTATTGTTTGCTAAACTAAATGGGCTGGATTTGACAAGTAATTTTTCCACTGTAAATAATCATAACGATTGTAATGTAAAGTGATTAGTTTTTATAAAAAAATTAATCAACACCATATTCGCAAGTTATACTTTAGATAAAAGATTTTAATATAATGTGTTTGAAATTTAAAAATGAGTAATAGATTGGGCGGTAGTTTTTCTAGAAAAGTTGGATCGGCTCAAGCTAAAATGACTTTGGGTAAATGTAAAAGAAAAGCTGGAGCATATCTTGATGCGTTTGCCCACACATTAAAGTTGCTTTTTACACAAATACTGCTGTAGGATCCCTTCTTATAAATAAGAAGGTTGGTCGCAGAAGATTTACATTTGCAAAATCCATGTTGACTCTCATTTATAATATTTTGGAACTATTTTGAAAATGAATTTTTTTGGACAATTATGGAATACAAAACATTTTTCATACAGGCCTAAATTTGTTACAAGTAAACTATCTCCATTCTTTAAGGTAGGTGTAATAAATGATTTTTTCTGTACATTAGGAAATAAAGCACATTTTAAATACAAGTTAAATTCCATTTTTAGAGGCTTTGTTAATGATAATCCACAATTCATTCAATGCTGTAGAAGGAATATCATAAGGACCTCTATTACTAGATAAATCTGACTTCTGAGTTCATTAAAAAACATCAATCTGGAAAAAATTATTATTATTTTTTGAATATAAACCAAAATATTTTCATGACAAAACGATATTGCTTAAATTTGTGTTTGCATTGAAAGCTAAAAAACGAAACAAACAGCTCACGTGTAAAGACTAAATACTTATTTCTTTTGTAGTTTTCGTCTTTTCAACGACGAAATTGTAAGTTACCAAATAATTGTTCAGTTCAGTTCAGTTTTGAAATCAAATTACATTTTGTACATATTCAGGTTCCAACAGCAATGAAGGCGATATGTTTATTAATCAAAAGTAAAACATACTTCTGTTGTCTGAAGAATATGCAATGCTTTAATACAATTCAATATACATAAATTTGAACACTAAGGAAATCGGGTACCTCTGGAAACGTCGGCAGACATTTGGTTTTTATTGAGATTTTCACTTAGCTTGTCTCTTTTCCGGACACTACACATAGTTCACACACATAGTTTATTGATTTAGTAACCGAAGTTACCAGCAACTCTCCTCTTTCGAATATGGTAACTGAATTGGTCTGAATTTAGTTAGTTACTAAATTCAGACAAATAAAATAATTTGTTTGCCTGGTTGGTCCCTTGGTTACCAATCCAAGAAACAACTGAATTAAGTTTAGGTTTTCGTACTATAAACAGTTTAATAACTGAATTAGCGGTCATGAAATGAGTAAACAGCAAGCGTGCCTGCAAGAAGTTTGAGTGCTTCAGAGTCCTATTGGGACCACACGGCACATCGCCAGTTTCATTTCAGAAGAAGTTCCTATTAAGAGACAAAAACCGTGAAATAAGAAAATGAAAAGGCGGCTCAAATCCAGGTTCGATTGTCAGAAAGACACAGCTAATTATTGTAAAGCCCCAGTTTTGATCGGCTGGATTAGAGTACATTAGAGTACCAATTAATTCTCTGTATCGTGTGGAGTCTTTGAACATTTTTAAATCTCTGTTAACTTTCTAAAATATATTTTTTTTGTTTAAGTGTTACTCTTTTCTTACTTTGGTTAATTTCTATTCCAAAAAAAACCTAGCATTTTTGATCTTCAATTTCTCAGCTAATTCTCTCTTACTTTCATTACCAGTTCGTTTTTCAGCAGTTCTTTTGTACTCCTTAGATTTTTCAAGAAATTCTCCTTTTGACATGAGAAAATACACCTTGCACCATCCACTATTATCGTCTATAAATGTTCGAAGATATCTTGATCCACCTCTGGTTCTAACTCGCTTTGGTCCGCAGATGTCTGAATGAACAATATTCAGTAACTGCTTACTTCTTAATTCTCTGGCAGTAAAGGGTGTCCTTGCATATTTACCTCATTGATATATGCCACACCACGTGGATTATCCAATTTTATTTATACTTAATCCAATAATATAAAATATATAAAATATATAAAATAATTGTTTCAAAAGTGCCATACATCTTTGGAAATCTCGCATCCTTTGATACTCTTGAGGTCCGATGGGCTTATGCATAGGATTATGTCCGCATTTACCTTTTTATCTTATTTACATCCACGTTTTAAGCGCTGATTCACTTTTTTTGTCACCCTGACATCTAACTGACTTTGATACTTCATTAACGAAATTCCAGGTATCGATTTTGGTAAGTAACGCCTCTACCTGAATCCGCCTCGTGTCGAAATTTTCTTTGGATAGAAGTTCAATTCTTGTACCACAGATCGCCATCTCGAGTCCCATGTTTCGATAGTATGGACCTACCTTATAACTCATCCTACATCTGAGAATTAAGCTTGTTTATTCTAATTATAATTTTAGAATAGTGCCGAAGTAATTCTTCCTTAAAATTTAATCTGTACTGTTATCAGTAAATGTGTTTCCTAAAAAATTATGTCGCATATATCTTTTAAGTACTTCTTTCCACTAACTAATTGGAGGTTAAAATTAATTAAATTAACCACAAAACTTAAACAAAGTAGTTTCATTTGGAAAGTTATATTATATTTAAATATTTGGGAACCACATTTATAGTCATTTAGTGTAAGTTGAAATATAAGGATGAAATTGATTCGGAACAGTTCTACCATTAAAGTTATTATAACTCATCTCGACATTTCTTTGCTCTGTCAATTTGTTGACACTGTGGATTCAAACGAATAGAATTATAACAAAAAATATAACTGAACCACAATTTGATGTAATATTAATACAATATAAGATCAAATCAAATTTACTTGAAAGAAGACAACGTGATTCCAAACCACATATTTCGAATTAGGTTTAATTGAATTAACCATAACTCTTGCCTATAATTGGACAGGCTGACATACATCATAAGGTGACGTAATCTTAGCAACATAAATGTTATTTTCTCTTATTTGACTAACAATCTTCCTTCGTTGCTACTGAAACATGAAAGATTGCAAAATATCACTCAATACAACACTCACTCCAAAATGTTCGTTTAATTTTGTAAGTACTAATTAATTAAAATTTCATTTATGTGTATATACATCAGGCAAGTTACTTGTTTTCAACTTCATCCCCCACGTCTCTTAGTAGCAAAATATATTTCTGCATTTAAGTATAAAGTTAATGAAAACAATTTCTATTCACATGTTAATTATCTGTCAGATTCACAGACAGTATTCCTTTGATGGAAAATAAATGTCGTCGAGACATCTACAACTGATTTGATTTCAGTGACTCGTAATCGGAACCTTCGGACAGTAGGTTCCTATTATTGTAACTGTTTAAATATGTCACCTTTTTAAATCAAAAAATAATTCACGTAGTTGATTCTTTAAGCAAGAATTAGTGAGCGGCAAATTTCAACTAGGTACAGAATTTATCTCTTTCACGTTTGGTTGGATTATCACCCTCAAACAACACTAAGATACCAATCTTTCTAATTTTGCTAATTTTATGTCAAAATTTATTTAGATTCCTCATGTCTAGATGACAAGTTCAAATAATGACAACACAATTTATAAACAAAATCAAATCACATTTTTCTGTGTAAAAATTTGCAATCTTTGTTGAGTTGAAATTTATAATTAATAGCTCATTTGTAATTTTGATGAAATTTTCATCTACTTTAGTGCATATATATTTTAAGTGTCTCCACGTTTTCTTGAGAGCTCGTAACCGCTACGCACGTTTTGACAACTTGCTGACAAATTAGACTACTTGGGCATGTTGGGGTATTTTCATTCTAATTAGTTGCTAATCTTATAATCGCGATTATAGTAACCTGGGATCATTTTAAATAGTATTTTTCTAAAAAAACTACTTTACCGTGCAATAAGGTATAACATAACTGAAAAGAAAGATAAACATTCAAGAGGTGACACACAATTTACTTGGTTTATCTATATGCTATATGCAGAATCTTAACATCTACTACATGTCTGATCGGTATTCTAAATAAATGATTTTCCAAGTAAATTGCGTCTCAATTCTTGACTCTGTTATAGCGTAAGCTTTATTTTCAAGAATAAGATATTTTTTCGCATTGTAAATTAAATTATATCAGCAGAATGCTACACAGTTAACTGTGACAGGAAAATAGCTCCTCGATTATTATTATAGGATCCTGTGTTCAGAATATCTCGACAATTTAGAAGAACAATTTTGTGTACTTGGTAAGGCCATTATAAAATCGTCCAACAAGCAAAAACTCCAACATCAGTTGACAGTTAGTTGTCAAAACACGTACAGAACCAGAGTTCTCAAAAACTTATTCTCTCGTTTTAAGAAATTGTTAATAAATAATTTAATTATTTACTCCAAATAGTATTATTCAAGTCTTAACCGTTAATTTAAACCACACACATTTTCCATTTAAATTTGATCCACTGATGTTAATCATCAAATTTGACTTACCTTAGAAATTATGTGTTATTTCTTATGAATTACATCTGAAATAAATTAATGGCGCGTATGTTGTTGTTGATTTTTTTAATGGTGAGACACCTACTGTTCTAAAGTTTCACAGCATCTCTTGAATGTTGAAATTGTTAATATTTTAAATTAAGTTTTGGGAACAGTTGTAAATTACAGATGCTAGGTTACAACAAGTGTTCTATTGTTTTTTTAAATTTGGATTCCCTTAGATACAGAATTTATTGCAGTTATTCAAGGCGGAATATTGTAACAATTACATTAATAACGAAATATATCTATTTCAGAGCTCTGATTTCAAATAGTGTTAATTAATCATGAAATTCTCGGAAATCAAGCCACATGAAAATTTCCCGTGGGCTTTTATTTTGCTGTATCAAAATATTACCAATTATATTTAAAGTTCACTTAAATAAAGTTAGGAGATAAGATATATTAACAAAACACCAAAATGTCTTAGAAACTGTAAAAAAAAATCCCGATTTGTATATATATCAAAAGTTAACCAAAGTTATACAATATTACAGAGTACAGAGAGTATTTAGTGTAAAATATCGTGTTATATATACCGCCCCTTTGGTTGACTGAATCAACGCACTACAACGCCGTATAATCAAATTGAGACATCCCTAATTAAAAATCGCTCCGTTATTTTCCTTCGTTCAAAAAAATCTTTGGTCACTGTGTTTTTCATTCTCTTCTACAATATGATTTATTCAATCAATTTTTGAAGATAATTTTTGCAATACCCTCAAAAATTATTTCTTTTTACAGAATGCAAATTTAAATAAAGTATCTAAGAACTCCATCTACATCCCAACGCATATGGAGAGTTACTACCACGATTTTAACATATTTTTGAAGCAAGTATGGAGCATACAGGTAAAGCAAGTAAATTGTGTCTCACTTCTTGAATGTCTATAAGAGCATAAACTTTCATTTCAATTATGATATACCTTATTACAGATATTTGGAAGATTACTGCTTAATAGGATACAAGGCTCCGCGATGTTTGATTGTATATAATTACTTCTTTCCATGATCGGTATCGCGATTATATGATAACCGAATAAGCAGAACGAAAATACTACAACTTTAGTTCTCGATGATATTGTCAGTGTTTTGTCAAAACATGCCTACTCCCAAGAAAATATGGAAACACTAAAAATATATATGCACTAAAGTAGATGAAAGTTTTAACAAAACTGCAACAGATAAATCTATTAATTATAAATTTCAACCCAACAAAGATTTCAAATCTTTATTTCCCCAGAAAATTGTGAAATAGAAATCACTATTTCATGATTTGGTTTATAAATTGTGTTAACATTATTTGAACTTGTCATCCAGACATGAAGAATCTAAATAATTTACGACATAAAATTATCAAATATGGAAAGATTGGTATATTAGTGTTGTTTGAGGGTGATAATTAAAGGTGAAGGAGAAAAATTCAGTGCATAGTTGAAATCTGTCGCTCACTTATTCAAGCTGAAAGAATCAACTACGTGAATTTACTGTTGATTTAAAAAGGTGAAATATTTAAACAGTTACAAAAATAGCAACTTACTGTCTGAAGGTTTAGATTACGTGCCCTGAAAGTCACTGAAATCAAATCAGTTGCAGATCTCTCGTCGACATTTATTTCAAGTTTCAAAAGCAACCAATTGTTTGTCAAAAAATAAAATAACATTTATGTTGCTAAGATTACGTTTCCTTATGACATATGTCAGAAGTATGTAATATAGCAAAAAAGTTGTCTTCTCCCAAGCAAAACTTGATTTGATTCTTATATTGTATTTCACCAAATTGTGGTTCAGTTATATCTTTTCTTATAATTCTATTCGTTTTAATCCACAGTGTCAGCAAATTGACAGAGCAAAGGGATATCGTGATGATTTTTCGATTTGTTATAATATTTTTGATGGTAGAACTGTTTCGAATCAATCTCATCCTATTTCAACCTACAGTGGATGACCATAAATGAGATTCCCAAATATTTAAATATAACATAACTTTACAAATAAAACTACTTTGTTTAACTTATGTCGATATTTTAATATTAGTTTGGTGTTATAAAATGGTTTCGACACATTGCCGAATTTTTCAACATCCAATTATTCAGTGAAAAAATATACAGATATACACAATGTAATTATTTATGAATCACATTTTCCGTCATAAATTACAGATTAAAATATAAGTAAAAACTACTACGGCACAATTCTAATATTATAATTACTATAAACATGCTTAATTCTCAGATGTTATTTGAGTTGAAACGTATGCCCATACTATGGAAAACTTTCCATAAATTGAAAGTACCTTCTTTATACACAGACAGATATGTGGAACTCCAATGGGAACATTCCTGTCCTCAGCCTTTTTGATAGAACTTTTGAAGACGGTTTCTTGGTATTGCTGTTTTCTCCTTTATTGTGACTTTTTCTTGACCTTTTTTCGGATTTCTTGCATATTTTTTCATATTTCATAGCCTCAGAGAAAATAGCATGCCCTCAACCTCCGGAGATCTATCTCTCAACACTCTAATCCGGAGATTGCATGCTTGCATGATATCCAACCCTGTGAATCCGACAGATACAAGAGACCTTGTCTCTTGGCTGTCTAGACCTCTGCGTCTCTTTTGAACATCTTTTCTTTACTATGTAGCGATTGTTACGTACCTCTTTAGTTTTCCCTTATATTTTCCTAAACCTAACTACTCTTAGGTCATGATCTTCGGATCATTGCCCGGAGAGGGGTTTTTAGTCGGTAAAGTCCGGCACTACGTCTTGTAGATTTCCCCCACTTTGCTCCAATAAAAAAATAATCATAATTTATTCTGAAAACAAATCAATGTGTTATTTTATGGAGCCTTATTCTGTGTTTGGTTGGGAATTCCTGTAAATATAAATAATGAATTTAGCCAAAACTATTCCCTAAAAATAACAGTTTGGTAAGATCGGTTTCATTTCTAGCACTACTGTACATAAGTATTTCTGCTAATTACAATTCTCAATAAGGAAGAACCTCATTAATAAAGAGAGAATATTTAACTATTAATTTTGAATTGAAGCGTAGGAGCAACTTCAGAAAGATGTGTTTCTTATGAAATAAAAGTCTGAACTGATTAGAGTTTTGTTGTAAACAAATAAAGAAAACTTTTTAGGCTACTTGATTTTATGAAAAATATTGTAATATGTTTATATACAACGAAATTCAAATGTCTACAAGTGAATAATGCATAGAAATTCAAACAAAATGGTCCTGTGGCATAGACAACTAGAGTACCTACATTATAAAGGCGTACAGGATTTGTACAGAAAGCGACTGGTACACGGTAATAAATTGGATAATGATAAATTACTCATGTGGTGTGACAATGTCAACGAGGTAAGCAAGCAAGGAAACCCTTTACTGATAGAGAAGGAAGAAGTAAGCAGTTACTGAATATTGTTCATTCAGATATCTGCGGACCAATGCGAGTCAGATTCAGCGGTGGATCAAGATATATTCTTACATTAATAGACGAATATAATAGGTGGTGCCAGGTTTTTTCCTTAAGTCAAAGAGAGAAGTTTTTGAAAAATTTAAGGAGTACAAAAGAAATGTCGAAAATCAAACTGGTAATGAAATTAAGACAGAATTAGCTGAGAAATTGAAGATCAAAGATTGCTAGGTTTTTCTTTAGAATAGAAATTAACCAAAGTAAGAAAGGAATAACACTTAAACAAAAAAAATATATATCAGAGAAATTCAGAATGGTAGATTGCAATCCAATTAAAACACTGTATGACTGCCACTCAAAATTTAACAGAGATTTAAAACCATTCAAAGACCCCACACGATACAGAGAATTAATTGGTACTCTAATGTACTCTAAGGTAACCGATCAAAACTGAGGCTTTACAATAACTAGCTGTGTCGTTAGATGTGGTACCGCTTTCCTTTCTGCCAATAGAACCTGGATTTGGGCCTCCTTTTCCTTTTCTTATTTCTCGGCTCTTGTCTTTTAATAGGAACTTTAATAGGGTCACTAAATAAAAACGAAAATATCACTACCAACACATTTCCGTAGTTGCTACCGAAACTTGGTTAAATGACGATCGTTACCTCTGCCATTGATAACAACAGAAAAGTTTCTTATTGTTAGCGACTTTTGTCAATTGTTCAAAGTGTGGGTAGCAACCAGGGAATATTGTTGAAATTTACAATTTTTTTTTGAGTTGTTCGTTCTTCTTTTGTCTGAATTTAGTTATAATGGTTACCATAATCGAAAGAGAAGAGTTGTTAATTTGGCTTGTAACCTCGGTTACTAAACCAATAAACTATGTGTAGGGTCCGGAAAAAAGAAAAGCTAAGTGAAAAACTCAATAAACCCCAAAAGTCTGCTGACGTTTCCAGAGGTACCCGATTTCCTTAGGAATAAAATTTTGGAACTAGAAGGTGAGATACAGAGAGTGAAAGAGTGCTTACACAGCTTTGTCGTCTAAACTAGGGATACTATCGGTAAACTCTGATGGTACCCCTACTCCTACCGCTAATCCCAAATCTTTGTCCCAACTAGCCACCCCTACTCCTGCAAAGTCTCCCAGCTCCAAAACTCAGAAAACTTCTTGGAACTCGGTCACCCCCAATGAGGTGATGTCGAAAATGTGTAACTACGACGCACCCCACCATTTATGGTTCAGTGTTGAAATTTATGTATATTGAATTGTATTAAAGTATTTTAGACCATGTGCCTAAGAATTAGAAGAGCCTTTCCATAGAAAATAAACTCCTGGTTATTAAAGTAATTATATAACGTTTCTAATTGATTGGAATTATTTGGTAGCGCTAATGGCTAGACGTCTCAGTCTCAGTTTCGGCTCGTATTTTTTGACAACCCACTGACAATCTTGACAACTGATCTTTGTGTAATTTTGTTTTGATTGGTGTCCGTTCCTATAATGCTCTTTGGCGAATTACAGAAAGAGGATATTTCAGTCTGCCAAAATGTGCGGAAAATGGGATCACATAAATATTAATCAACGAGCTGACCCAGCTTACAAAATCCGATAATATGCATTCCTCAGTTAATTTAATGCTGTCTTGTTAACCAAAAATAGTTTATCTGAAGCATTCTTCTCAATTTACAGCGCAATGTAGCTTAGGCTATTATAAAGAATGAAAAATTATAACACATCTTAAAACAAATAATGTTTCATTTCCTCTTGGGAATCCAATTGTAACTGTTGAGATGACCTGTAGGAGTGTACTGAAACTACACATAAACTGTTAAAATTGTAATTTGTATTGTGCGCCTGTAGACAGTTAAGTTGTAATTTTAACACTAAATTCTTAAACATAAGTTTTTCTTCTGAAATAATAAATTCTTTTAAGAAAAATTAACAGGTTAAGGAGCTAGAAAAGCCCAGGGAAGCCCAGAATGGCTTACTTACTGAGAAAAGTAATGAAGTTAACCTAAAACGTCAATACGACAATTGAAAAGTGTTTTCTCGTAACACCTGGAATAAGGGTTCTTAAATTGTCAGCAAACAATCAATTGGCATTAATTGAAAAGTTAACCGGCCGAGATACACAGATACGTAACATGGCGATTTGCTCTAAAAACATACCTACAGCAAGAGGAGTTGTGGAACTGCATAGACCCCACCACATGTGTCATTGTGGACACAAAACGAGACACAAAGGCAAAAACTAAGATAAATTTACTAGTTGACTAAATAAATTACGTGCACATGCAAGAGAGTAGTACTGCAAAAGAAGTATGGGATACGTTTTCATAAGTATTTGATGACTCTTTGTTGACACGCTGTGATGGGCTGCTGCGTGATCTCTATAATACTTCACTTACTGTATGTCAAAACGTAGAGAAATATGTGAGCAAAATTATGTGTACTGCTCCTATCAACCAATGATTATTGCTATTGAAAGCTCCGGCATGAAGATAACTTCAATATCTGTGAAATCAAAACTATCACAAGATGTTAAACAATCTGAAAGTGACTCAACAGTATTCTCAGTCAACAAGAACAACCACAAGAAAATAAGGGAGCTACACTTGTAATAAGTAAGGTCATAAAAGTCCTCAAATGCAAATCCAGGACCAAGAATGTTCAACAAAAAGCAAGTAGTTCATCATATGCTGTTGTGTTTGAGGCAACATCCAGCCAAAATGACCCATGGCAAGTGGCTTCCGGTGCATCGTCACACATGACAAGACGTAAGAACATGCTTGAAAATATGACGGCTCCTGTCATACATAAAATCAGAGTCGCAGACAACAAAGTATAATCTGTGCAATGTTCAGTACAAGTGAGGTTGGACCATTATGACGATGAAGGTCAAAACAAAAAGGTGCTTTTTACAAAAGTATTAAGTGTTCCTAAACTGGCAACAAATCTATTGTCTCTAAGTCAGATTATTTGCGATGGTAGCCAAATAAAATTTGACGGAACAAGCTGTGTTATTATGAACAGCAGAAGTGAGGTAGTATCTTCCCACTGTGGCTTTATGTGAGGGTCGACTGGAACAATATTAGGATTAGCATTAGTCATTTCAAATCTGTTTAAAATTTGTTCCGTATAAATACTAAAACTACTACTAAAACTCTTTTCGGTGGAGAGTCGAATTTTGCATCCCAGCAGCGAGGGAATTGTTTTAACCCATATAGTGACTTGTTCAATTTACATACCATGTTTTCGTCATGATCCAACCCTTCTTGTTAAGGCATAAATAGGTGTGTTCAAGTTCTCCATATAAAAATGCTGTCTTTACGTCTAGTTACTTGATTTTGTGATTATTTTGTACAGCCACAGATAGTAACAATCGTATTGAATCTCACCTGACTGTTTGTGCAAAAGTTTCCTGGTAATCAACACGTGACATTTGACCATATCATTTCACACACAGATGTGATTTGCAACGTGGTCATTAAATAAATGAATCACTGTCATTAAAGTTATTATAACAAATCGAAAAATCATCTCGATATTTCTTTTCTCTGTCAATTTGTTGACACTTTCGATTAAAACAAATAGAAATATATTAAAAATATAACTGAACCACAATTTGATGTAAAATTAATACTGTGAAAGAAACAAATCAAATTTACTTGAAAGAAGACAACTTTTTTCTAAATTACATATTTCGAATAAGGTTTAATTGGACATGTTTTGTTTATATTGTAACGTCTGGCACATGTCACAAGGAAACGTAATCTTAGCAACATAAATGTTATTTTCTTTTATTTGATAAACGAAATTCCTTCGTTGTAATTGAAACTTGAAAGTTCGCAAAATGTCACTCAATCCCACACCCACTCCCAAATGTTTAGTTTTGTAATTACTAATTAATTAAAATTTTATTTATGCGTATATACATCTAGTTATCCTGTTTTCAATTTCATCCCTCACGTCAATTTCATCCCTCATATCACATATTCAAATTAAATTATAATAGTTGGAACTTCTCTTAACAGCAATCTATTCTAATGGAAATATAAAGTTAACAAAGTTAACAAAAACAATTTCTTTTCACATGTTAATTATCTATCAGAAACACAGACAGTTTTTGTATGTCGACGATAGATCTGCATCTAATTTGATTTCCGTTACTTTCAGGACTAGTAATCGACATCTCCACAATAATGGCATCAAGTTGCCATTATTGTAATTGTTTAAATATTCCTAACGAGTTCCTAAGGAGTCCGCACGTTTTGACAACTCTGGCAATTTTGACAGCTAATGTGAGAGTATTTCGTTCTGCTTAATTGCTGTACTTATAATCGCGATACCGATTATGGAAAGAGGTTATTTTATACGACAAAACATCGCAAAACCTGGGATCCTACAGCAGTATTTGTGTAAAAAGCTACTTTAATGTGTGGGCAAACGCATCAAGATATTCTCCAGCTTTTCTTTTACATTTACCCAAATTCAGTTTAGCTTGAGCCGAACCAACTTTTCTAGAAAAACTACCGCCCAATCTATTACTCATTTTTAAATTTCAAACACATTACATTAATATCTTTTATCTAAAGTATAACTTGCGAATATGGTGTTGATTAATTTTTTTATAAAAACTAATCACTTTACATTACAATCGTTATGATTATTTACAGTGGAAAAATTACTTGTCAAATCCAGCCCATTTAGTTTAGCAAACAATAAATCATGGCAGATTCTATCAAATGCCTTTTAAATGTCTGTATAAACAGCATCAACCTGTAAATGAATTTCAAGAGCACCAACTGTCGAGAGTTTATAAATAAGAAGGTTGGTCGCAGAAGATTTATATTTGCAAAATTCATGTAGACTCTCATTTATAATATTTTGGAACTATGGCATAATTATTTTGGAAATGATTTTTTTGGACAATCTTGGAAAACAACAAGTAAACTATCTCCATCCTTTAAGATAGGTATAACAAATGATTTTTTACGTACGTTAGGAAATAAAGTAGATTTTAAAAACATATTAAGTTTCATTGTTAGAGGCTTTGTTAATGAAAATCCACAATTCATTCAATACTGTAGAAAGAATATCATGAGGACCTCTATTACTAGATAAATAAAGACTTCTGAGTTCATTGAAAACATCAATCTGGACAAAATTATAATTACGTTTTGAATATAAACAAAAATATTAGATTTGTGTCTGCATTGAAGGAAAAAAAGTGAAACAAACAGCTAACGAAGTGTAAATACTTATTTCTTTTGTTGTTTTTGTCTTTTCAATGACGAAATTTTAAGAAGTTACCAAATAATTGTTCAAGATCAGTTTTGAAATCAAATGATATTTTGTACATATTCAGGTTTCAACAGCAATGAAGGCGATATGTTTATTAATCAAAAGTAAATCATACTTTTGTTGTCTGAAGAATATGCATCGACAAAAGTGTGTGAATTGTTAATTAGACATTGCTATTCCTAACAAATATCAAAATTTTATATATTTTCTTTGATAAGATAATAATAAAACTTAAACATCTTTTTTAGCTGCTTTTTTTCAATTTTGTTAAACTTATAAATTCACATCACATAATTAGGACCTTCCTACTTTCCGCATATTTTGGCAAATTGAAATAACCTCTCTCAGTAATTCGCCTTTAGAGCATTATATTATTGGACACCAAACGAAACGAAATTACACAAAGATCAGTTGCCAAGATTGTCAATGAGTTGTCAAAAAATATTAACCGAAACTGAGATCTGAGACGGCTAATCATTAGTGCTGTTTTTTCCCAAACCAGTTTAAAATTTTCTTCTCTATGAGAAGTCTCTTCTAATTCTTAGTGTACTTGGTCTAAAATACTCTAATACAATTCAATATACATAAATTTGAATACTGAACCATAACTGGTGCATCGTAGATAGACAATTTCGACATCACCTCCTTGGGGGTGTCCGAGTTCCTGCGTTTTGGAGCTGGAAGACTTTGCAGGAGTGGGGGTGGCTGGTTGGGATAAAGATTTGGGATTAGCGTTAACAACTCTTCTCTTTCGATTATGGTAATTATTATAACTAAATGCAGGCAGAGGAAGGACGAACAACTCAAACAAAAATTGTTACTATCAACAATATTCCCTGGTTGCACTTTGAACAATTGACAAAAGTCGCTAACAATAAAATACCTTTCTGTCGTTACCAATGGCAGCGGTAACAATCGTCATTTATCCAAATTTGAGTAGCAACTACGGAAAAGTGTTTGTTAAGGAATGAAACTGCACATTGATACTTGGAACCCCTCTGTATAGATGCCCTAACGCAAGCGTCATGCTACGAAGGGTTTTTAGTTCTTAGGTTTTAGTCTTTGACGTTTCTAGCCGAGTGCACACTTTGTAATAATATAATAAACGATTAGTTTTCTTGTAACATCGACTATTATTCTCATCACACTCACACCTCAGTTTTCAAAAGTGTTTGTAGTGATATTTTTGTTTTTATTTAGTGTCCCTCCTTTGTCTGAATTTAGTTAGTTACCAAATTCAGACAAATGAAAAAATTTGTTTACTTGTCTGGTAATCTTTGTTACCAATCCAAGAGACAACTGAATTAAATTTTTGTTTTCGTACTATAAACAGTTTAATAACCGAATTAGCGATAATGAAATGCGAAAACAGCAAGTGTGCCTGCAAAATGTCGAGTGGTTCCGAATCCTATTGGAACCGGACGGCACATCGCCAGTTCCGTTCCACAAGAAGTTCATACTAAGAGACAAAAACCGTGAATGAAGAAAAGGAAAAGGCGGTTCAAATCCAGGTTCTATTGGCAGAAAGAAAGGTCAACCGCGCGGTAAACCCTGAGCACGACTCCGTTCGAAGTTCCGAAAGAGTTAACTATCTAAAGTAAGTAACAACAGCAAAATTCGGCGAAGCGCCACACCGACATCAGACCCCCAAATGGAGTTAGAGATAACGTTCGTCCTTCTGTTTGAATTTAGTTATAAGTTGCCATATTTAGTAACCTCGGTTACTAAACCAATAAACCATGTGTAGAGTCCGCGAAAAAGATAAGCCAAGAGGTACCTGAAAACTAGACGTTAAGATTAAAATCTCGGAACTAGAGGGTGAATTACACCGAATGAAAGTAAGTAATGCATTAAGCTGTCTGCTAAGCTACAGATACCAGGGGTAAATCCTGGAAGTACTCCTACTTCTAACCCTAACACCAATCCTTCCTCCCGACCAGCCACCCCACACCTCCAAAACGCAGAAGTCTTCCACAAATAAGCCTATGGAGGTGTTCTCGAAATCCTGACGACGCACCCCTGTGCTCACCGAAAGGACACGGAAGCACTGGAAGTATTTGTTTCCATTAAGGTCAAAATACAAAAGTTAATAGTTAGAATATGCCTGCTTACAAGGCGACGTGGAATGATAATGCAAGGTACTCAGTAAAACGCTTATTGACTATTTTACAACATTGGTGGGCTGTATACAACTAACTCTGCTCTTACAACTTAACTCTGTTTCTATAACTACGCTCTTCTGTTGTTTTTATTCTCCGTTGTCATCACAACCGTTATACACGATGTCTAGATACTCTAACATAACTTGCCTCGAGTGAATTGGACCAATGATGAGTAAGTATAGTGTTTGCATGAGTACTGAGGTTTACACTTTAACCAATTATCATTGGTTGATTGTGTCTTATGAAATTTTATACAATATGTTCCTACTTTATCTACATGTAAAAAAATTAAAAACTAAGTTTCCTAAGTTGTTCTCTAAAGAGCTTATAACATTAACTATTCGTTATTCATTTGTAGACATTTGAATTCCGTTCCCATAAACAAATTTCAATGTTTTATTTATTAATTCGTTATTCATTTGTAGTCATTTGAATTTCGTTGTCATAAACTAATTTCAATTTTGTTCATAAAATCAGGCAGACCAAAAAGTTTTCTTTACTTGTTTGCCACCAAACTTTAATCAGTTCAAACTTTTGTTTCATACGAACCACGTTTCTCTGAAGTTGCTCCTACGCTTCAATTCAAAATTATTAGATAAATATTCTCGCTTTTATTAATGAGTCCCTGCCTCATTGGAAATGATAATCGGAAGAAATACTTGTGTATAGTAATGCTAGAAATGAAACAGATCGTATCAAACTGTTATTTTTAGGGAATATTTTTGTCTAAATTCATTAATTTACTTACAGGAATTCCCAACTAAACAAAGAATAAGTACTTTCATGTATATGACGCTCCTTAAAACAACACATTAATACCTAATTAATTTGTTTTCAGAATAAATTAAGATTGAAATCTTAAAGTACGATGCAAAAGGCAAATGGTGTAGAGATTCTAGTGGCCCAAGAATTGGATTTAAATGTAAGTATAATTTTCATCTGCATTCAAGATTTTTATAATTAATGACATATTTTAAGTTAAAACACACAATTAAATTATTTAAATTAAATGAAAAACAAATAAAATTGGTATATATAATAAAATTAATATTTAATATTAATTTTATATATCTTTTTTAAAGTATTTCGACGATTCGTTGGGCACGAGGAGTTACGTTCACATGGAAAGGCTGATTACCATCATATAAATGAAGATGAAATGAGCCACGACACAACCTGACGACATCGGCAAATATTTTCTCTGAGGCTATGAAATATGAAAAAAAATCCAAGAAATCCGAAAAAAGTACAAGAAAAAATCACAATAAAGAAGAAAACATCATTACCAAGAAACCGTATTCAAAAGTTCTACCAAAAAGGCTGAGGACTGGAATGTTCCCGTTTGAGTTCCACATTTCTATCTCTGTATATAGCAAGTACTTTCATTTTATGGAAATGTTTCCATAGTGTGGATCTAGGTTTCAACTCATCTATCATCTGAGAATGAAGCTTGTTTATAGCAATTATAATTTTAGATTAGTGCCGAAGTAATTTTTCCTTAAATTTTAATCTGTACTGTAATCACTAAATGTGTTTCCTAAAAAAATATGTTGCATATAACTTTTAAGTACCTCCACTGAATAGTTGAAGGTTAAAAAAATCGACAATGGGTCGAAACCATTTGTTAACAACCAAACTTATATTAAATAAATCACATAACTTAAAGGTACACAAAGTAGTTTTATTTGGAAAGTTATATTATATATAAATATTTGGGAATCACATTTATGGTCATTTAGTGTAGGTTGAAATATAAGGATGAATTTGATTCGGAACAGTTCTACCATTTAGTATAATTCATCTCATCTCGATATTTCTTTGCTCTGTCAATTTGTTGACACAGTGGATTCAAACGAATAGAATTATACCAAAAAATATAACTGAACCACAACTTGATGTAATATTAATACAATGCAAGATCAAATCAAATTTACTTGAAAGACGACATCCCTCACCTCTCTTAGCAACAAAGTATATATCGGCATTTAAGTATAAAGTTAACAATGTTAACAAAAGCAATTTCTATTCACATGTTAATTATCTGCAGAATCACAGACACTATTTCTTTGATTCAAAATAAATGTCGACGAGAGATCTGCAACTGATTTGATTTCAGTGACTCGTAATCGAAGCCTTCAGAGAGTAGGTTGCTATTATTGTAAATGTTTAATTATTTCACCTTTTTAAATCAAAAGTTAATTCACGTAGTTGATTCTTTAAGCAAGAATTAGTGAGCGGCAAATTTCAGTTAGGTACTGAATTTTTTCTATCACGTTTGGTTGGATTATTACCCTCAAATAACACTAAGATACCAATCTTTCCAAATTTGCTAATTTTATGTCAAAATTTAATTAGATTCCTCATCTCTAGATGACAACTTCAAATAATGTCAACACATTTTATTTACAAAATCATGAAAAAGTGATTTCCACTTTACAATTTTCTGATTTGCAATCTCTGTTCAGATGAAATTTATAATTAATAGCTGTATCATTTGTAATTTTGTTGAAATTTTCATCTACTTTTGTGCATATATATTTTAAGTGTCTCCACGTTTTCTTGAGAGCTGACAAATTGGACAACTTGGCCTTAGTAGATTCTAGGAACCTGGGATCCTATTAAGTAGTATTTTTCTAAAAAATCTTTATAAACATTCAAGAGGTGAAACACAATTTACTTTACCTACATGCTCCATACTTGCTTTAAAATAAAGTTCAAATCGTGGTGGTGAATCAAAACTTGAAGATTGTGATGCACAAAATAAATTGAACTTTGCGAATGTTATTTGATGGGATAAGAACCCTTTAGAAGATAAATAAAAGTTGCTCAAGTTTTTTGTGCTCTTCGCAATAACTAAATGAACAAGTTTAGAAGGTAAATTTACCAAAGAATAGTTTTGTACATAATCTGGGTTCATTAGCAACGAAGGCAGTTTGTTTATCAAACAAAAGAAACACATTCAATATTCATACATTCTTCCTTTCTATTTACCTGGAAGAATATCATCATCTAACACATGTCTGATCGGTATTCCAAATAAATGCTTTTCTAAGAAAATTGTGTCTCAATTCTTGACTCTGTTATAGCGTAAGCTTTATTTTCAATAATAAGATGTTTTTTCGCATTGTAAATTAAATTGTTTCAGAAGAATGTTTCACTGTTAACTGTCACAGGAGGATAGCTCCGTCATTATTATTATAGAACCATGTGTTCAGAATCTCTCGACAATTTAGAATATCATCTTTCTATATTTGGTATCGCCAAAATAAAATCGACCAACAAGCAAAATGAAATAACTGAAATATCAGTTGTCAGTCAGTTGTCAAAACAAACGTACAGGTCCAGAGTTCTCAAAAACTTATTCTCCTGTTTTAAGAAATTGTTAGTAAATAATTTCATTATTTATTCCATATGGTATTACTCAAGCCTTAACCATTATGTTAAACCCTACACATTTTCCATTTAAATTCAACCCATTGATGTTAATCATCAAATTTGACTCTTTTAAGAAATTATGTGTTATGAATTACATCTGAAATAAATTGATGGTGTGTATGTAGTTGTTGAGTTTTTGAATGATGAGATACCTAGTGTTCTCAAGTTTCACAGCATCTCTTGAATGTTGAAATTGATAATATTTCAAATTAAGTTGTAGGAACAATTGTAAATAACCGTTGCTAATTTACAATAAGTGTTGTATTGTTTTTTAAATTTGGATTCCCTTAGATACATAATTTATTGCAGTTAATCAAGGCGGAATATTGTGACAATTACATTAATAACGAAATATATCTATTTTAGAGCTCTGATTTCAAATAGTGTTAATTCGTCATGAAATTCTCGAAAATCAAGTCACATGAAAAATTCCCGTGGGCTTTAATTTTGCTGAATCAAAATATTACCAATCATATTAAAATTCATTTAAGTAAAGTTAGGCATATGATATATTATCAAAACACCAAGATGTCTTAGAAACTGTAAAAAAGAATTCCGATTTGTATATATATCAAAAGTTAATCAAAGTTATACAATATTACATAGTACAGAGAGTATTTAGTGTACAATATCCTGTTATTTATACCGCCCCTTTGGTTGACTGAATCAGTGTACTACAACGCCGTATAATCAAATTGAGTCATCCCTAATTAAAAATCGCTCCATTATTTTCCTTCTTTCAAAAAAACCTTTGGTCACTGTGTTTTTCAATCTCTTCTACAATATGATTTATTCAATCAATTTTTGAAGATAATATTTGCAATACCCTCAAAAATTATTTCTTTTTACAGATGGCAAATTTAAATAAAGCATCCTAAGAACTCCATGTACATCCCATCGCATATGGAGAGTTACTACCACGATTTTAACATATTTTTAAAGCAAATATGGAGCATATAGGTAAAGCAAGTAAATTGTGTCTCACTACTTGAATGTCTATAGGAGCATTAACTTTCTTTTCAATTATGATATTATTATTATTATTATTGCAGATATTTTAGAAGAATAGTGCTTAATAGGATACAAGGGTCCGCGATGTTTGGAAGTATAAAATACCTTCATTCTATGATCAGAATCGCGAATAAGCAGAACGAAAATACTCCATCTTTAGTTCTCGATGTTGTCAGTGTGTTGTCAAAACAGGCATACTGTCAAGAAAATATGGAGACACCAAAAATATATATGCACCAAAGTAGATGAAAATTTTAGCAGAACTGCAAATGATAAAGCCATTAATTATAAGTTTCAACCGAACAAAGATTGCAAATCAATATTTACGCAGAAAATTGTAAAATAGAAATTACTATTTTATGATTTGGTTTATAAGTTGTGTTGATATTGTTTGAATTTGTCGTCCAGGCATGAGGAATCTAAATAATTTGCGATATAAAATTATGGAAAGATTAGTATATTATTTGAGGGTGATAACCAATGTTGAAAAAGAAAAATTCAGTGTATAGTTGAAATCTGTCGCTCAGTTATTCAAGCTGAGAGAATCACCTACGTGAATTTACTGTTGATTTAAAAAGGTGAAATATTTAAACAGTTACAAAAATAGCAACTTACTGTCTGAAGGTTTAGATTACGTGCCCTGAAGGTCACTGAAATCAAATCAGTTGCAGATCTCTCGTCGACATTTATTTCAAGTTTCAATAGCAACCAATTGTTTGTCAAAAAATAAAATAACATTTATGTTGCTAAGATTACGTTTCCTTATGACATATGTCACAAGTATGTAATATAGAACAAAGTTGTCTTCTCCCAAGCAAAACTTGATTTGATTCTTATATTGTATTTCACCAAATTGTGGTTCAGTTATATCTTTTCTTATAATTCGATTCCTTTTAATCCACGGTGTCAGCAAATTGACAGAGCAAAGAAATATCGTGATGATTTTTCGATTTGTTATAATTTTGTTGATGGTAGAACCGTTTCGAATCAATCTCATCCTTATATTTCAACCTACACTGGAAGACTATAAATGAGATTCACAAATAATTAAATATAACTTAACTTTACAAATAAAATTACTTAGTTTAACTTAAGTCGATAATTTAGTTTGGTGTTATAAAATGGTTTCGACACATTGTCGATTTTTTCAACCCCCAATTATTCAGTAGAAAGATTTACAGCTATATATAACATAATTATTTATAATATATTGTCACACCCGTGACTTATTGGGGGTTGGGGAGTAGCTCAGATAAACACCAGTACAGAATAAATACAATTTTATTCATAGTTTATATAGAAAAAACACATTACAAATTGTCTAACTTACAAATATAAGTAAGGGACCATCTTCAGGGCTGCTCTTGGGGTTCACTGGTATCCACCGGGCGACTCGTGACCTCTGTTGTAGTTCACACACTTCTGTCCTGTTACTTGATCTTCGTCACGCTTTTAATTATAGTCTGATATTACAAAACATTACAATAGTTTATTGACACCAGTAAAGCGTGACCCAGATATACCGCTGAGTCTTGGCAAGTCAGCGGAATGTATTGGTGCTGACAATGCCAATCAAGACATTATGCGAAAGCAATAATCGCATAATCATGGTTACCAATCCAAGAAACAACTGAATTGTGTTTTGGTTTTCGTACTATAAACAATTTAATAACTGAATTAGCGGTCATGAAATGCGAAAACAGCAAGCGTGCCTGCAAGAAGTTCGAGTGCTTCAGAGTCCTATTGGGACCACACGGCACTTCGCCAGTTCCATTTCAGAAGAAGTTCCTATAAAGAGACAAAAACCGTGAAATAAGAAACTGAAAAAGCGGCTCAAATCCAGGTTCGATTGTCAGAAAGACACAGCTAATTATTGTAAAGCCCCAGTTTTGATCGGCTGCATTAGAGTACATTAGACTACCAATTAATTCTCTGTATCGTGTGGGGACTTTGAACATTTTTAAATCTCTGTTAACTTTTGAGTGGCAGTCATAGGGTGTTTTAACTGGATTGCAATCTACCATTCTGAATTTCTCTAAAACATATTTTTTTTGTTTAAGTGTTACTCCTTTCTTGCTTTGGTTAATTTCTATTCCAAAAAAAACTTAGCATTCTTTGATCTTCAATTTCTCAGCTAATTCTCTCTTAATTTCATTACCAGTTTGTTTTTCGACAGTTCTTTTGTACTCCTTAAATTTTTCAAGAAATTCTCCTTTTGACATGAGAAAATACACCTAAATGTTAGAAGATACCTTGATCCACCACTGGTTCTGAGTCGCATTGGTCCGCAGATGTCTGAATGAACAATATTCAGTAACTGCTTACTTCTTACTTCTCTGTCAATAAAGGATGTCCTTGATTGTTTACCTCGTTGACATATGTCACACCACGTGGGTAATTTATCGTTATCCAATTTTATTTATACTTAAATAAATATTATATATAAAATATATAAAATAATTGTTCCAATAGTGCCGGTCCATTTGAAGCATGGATTGACTCCAATTTAAGCCATACGTCTTTGGGCTTATGCACAGGATTATGTCCGCATTTACCTTTTTATCTTATTTACATCCACGTTTTAGGCGCTGATTCACTTTTTGTGTCACCCTGACATATAACTGGCTTTGATACTTCACCATTAACGAAATCCCAGGTATCGATTTTGGTAAGTAACGCCTCTACCTGGATCCGCCTCGTGTCGAAATTTTCTTTTCTTACTACCTCGGTCGAAAGTACGTATTTTGCTCCCCGGTTCCACGATAAGAAATAGTATTTTTCTGTAGTGGAACCGGGGAGCAAAATACGTACTTTCGACCGAGGTAGTAAGAAAAATAGTATACACTACACGGGAAAAAAGTTTGGGATCCCTGCCCTGCGCGCCATATTGCCCGAGGCGTAGCCGAGGTAGTAAGAAAAATACTATTGGATAGAAGTTCAATTCTTGTCCCACACATCGCCATCTCGAGTCCCATGTTTCGATAGTACGGACCTACGTTATAACTCATCGTACATATGAGAATTAAGCTTGTTTATTCTAATTATAATTTTAGAATAGTGCCGAAGTAATTCTTCCTTAAAATTTAATCTGTACTGTAATCAGTAAATGTGTTTCATAAATTATATCGCATATATCTTTTAAGTACTTCTTTCCACTAACTAATTGGAGGTTAAAATTAATTAAATTAACCACAAAACGTAAACAAAGTAGTTTTATTTGGAAAGTTATATTATATTTAAATATTTGGGAACCCCATTTATAGTCATTTTGTGTAAGTAGAAATATAAGGATGAAATTGATTCGGAACAGTTCTACCATTAAAGTTATTATAACTCATCTCGACATTTCTTTGCTCTATCAATTTGTTGACACTGTGGATACAAACAAACAGAATTATAACAAAAAATATAACTGAACCACAATTTGATGTAATATTAATACAATATAAGATCAAATCAAATTTACTTGAAAGAAGACAACGTGTTTCCAAACCACATATTTCGAATTAGGTTTAATTGAATTAACCACTCAACTCATGCCTATAATTGGACAGGCTGACATACATCATTAGGTGACGTAACCTTAGTAACATAAATGTTATTTTCTCTTATTTGATTAACATATCTCCCTTCGTTGCAACTGAAACAGGAAAGATTGCAAAATGTCACTCAAAACAACACTCACTCCAAAATGTTTGTTTAATTTTGTACTAATTAATTAAAATTTTATTTATGTGTATATACATCAGGCAAGTTACTTGTTTTCAATTTCATCCCCCACCTCTCTTAGTAGCAAAATATATTTCTGCATTTAAGTATAAAGTTAATGAAAACAATTTCTATTCACATGTTAATTATCTGTCAGATTCACAGGCAGTATTCTTTTGACGGAAAATAAATGTCGTCGAGACATCTACAACTGATTTGATTTCAGTGACTCGTAATCGGAACCTTCGGACAGTAGGTTGCTATTATTGTAACTGTTTAAACATGTCACCTTTTTAAATCAAAAAATAATTCACGTAGTTGATTTTTTAAGCAAGAAGTAGTGACCGGCAAATTTCAACTAGGTACTGAATTTCTCTCTTTCACGTTTGGTTGGATTATCACCCTCAAACAACACTAAGATACCAATCTTTCTAATTTTGCTAATTTTATGTCAAAATTTATTCAGATTTCTCATGTCTAGATGACAAGTTCAAATAATGACAACACAACTTATAAACAAATTCAAATGACAATTTTCTGTGTAAAAATTTGCAATCTAGTTCTATCATTTGTAATTTTGATGAAATTTTCATCTACTTTAGTGCATATATATTTTAAGTGTCTCAACGTTTTCTTGAGAGCTAGTAACCACCACGCACGTTTTGACAACTTGCTGATAAATTAGACAACTTGGGCATGTTGGGGTATCTTCATTCTGCTTGGTTGCTAATCTTATAATCGCGATTATAGGAACCTGGGATCATATTAAGTAGTATTTTTCTAGAAAAACTACTTTACCGTGCAATAAGGTATAACATAACTGAAAAGAAAGATAAACATTCAAGAGGTGACACACAATTTACTTGGTTTACCTATATGCTATATGCAGAATCTTAACATCTACTACATGTCTGATCGGTATTCTAAATAAATGATTTTCCAAGTAAATTGCGTCTCAATTCTTGACTCTGTTATAGCGTAAGCTTTATTTTCAAGAATAAGATATTTTTTCGCATTGTAAATTAAATTATATCAGCAGAATGCTACACAGTTAACTGTGACAGGAAAATAGCTCCTCGATTATTATTATAGGATCCTGTGTCCAGAATCATTTATTTAGAATCATCTCGACAATTTATAATAACAACTTTGTATACTTGGTAAGGCCTTTATAAAATCGGCCAACAAGCAAAATGAAATAACTCCAACATCAGTTGACAGTTAGTTGTCAAAACACACGTACAGAACCAGAGTTCTCAAAAACTTATTCTCTCGTTTCAAGAAATTGTTAATAAATAATTTCATTATTTATTCCATATAGTATTATTCAAGTCTTAACCATTAATTTAAACCACACACATTTTCCATTTAAATTTGATTCACTGATGTTAATCATCAAATTTGACTTTCCTTAGACATTATGTGTTATTCCTTATGAATTACATCTGAAATAAATTAATGGCGTGTATGTAGTTGTTGATTTTTTGAATGGTGAGACACCTACTGTTCTAAAGTTTCACAGCATCTCTTGAATGTTGAAATTGTTAATATTTTAAATTAAGTTTTGGGAACAGTTGTAAATAACAGTTGCTAGGTTACAACAAGTGTTCTATTGTTTTTTAAATTTGGATTCCCTTAGATACATAATTTATTGCAGTTAATCAAGGCGGAATATTGTAACAATTACATTAATAACGAAATATATCTATTTTAGAGCCCTGATTTCAAATAGTGTTAATTAATCATGAAACTCTCGGAAATCAAGCCACATGAAAATTTCCCGTGGGCTTTAATTTTGCTGTATCAAAATATTACCAATTATATTTAAAGTTCACTTAAATAAAGTTAGGAGATAAGATATATTAACAAAACACCAAAATGTCTTAGAAACTGTAAAAAAGAATCCCTATTTGTATATATATCAAAAGTTAACCAAAGTTATACAATATTACAGAGTACAGAGAGTATTTAGTGTAAAATATCGTGTTATATATACCGTCCCTTTGGTTGACTGAATCAACGCACTACAACGCCGTATAATCAAATTGAGACATCCCTAATTAAAAATCGCTTCGTTATTTTCCTTCTTTCAAAAAAATCTTTGGTCACTGTGTTTTTCATTCTCTTCGACAATATGATTTATTCAATCAATTTTTGAAGATAATTTTTGCAATACCCTCAAAAATTATTTCTTTTTACAGATTGCAAATTTAAATAAAGTATCTTAAGAACTCCATCTACATCCCAACGCATATGGAGAGTTACCACCACGATATTAACATATTTTTGAAGCAAGTATGGAGCATACAGGTAAAGCAAGTAAATTGTGTCTCACTTCTTGAATGTCTATAAGAGCATAAACTTTCATTTCAATTATGATATACCTTATTACAGATATTTTAGAAGAATACTGCTTAATAGGATACAAGGCTCCCAGAAAATTGTGAAATAGTGTGAATTACTATTTCATGATTTGGTTTATAAATTGTGATAACATTATTTGAACTTGTCATCCAGACATGAAAAATCTAAATAATTTGCGACATAAAATTATCAAATATGGAAAGATTGGTATATTAGTGTTGTTTGAGGGTGATAACTAAAGGTGAAGGAGAAAAATTCAGTGCTTAGTTGAAATCTGTCGCTCACTTATTCAAGCTGAAAGAATCAACTACGTGAATTTACTGTTTATTTAAAAAGGTGAAATATTTAAACAGTTACAAAAATAGCAACTTACCGTCTGAAGGTTTAGATTACTAGCCCTGAGAGTCACTGAAATCAAATCAGTTGCAGATCCCTCTTTGACATTTATTGCTGCTGAATAGATTGCTGCTAAGAGAAGTTTCAACTATTATAAGGTGAGGAATAGAATTAAAAACAAGATAACTAGCCTGATGTTTAAACACATAAATAAAATTTTAATTAATTTGTAATTACAAAATAAAGCGAGTGGGTGTGTGACTGAGTGACATTTTACAAACTTTCAAGTTTCAATAGCAACGAATTGTTTGTCAAAAAATAAAATAACATATCAAATTATGTTTCTTTATGGCATATGTCAGAAGTATGTAATTTAGAAAAAAGTTGTCTTCTCACAAGCAAATTTGATTTGGTTCTTACATTGTATTAATATAACACCAAATTGTGGTTCAGTTATATCTTTTCTTATAATTCGTTTTAATCCACGGTCTCAGCAAATTGACAGAGCAAAGGAATATCGTGATGATTTTTCAATTTGTTATAATATTTTTGATGGTAGAACTGTTTCGAATCAATCTCATCCTTGTATTTCAACCTACAGTGGATGACCATAAATGAGATTCCCAAATATTTATATATATATATATATATATATATATATATATATATATAGTTATTTAGGAAACACCTTTGCCGTCATAAATTACAGATTAAAATATAAGCAAAAACAACTACAGCACCATTCTAATATTATAATTACTATAAACATGCTTAATGCTCAGATGTTAGATGAGTTGAAACGTATGCCCATACTATGGAAAACTTTCCATAAAATGAAAGTACCTGCTTTAGTCCTCAGCCTTTTTGATAGATTGTGATTTTTTCTTGTACTTTTTTAGGATTTCTTGCATATTTTTTCATATTTCATAGCCTCAGAGAAAATAGCATGCCCTCAATCTCCGGAGATCTATCTTTCAACACTCTAATCCGGAGATTGCATGCTTGCATGATATCCAACCCTGTGAATCCGACAGATACAAGAGACCTTGTCTCTTGGCTGTCTAGACCTCTGCGTCTCTTTGGGACATCTTTTCTTTACCATGTAGCGATTGTTACGTACCTCTTTAGTTTTCCCTTCTATTTTCCTAAACCTTTGTGGTTAATTACTCTTAGGCCATGATCTTCGCATCGGTGCCCGGAGAAGCCTCCTTGTTCCAATAAACAAAAATCATAATTTATTCTGAAAACAAATCAATGTGTTGTTTTATGGAGAGTTATTCTGTGTTTAGTTGGGAATTCCTGTAAGTATAAGTAATGAATTTAACCAAAATTATTACCTAAAAATAACAGTTTGGTACGATCGGTTTCATTTCTAGCACTACTGTACATAAGTATTTCTTCTAATTACCATTTTCAATGAGAAAGAACCTGTTTTGTATGTGTAATAGTTTCTGCTCGAAGGACCAATGTTTTGTATGTGCTGGACTAGTAAAACTGCCAAGTTTGTGATTTTTCTGTTTATTTTGCTCGGAGCATCTGAACGTTGTGTGTTGCTCTCGAGCTGACTTAAAAGTAAGTAACTTAAAGCTAATTCACCCTAACTAACTAAGGGGAGGGGGTTGCGCATTAGACGTTGCCAATGTTGACAAATGCTCTAACATGCCGCCAGCCTTGAAAATACAATTTTCAATAGACAAATTGAATATAATTAATACATTGGAAATCAGAATAGGAGTCATAATAGAAAAGTCAATCACAAGGTAGCGCACACACTTTCGAAATTGCTCGTTTTAGCACACCGGTTGTGCTTTTTACACTCACTACACGCACTTCTCCATCTTCACCAGGATGTAACTCAAGAATGCGTCCCATACGCCACTGTAGAGGGGGCAGTTGATCGTCCTTAATGATGACAAGATGTCCTGGTTTGAGGATGTGTTGACCCGCTTGTTTCCATTTCAACCTGGCTTGGAGTTCGGACACGTACTCTTTTTGCCAACGTTGCCAAAAGTGGTGTTTCAGTTGATCCAGTCGTTGGTAATTATTGAGTCGGTTGACAGGAATGTGGGAAAGGACAGGTTCAGGAATTGAAGTTAAACATTTGCCAATTAGAAAATGACCCGGCGTTAACGGAGATAAATCATCTGGATTTGTTGATAATGGACTTATTGGACGCGAGTTGAAAACTGCTTCAATCTGTGACATTACCGTATAAAACTCTTCAAACGTAAACTTATCATTGCCTAATATTCACCTCAAGTGATGTTTAAAGCTTTTAACACCAGCTTCCCATATACCTCCAAAATTAGGTGATCGCACAGGAATGAAATGCCACGTAATACCTTCTTTATTCAAGAATTGATTAATATTATCTACGTTAGTGTCAACAAACAGAAATTCTTCTTTCAATGCGGAGTCTGCACCAACAAAGGTGGTGGCATTGTCGGAATATATGTTGGAGGGCAAACCTCGTCTAGCGATGAACCTTTTTAACATTTGTAAAATGTTGCGATGGACAACCTCGTATCCAACAAAGAACAATCGTGGAATCTGACCAAAATAATTGTGTTTGAATGTTGAGTCTGATTGATCGTCGTACCTTGTCTGTTAATTTTGCGTGTAATGTTGCAGCGCATAATTCAAGCCTTGACAATGATACCTGTTTAATTGGCGCAACCTTTGATTTGGAACAAAGCATTTGAACAAAGTACTGATTTTTAACCTTACATCGTAGGTAAATACAGGCACCGTAAGCCGCTTCAGACGCGTCTGCAAAACCGTGGAGCTCACATTCCTCGTACTCTGGCTTCAACACAAACCGATCAATCTTCAAGTTATTCAAATTTTGAATATTATTTACAAATTATGACCATAGACTGGATAAATGAACAGATATGGGATCATACCAATCTAGTTTTTGTAACCACAATTTTTGAATAAGGATTTTTCCCAAAATTGTGACAGGTGCAATCAATCGCAAAGGATCAAATATTTGACCAATTGTTGACAAAATGAAACGTTTGGTTGGAAATTGTTGAGAATATTTAAGCTGACTTGTTTCAAATTGAATAATGTCGTTACAAGCATTCCATAGTATACCAAGCGTCTTATTATTGTCATTTGGTCCCAAATGAATTAATCCAACATTTAAATTGTTATTTACTTGAAATTTAGATAACAATTCTGAATCATTACACAACCATTTGCGCAGTTCGAACCTGCCCCGTTGTAAGATGTTTGACAGTTCTCACTGAATGCGCAGTAACTCTGCCTTTGAATTAGCACCCGTAATCACATCGTCTACATAGAAATCATTCTCAATGATCCTGCTAACTTCGGGAAACTCTATTGAGTGATCCATAGCTAATTGTTTCAAACATCTAACACTTAAGAATGGTGCTGATGCTGTGCCGTAAGTTACGGTTGCCAGCTCATAGGTTTGTATTGCTTCATTTTTGTTGAATCTCCAAAATATTCTTTGCATGCATCCTTCATCAAAATGAACCAGAACTTGACGATACATTTTTGATATATCTCCTGTGAGAACATATTGATTAATTCGGAATCTCAATAGTATGGAAAACAACTCATTTTGTATGGTCGGGCCGCTGCATTGAACATCATTTAGCGAAAGACCGCTACTTGTCTTGGCCGACGCATCAAATACAACACGTATTTTTGTTGTCAAACTTGATTCTTTTAAAACCGCATGATGAGGTAAATAATATTGAGTACCAATCTTCTCATCACCTACATCCTCGACTTGTTTCATGTGTCCTAGGTCGATATATTCTTGCATGAATGCATCGTAACTTTGTTTTAAATGGCTATTTTTCGCTAATTTTCTTTGTAGCGACTGAAATCTATTTAATGCTCCTTGCCTTGATTCGCCTAGCTGACCTTTTTTGTCGTTAAACGGAATTCGTACAATGAATCTGCCAGACGAGTCGCGCTCATAATGATCTTTAAAATGATTCTCGCAAAACTGTTCCCTTTCATTAAATATTTGATACGAATCACCTATTTCCTCTATTTCCCAAAAACGCTTCACGATTTCATCAGTTTTGTTTACGACTAAACAATTGACTGAATGCCTCTGATTCCCTTTACTCCAACCTCCTATAACGATCCACCCAAAGGACGTATTTTGCAGCATAGGATTATGTTTTCCTAGTGAAACACGCTCAGGCAGTAGAACCTTCCAAAATATGTCGGCACCCAATAGGATGTCGATATCATTGCATATATTGAAAGTAGGATCTGCCAAAGTAATACGACTTGGAAGTGTAAAGTTATATTTTGGCATTGTAGTAGAAGGTATGGGTTCTGTGATCTTATTCATATTTAAACATGAAACGCATGTTTTGAATGAACCTTAAACAGAAGAAATGTCGAGTATTGTTTGATATTGAATCTCCGATATAGTTTGACCAACACCAGAAATTTTAAATTGGGTTTTGTGTTTATTTAAATTTAACATTTTAACAGCCCTTTCAGTCACAAATGAACTTTGGGACCCGTTGTCAAGTAGTGCACGTAGAACTTGATTGTTGCCTTGTGCATCTGTTACATGAATTAAGACTGTTGACAAGTAGACTTGCCTTTGTTCATTTGCCACCGAGTGATTGACAATGGTAACTGGCACTTCAGTGTCAGTGACAATTTCACTGCCAACATGTGTCTCAATATGTAGTAAGGTATTATGCCTTTTGCCACATTTTCGACAACTAAATGAATGGCATGTTTTTGTGTTGTGTCCCTGTCTTAAACAGTTTAGACACAGCTTAAGCCTTTTAGTTTCTGAGATACGGTCATTTATTGAGAGCCCTTTAAATTTATTACAGTTGTAAATTGCATGATCCTTTTTACAATAATAACAACTGACCTTGACAGACACAGTGGCATATGCGCTTGATTTGAATGGTTTGTTCTTTGGCTTTTTAGACCTTTCATGTTCCAGTTTCTCTAAAAGCTCACAACGCCCTTTTAGAAATTTATACATATCCGCCATGTTTGGAATTTGTGAGTTGTTGTTGACGATCTCCCATTCGCGTCGGGTAATATCGTCCATTTTGGTTGCGATTATGTAAATTATAAGAGTATCCCACGTATCTGTCGGCTCGCCCAAAGATTTTAGAGCACGCAAGTTTTTTGTCACAGAGTCGCAGAGATCTCGCAATTGAACATGTGATTCCATTGTAACATTTGGATGATCGAAAATGGCTTTAATATGATTGTGAATCTTGCTAATCTTGTACACGTAAATCCGGCTCGAAGGACCAATGTTTTGTATGTGCTGGACTAGTAAAACTGCCAAGTTTGTGATTTTTCTGTTTATTTTGCTCGGAGCATCTGAACGTTGTGTGTTGCTCTCGAGCTGACTTAATAGTAAGTAACTTAAAGCTAATTCACCCTAACTAAGGAGGGTGTTGCGCATTAGACGTTGCCAATGTTGACAAATGCTCTAACAGAACCTCATTAATAAAGAGAGAATATTTAACTATTAATTTCCTGTGGCATAGACAACTACAGTACTTACATTGCAAAGGCGTACAGGATTTGTACAGAAAGCGACTGGTACACGGTAATAAATTGGATAATGATAAATTACCCATGTGGTGTGACAATGTCAACGAGGTAAGCAAGCAAGGAAACCCTTTACTGACAGAGAAGGAAGAAGTAAGTGGTTACTGAATATTGTTCATTCAGATATCTGCGGACCAATGCGAGTCAGATTCAGCGGTGGATCAAGATATCTTCTTACATCAATAGATGATTATAATAGGTGGTTCCAGGTTTTTTCCTTAAGTCAAAGAGAGAAGTTTTTGAAAAATTTAAGGAGTACAAAAGAGGTCTCAAAAAACTAACTGGTAATGAAATTAAAAGAGAATTAGCTGAGAAATTGAAGATCAAAGATTGCTAGGTTTTTCTTTAGAATAGAAATTAACCAAAGTAAGAAAGGAGTAACACTTAAACAAAAAAAATATGTTTTAGAGAAATTCAGAATGGTGGATTGCAATCCAATTAAAACACTGTATGACTGCAACTCAAAATTTAACAGAGATTTAAAACCATTCAAAGACCTCACACGATACAGAGAATTAATTGGTACTCTAATGTACTCTAATGTAACCGGCTTTACAATAATTAGCTGTGTCGTTGGATGTGGTACCGCCTACCTTTCTGCCAATAGAACCTGGATTTGAGCCTCCTTTTCCTTTTCTTATTTCACTGTTCTTGTCTTTTAATAGGAACTTTAATAGGGTCACTAAATAAAAACGAAAATGTCACTACCAACACTTTTCCGCAGTTGCTACCGAAACTTGGTTAAATGACGATCGTTACCTCTGCCATTGATAACTACAGAAAAGTCTCTTATTGTTAGCGACCTTTGTCAATTATTCAAAGTGTGGGCAAGGTAGCAACCAGGGAATATTGTTGATAGTAACAATTTGTGTTTGAGTTGTTCGCCCTTCTTCCGTCTGAATTTAGTTATAAAAGTTACCATAATCGAAAGAGAAGAGTTGTTAATTTGGCTAGTAACCTCGGTTACTAAACCAATAAACTATGTGTAGGGTCCGGAAAAAAGGAAAACTAAGTGAAGGTGAGATACAGAGAGTGAAAGAGTGCTTACACAGCTTTGTCGTCTAAACTAGGGATGCTATCGGAAAACTCTGATAGTACCCCTACTCCTAACGCTAATCCCAAATCTTTGTCCCAACTAGCCACCCCTACTCCTGCAAAGTCTCCCAGCTCCAAAACTCAGAAAACTTCTTGGAACTCGGTCACCCCCAAGGAGGTGATGTCGAAATTGTGTAACTACGACGCACCCCACCATTTATGGTTCAGTGTTGAAATTTATGTATATTGAATTGTATTAAAGTATTTTAGACCAAGTACCCTAAGAATTAGAAGAGCCTTCTCATAGAAAATAAACTCCTTGATATTAAAGTAATTATTTAACGCTTCTAATTGAATGGAATTATTTGGTAGCACTAATGGCTAGTCGTCTCAGTCTCAGTTTCGGCTCGTATTTTTTGACAACTCACTGATAATCTTGACAACTGAACTTTGTGTAATTTTGTTTTGTTTGGTGTCCGATCCTATAATGCTCTTTGGCGAATTACAGAAAGAGGATATTTCAGTCTGCCAAAATGTGCGAAAAATGGGATCATATAAATATTAATCAAGGAGATGACCCAGCTTACAAATTCCGATAATATGCATTCCTCAGTTAATTTAATGCTGTCTTGTTAACCCAAAGTAGTTTACCTGAAACATTCTTCTCAATTTACAGCGCAATGTAGCTTAGGCTATTATAAAGAATGAAAAATTATAACACAACTTAAAACAAATAAGGTTTCATTTTCTCTTGGGAATCCAATTGTGACTGATGCGATGACCTGTAGGAGTGTACTGAAACTACACATAAACTGTTAAAATTGTAATTTGAATTGTGCGCCTGTAGATAGTTAAGTTGTAATTTTAACACTAAATTCTTAAATATAAGTTTTTCTCCTGAAATAATAATTTCTTTTAAGAAAAATTAACAGGTTATGGAGCCAGAAAAGCCCAGGGAAGCCCAGAATGGCTTACTTACTGAGAAAAGTAATGAAGTTAACCTAAAACGTCAATACGACAATTGAAAAGTGTTTTCTCGTAACATCTGGAATAAGGGTTCTTAAATTGTCAGCAAACAATCAATTGGCATTAATTGAAGAGTTAACCGGCCGAGATAATTACGTAACGTGGCGATTTGCTCTAAAAACATACCACAGCAAGAGGAGTTGTGGAACTGCATAGAACCCACCACATGTGTCATTGTGGACACAAAACGAGACACAAAGGCAAAAACTAAGATAAATTTACTAGTTGTCTAAATAAATTACGTGCACATGCAAGAGAGTAGTACTGCAAAAGAAGTATGGGATACGTTTTCATAAGTATTTGATGACTCTTTGTTGACACGCTGTGATGGGCTGCTGCGTGATCTCTATAATACTTCACTTACTGTATGTCAAAACGTAGAGAAATATGTGAGCAAAATTATGTGTACTGCTCACAAGCTCAGAAACATCGGTTTCGCAGTTGACGATGAATGGCTAGTTACATTGCTACTCTCCGGTCTACCAGAGTCCTCCTATCAACCTATGATTATTGCTATTGAAAGCTCCGGCATGAAGATAACTTCAATTTCTGTGAAATCAAAACTATCACAAGATGTTAAACAACCTGAAAGTGACTCAACAGTATTCTCAGTCAACAATACCAACCACAAGAAACAAAGTAAGTAAGGGTGCTACACTTGTAATAAGTAAGGTCATAAAAGTCCTCAAATGCAAATCCAGGACCAAGGATCATCAATAAAAGAAGAAATGGAAGAAACAAATCAAATTTACTTGAAAGAAGACAACTTTTTTCTAAATTACATATTTCGAATAAGGTTCAATTGGACATTGGATGTTTTGTTTATATGTTAAGGTCTGGCATATGTCACAAGGAATCGTAATCTTAGCAACATAAATGTTATTTTCTTTTATTTGATACACAAAATTCCTTCGTTGCTATTGAAACTTGAAAGTTCGTAAAATGTCACTCAGTCCAACAACCACTCCCAAATGTTCGTTTAGTTTTGTAATTACTAATTAATTAAAATTTTATTTATGTGTATATACATCTAGTTATCCTGTTTTCAATTTCATCCCTCACGTCGTCCGTATCACATATTCAAACTAAATTATAATAGTTGGAACTTCTCTTAGCAGCAATCTATTCTAATGGAAATATAAAGTTAACAAAGTTAACAAAAACAATTTCTTTTCACATGTTAATTATCTATCAGAATCACAGACAGTTTTTGTATGTCGACGATAGATCTGCAACTAATTTGATTTCCGTGACTTTCAGGAACAGTAATCGACATCTCCACAATAATGGCATCAAATTGCCATTATTGTAATTGTTTAAATATTCCTAACGAGTTCCTAAGGAGTCCGCACGTTTTTTCAACTCTGGGAATTTTGACAGCTAATGTGAGAGTATTTCGTTCTGCTTAATTGCTGTACTTATAATCGCGATACCGATTATGGAAAGAAGTTATTTTATACGACAAAACATCGCAGAACCTGGGATCCTACAGCAGTATTTGTGTAAAAAGCAACTTTAATGTGTGGGCAAACGCATCAAGATATGCTCCAGCTTTTCTTTTACATTTACCCAAAGTCATTTTAGCTTGAGCCGATCCAACTTTTCTAGAAAAACTACCGCCCAGTCTATTACTCATTTTTAAATTTCAAACACATTATATTAAAATCTTTTATCTAAAGTATAACTTGCGAATATGGTGTTGATTAATTTTTTTATAAAAACTAATCACTTTACATTAAAATCGTTATGATTATTTACAGTGGAAAAATTACTTGTCAAATCCAGCCCATTTAGTTTAGCAAACAATAAATCATGGCAGATTCTATGAAATGCCTTTTAAATGCCTGTATAAACAGCATCAACCTGTAAATGATTATCAAGAGCACCAACTGTCGAGAGGTTAAAAATAAGAAGGTTGGTCGCAGAAGATTTACATTTGCAAAATTCATGTTGACTCTCATTTATAATATTTTGGAACTATGGCATAATTATGGAAATGATTTTTTTGGACAATCTTGGTAAACAACAAGTAAACTATCTCCATCCTTTAAGGTAGGTATAACAAATGATTTTTTACGTACGTTAGGAAATAAAGTAGATTTTAAAATCATATTAAATTTCATTGTTAGAGGCTTTGTTAATGAGAATCCACAATTCGTTCAATACTGTAGAAGGAATATCATAAGGACCTCTATTACTAGATAAATCAAGACTTCTGAGTTCATTGAAAACATCAATCTGGACAAAATTATAATTACGTTTTGAATATAAACAAAAATATTAGATTTGTGTCTGCATTGAAGGCTAAAAAGTGAAACAAACAGCTAACGAAGTGTAAATACTTATATCTTTTGTTGTTTTTGTCTTTTCAATGACGAAATTGTAAGAAGTTACCAAATAATTGTTCAAGATCAGTTTTGAAATCAAATGATATTTTGTACATATTCAGGTTTCAACAGCAATGAAGGCGAAATTTTATATATTTTCTTTGATAAGATAATAATAAAAGTTAAACATCTTTTTTAGCTGCTTTTTTTCAATATTGTTAAACTTATAAATTCACATCACATAATTAGGACCTTCCTACTTTCCGCATATTTTGGCAAATTGAAATAACCTCTCTCAGTAATTCGCCAAAGAGCATTATATTATTGGACACCAAACGAAACGAAATTACACAAAGATCAGTTGCCAAAATTGTCAATGAGCTGTCAAAAAATGTTTAACCGAAACTGAGATCTGAGACGGCTAATCATTAGCGCTGTTTTCTCCCAAACCAATTTAAAAGTTTCTTCTCTATGAGAAGTCTCTTCCAATTCTTAGTGTACTTGGTCTAAAATACTTTAATACAATTCCTTATACATAAATTTGAACACTGAACCATAACTGGTGCATTGTAGTTAGACAATTTCGACATCACCTCCTTGGGGGTGACCGAGTTCCTGAGTTTTGGAGCTGGAAGACTTTGCAGGAGTGGGGGTGGCTGGTTGGAATAAAGATTTGGGATTAGCGTTAACAACTCTACTCTTTCGATTATGGTATCTATTATAACTAAATTCAGACAGAGGAAGGACGAACAACTCAAACAAAAATTGTTACTATCAACAATATTCCCTGGTTGCACTTTGAACAATTGACAAAAGTCGCTAACAATAAGAGACCTTTCTGTCATTACCAATGGCAGCGGTAACAATCGTCATTTATCCAAATTTGAGTGGCAACTACGGAAAAGAGTTTGTTAAGGAATGAAATTGCACATTGATACTTGGAACCCCTCTGTATAGATGCCCTAACGCAAGCGTCATGCTACGCAGGGTTTTTAGTTCTTAGTTTTTAGTCTTCGACGTTTCTAGCCGAGTGCACACTTTGTAATAATATAATAAACGTTTAGTGTTCTTGTAACATCGACTTTTAATCTCATCACACTCGCACCTCAGTTTTCAAAAGTGTTTGTAGTGATATTTTTGTTTTTATTTAGTGTCCCTTTTTGTCTGAATTTAGTTAGTTACCAAATTCAGACAAATGAAAAATTTGTTTACTTGTTTGGTAACCTTGGTTACCAATTCAAGAAACAACTGAATTAAATTTTTGTTTTCGTACTATAAACAGTTTAATAACCGAATTAGCGATAATGAAATGGGAAAACAGCAAGTGTGCCTGCAAAGGTCGAGTGGTTCCGAATCCTATTGAAACCGGACGGCACATCGCCAGTTCCGTTCTACAAGAAGTTCCTACTAAGAGACAAAAACCTTGAAAGATGGAAAGGAAAAGGCGGTTCAAATCCAGGTTCTATTAGCAGAAAGAAAGGTCAACCGCCCGGTAAACCCTGAGCACGACTCCGTTCCAAGTTCCGAAAGAGTTGACTATCTAAAGTAAGTAACAACAGCAAAATTCGGCAAAGCGCCACAGACCCCCAAATGGAGTTAGACATAACGTTCGTACTTCTGTTTGAATTTAGTTATAAGAGTTGCCATATTCAGACAAAAGAGAAGAGTTGTTAATTTGGCTGGTAACCTCGGTTACTAAACCAATAAACCATGTGTAGAGTCCACGAAAAAGATAAGCCAAGAGGTACCCGAAAACTAGACGTTAAGATTAAAATCTCGGAACTTGAGGGTGAATTACAACGAATGAAAGTAAGTAATGCAGTAAGCTGTCTGCCTATGGAGGTGTTCTCGAAATCCTGACGACACACCCCTGTGCTCACCGAAAGGACACGGAAGCACTGGAAGTATTTGTTTCCATTAAGGTCAAAACACAAAAGTTAATAGTTAGAACATGCCTGCTTACAAGGCGACGTGGAATGATAATGCAAGGTACTCAGTAAAACGCTTATTGACTATCTTACAACATTGGTGGGCTGTATACAACTCTGCTCTTACAACTTAACTCTGTTTCTATAACTACGCTCTTCTATTGTTTTTATTCTCCGTTGTCATCACAACCGTTATACACGATGTCTAGATATTCTAACATAACTTGCCTCGAGTGAATTGGACCAATGATGAGTAAATATAGTGTTTGCATGAGTACTGGGGTTTACACTTTAAACTATCAATTATCATTGGTTGATTGTGTCTTATGAAATTTTATACAATATGTTCCTATTTTATCTACATGTAAAAAAATTAAGAACTAAGTTTCCTAAGTTGTTCTCTAAAGAGCTTATAAAATTAATTATTCGTTATTCATTTGTAGACATTTGAATTTCGTTGTCATAAACTAATTTCAATTTTGTTCATAAAATCAGGTAGACTAAAAAGTTTTCTTTACTTGTTTACCACCAAACATTAATCAGTTCAAACTTTTATTTCATACGAACCACATCTCTCTGAAGTTGCTTCTAGCTTCAATTCAAAATTATTAGTTAAATATTCTCGCTTTTATTAATGAGTCCGTGCCTCATTGGAAATGATAATCGGAAGAAATACTTGTGTATAGTAATGCTAGAAATGAAACAGATCGTATCAAACTGTTATTTTTGGGGAATATTTTTGTCTAAATTCATTAATTTACTTACAGGAATTCCCAACTAAACAAAGAATAAGTACTTTCATGTATATGACGCTCCTTAAAACAACACATTAATACCTAATTAATTTGTTTTCAGAATAAATTAAGATTGATATCTTAAAGTACGATGCAAAAAGCAAATGGTGTAAAGATTCTAGTGGCCCAAGAATTGGATTTAAATGTAAGTATAATTTTCATCTGTATTCAAGATTTTTATAATTAATGACATATTTTATGTTAAAACACACAATTAAATTATATAATTTAAATGAAAAACAAATAAAATTTTTATATATAATAAAATTAATCTTTAATATTAATTTTATATATCTTTTTTAAAGTATTTCGACGATTCGTTGGGCACGACGAGTTACGTTCACATGGAAAGGCTGATTACCATCATATAAATGAAGATGAAATGAGCCACGACAAAACCTGACGACATCGGCAAATATTTTCTCTGAGGCTATGAAATATGAATAAAAATCCAAGAAATTCGAAAAAAGTACAAAAAAAAATCACAATAAAGAAGAAAACATCATTACCAAGAAACCGTATTCAAAAGTTCTACCAAAAAGACTGAGGACTGGAATGTTTCCATTGGAGTTCCACATATCTATCTCTGTATATAGCAAGTACTTTCATTTTATGGAAATGTTTCCATAGTGTGGATCTAGGTTTCAACTCATCTATCATCTGAGAATGAAGCTTGTTTATAGCAATTATAATTTTAGATTAGTGCCGAAGTAATTTTTCCTTAAATTTTAATCTGTACTGTAATCACTAAATGTGTTTCCTAAAAAAATATGTTCCATATAACTCAGTACCTCCACTGAATAGCTGAAGGTTAAAAAAATCGACAATGGGTCGAAACCATTTATTAACAACCAAACTTATATTAAATTAACCACATAACTTAAAGGTACACAAAGTAGTTTTATTTGGAAAGTTATATTATATATAAATATTTGGGAATCACATTTATAGTCATTTAGTGTGGATTGAAATATAAGGATGAATTTGATTCGGAACAGTTCTACCATTTAGTATAACTCATCTCATCTCGATATTTCTTGGCTCTGTCAATTTGTTGACACTGTGGATTCAAACGAATAGAATTATACCAAAAAATATAACTGAACCACAACTTGATGTAATATTAATACAATGCAAGATCAAATCAAATTTACTTGAAAGACGACATCCCTCACCTCTCTTAGCAACAAAATATATA
The DNA here is from genome assembly GCF_024364675.1 of Aethina tumida. NCBI lineage: Eukaryota > Metazoa > Arthropoda > Insecta > Coleoptera > Nitidulidae > Aethina > Aethina tumida. Next base: position 36,999,355 of record NC_065435.1, on the reverse strand, counting down.
TCGGCATTTAAGTATAAAGTTAACAATGTTAACAAAAACAATTTCTATTCACATGTTAATTATCTGCAGAATCACAGACAGTATTTCTTTGATTCAAAATAAATGTCGACGAGAGATCTGCAACTGATTTGATTTCAGTGACTCGTAATCGAAACCTTCAGACAGTAGGTTGCTATTATTGTAAATGTTTAAATATTTCACCTTTTTAAATCAAAAGATAATTCACCTAGTTGATTCTTTTAGCAAGAATTTGTGAGCGGCAAATTTCAACTAGGTACTGAAATTTTTCTATCACGTTTGGTTGGATTATTACCCTCAAATAACACTAAGATACCAATCTTTAAAATTTGCTAATTTTATGTCAAAATTTAATTAGATTCCTCATCTCTAGATGACAACTTCAAATAATGTCAGCACATTTTATTAACAAAATCATGAAAAAGTGATTTCTACTTTACAATTTGCTGATTTACAATCTTTGTTCAGATGAAATTTATAATTAATAGCTCTATCATTTGTAATTTTGTTGAAATTTTCATCTACGTTTGTGCATATATATTTTAAGTGTCTCCACGTTTTCTTGAGAGCTGACAAATTGGACAACTTGGCCTTAGTTGCTGATTTATAATCGCGATTCTAGGAACCTGGGATCCTATTAATTAGTATTTTTCTAAAAAATCTTTATAAACATTCAAGAGGTGAAACACAATTTACTTTACCTACATGCTCCATACTTGCTTTAAAATAAAGTTCAAATCGTGGTGGTGAATCAAAACTTGAAGATTGTTATGCACAATATAAATTGAACTTTGCGAATGTTATTTGATGGGATAAGAACCCTTTAGAAGATAAATAAAAGTTTTTTGTGGTCTTCGCAATAACTAAATGAACAAGTTTAGAAGGTAAATTTACCAAAAAATAGTTTTGTACATAATCTGGGTTCAATAGCAACGAAGGCAGTTCTTCTTCCTTTCCATTTACCTGGAAGAATATCATCATCTGACACATGTCTGATCGGTATTCCAAATAAATGCTTTTCTAAGAAAATTGTGTCTCAATTCTTGACTCTGTTATAGCGTAAGCTTTATTATCAATAATAAGATGTTTTTTCGCATTGTAAATTAATTTGTATCAGAAGAATGTTTCACTGTTAACTGTCACAGAAGGATAGCTCCTCCATTATTATTATAGAATCCTGTGTTCAGAATATCTCGACAATTTAGAATATCATCTTTCTATATTTGGTATCGCCAATATAAAATCGACCAACAAGCAAAATGAAATAACTGAAATATCAGTTGTCAGTTAGTTTTCAAAACAAACGTACAGGACCAGAGTTCTCAAAAACTTATTTTCCTGTTTTAAGAAATTGTTAGTAAATAATTTCATTATTTATTCCAAATGGTATTACTCAAGCCTTAACCATTATGTTAAACCCTACACATTTTCCATTTAAATACAATCCATTGATGTTAATCATCAAATTACATCTGAAATAAATTGATGGCGTGTTTGTAGTTGTTGAGTTTTTGAATGATGAGATACCTAGTGTTCTCAAGTTTCACAGCATCTCTTGAATGTTGAAATTGTTAATATTTCAAATTAAGTTGTAGGAACAATTGTAAATAACAGTTGCTAATTTACAATAAGTGTTGTATTGTTTTTTAAATTTGATTTCCCTTAGCTACATAATTTGTTGCATTTATTCAATCATATTGGAACAGTTACACTAATAACAAAATATATCTATTTTAGAGCTCTGATTTCAAATAGTGTTAATTCGTCATGAAATTCTCGAAAATCAAGTCACATGAAAAATTCCCGTGGGCTTTAATTTTGCTGAATCAAAATATTACCAATCATATTAAAATTCATTTAAGTAAAGTTAGGCATATGATATATTATCAAAACACCAAGATGTCTTAAAAACTGTAAAATAGAATTCCGATTTGTATATATATCAAAAGTTAATCAAAGTTATACAATATTACATAGTACAGAGAGTATTTAGTGTACAATATCGTGTTATATATACCGCCCCTTTGGTTAACTGAATCAGTGCACTACATCAACGTATAATCAAATTGAGTCATCCCTAATTAAAAATCGCTCCGTTATTTTCCTTCTTTCAAAAAACCTTTGGTCACTGTGTTTTTCAATCTCTTCTACAATATGATATATTCAATCAATTATTGAAGATAATTTTTGCAATACCCTCAAAAATTATTTCTTTTTACAGATGGCAAATTTAAATAAAGCATCCTAAGAACTCCATGTACATCCCTACGCATATGGAGAGTTACTACCACGATTTTAACATATTTTTAAAGCAAGTATGGAGCATATAGGTAAAGCAAATAAATTGTGTCTCACTTCTTGAATGTCTATAAGAGCATAAACTTTCATTTCAATTATGATATTATTATTATTATTATTATAGATAATTTAGAAGAATACTGCTTAATAGGATACAAGGGTCCGCGATGTTTGGTAGTATAAAATACCTTCATTCTATGATCAGTATCGCGAATAAGCAGAACGAAAATACTCCATCTTTAGTTCTCGATGTTGTCAGTGTGTTGCCAAAACACGCATACTGTCAAGAAAATATGGAGACACCAAAAATATATATGCACCAAAGTAGATGAAAATTTTAGCAGAACTGCAAATGATAAAGCCATTAATTATAAGTTTCAACCGAACAAAGATTGCAAATCAATATTTACGCAGAAATTTGTAAAATAGAAATTAGTATTTTATGATTTGGTTTATAAGTTGTGTTGATATTATTTGAATTTGTCATCCAGACATGAGGAATCTAAATAATTTGCGATATAAAATTATCAAATATGGAAAGATTAGTATATCATTTGTCGCTCAGTTATTCAAGCTGAGAGAATCACCTACGTGAATTTACTGTTGATTTAAAAAGGTGAAATATTTAAACAGTTACAAAAATAGCAACTTACTGTCTGAAGGTTTAGATTACGTGCCCTGAAAGTCACTGAAATCAAATCAGTTGCAGATCTCTCGTCGACATTTATTTCAAGTTTCAATAGCAACCAATTGTTTGTCAAAAAATAAAATAACATTTATGTTGCTAAGATTACGATTCCTTATGACATACGTCAGAAGTATGTAATTTAGCAAAAAAGTTGTCTTCTCCCAAGCAAAACTTGATTTGATTCTTATATTGTATTAATATTTCACCAAATTGTGGTTCAGTTATATCTTTTCTCATAATTCTATTCGTTTTAATCCACAGTGTCAGCAAATTGACAGAGCAAAGGAATATCGTGATGATTTTTCGATTTGTTATAATATTGTTGATGGTAGAACAGTTTCGAATCAATCTCATCCTTATATTTCAACCTACACTGGAAGACAATAAATGAGATTCACAAATAATTAAATATAACTTAACTTTACAAATGAAATTACTTAGTTTAACTTAAGTCGAAAATTTAGTTTGGTGTTATAAAATGGTTTCGACACATTGTCGATTTTTTCAACCACCAATTTTTCAGTAGAAAGATTTACAGCTATATATAACATAATTATTTATAATATATACAACATAATTATTTAGGAAACGCATTTACCGTCATCGAGTACAGATTACAATAGGAAAAATTTCTTCGCCACAATTATAAAATTATAATTATTATAAACATGCTTAATTCTCAAAATGAAAGTACCTGCTTTATACACAGAACTCCAACGGGAACATTCCAGTCCTCAGCCTTTTTGGTAGAACATTTGGTAATGCTGTTTTCTTCTTTATTGGGATTTTTGCTTGTACTTTTTTTGATTTCTTGGATTTTTTTTTTCATATTTCCCGATATGTGGCTTTGTCATAGCACATTCCATCTTCATTTATATGATAGTAATCAGTCTGTCAATGTGTCAATTCCTGATGTCCAACGAATCGTCGAAATAGCTTATTTGTTTTTTATTTAAATTAAATAATTTAATTGTGTGTGTTTTAGCATAAAATATATCATTAATTATAAAAATCTTGAATACAGATGAAAATTATACGTACATTTAAATCCAATTCTTGGGCCACTAGAATCTTTCCAGCATTTGCCTTTTACATCGTACTTTCAGATTTCAATCTTAATTTATTGAATTTATTCTGAAAACAAATTATGTATAAGAGAGGTAGGTTTCGATATGAACTGAAGTTTTGTGGTAACCAAATAAAGAAATCTTTTTGGGCTACTTGATTTTATGAAAAATATTTAATTTTGCTTATGACAACGAAATTCAAATATCTGCAAATGAATAATGAATTGTTAATGTCATAAGCTCTTTATAGAACAACTTAAGAAACATAGTTCTTAATTATTTTTACAGGTAGATCAAGTTGGAACATATTGTATAAAATTTCATAAGATTTGTGCTCTCAATCATTAACATCCATATTGCTTAAAAGTAAATCCCAATCAACTAATGACAAGTGATAGTTTAATGAGTAAACTTCAGAACTCATGAAAACACCAAACTCATCATTAGTCCAATTCACTCGGGGCAGGTTTCAATCTCCAGTTACTAAAAATATATCCACTGATGCACAATGATTGGAATAAAAATCGGAACCAGATGCTGGTAAACTGTTCCAATTATTCACTTTTGGCCTTTGACCATAATGGATATAAAGACTTCCAGTACTTTCATGTCTTTTCGGTGAGCACAGGGGTGCGTCATCATCAGACGATTTCGACATCACTTTTATAGGCGTGACCCACTTCGTGGAAAACTTTCGCGTTTCGGAGGTGTGGGGTGGCTAGTTGGGAGAAAGGATTGGTGTTAGAAGTAGGAGTATTTCCAGGATTTACCGAAGGTGTCTGTAGTTTAGCAGACAGCTTACTGCATTACTTACTTTCATTCGTTGTAGTTCACCCTCTAGTTCCGATATTTTAATCTTAAGGCCTCTTGAAGCGCCGGCAGACTTTTGGGTTTTATTGAGATTTTCACTTGGCTTGTCTTTTCTCCTCAAACTACATATAGTTTATTTATCTGAGTTTGAATCCGAATATAAACGCACACGGGTAAAATGTAATATTTTTCAAGGAAGAGAAAAATATATATATTAGGGCAAATTTTAATATTGATAAGATTTAGATGACTAAGATAATGTTAGAAATTGTTCAGTGTTCAAATTTATGTATTTTTAATTGAATTAAAGCAAAAAGGTCAATACACTAACATTTAGAAAAAAGTTTTCATAGAAAAGAAACACTTAAATTAGTTTGGCAATATTGTGAAGACTGATATGGAATACGGTTCGTATTCTTTGACAACTCATTGACAATCTTGACAACTGATCTTTGTGTAATTTTATTTTGTTCGGTATCCGATCCTATAATGCTCTTTGGCGAATTACGGAAAGAGGTTATTTCAATCTGCCAAAATGTGGAGAATGTGTATCGTATAAATATTACTCCAGGAGCTGACCCAGCGTACTAAATTTGATAATATGCTTTCCTTAGTTAACTTAATGCTGCCTTGTTAACCCTAATTAGTTTACTTGAAGGATTCTTCTAAAAAAAAATCTAATTTACAGCGCAATGTAGCTTACACTACTATAAAGAATGAACAATTTTGACACAACTTAAAACAAATAATGTTTCATCTCCTCTTGGGATGCCAATTGTAACTGATGCGATGACCAGGTAGGAGTGCACTGAAACTACACATAAACTGTTAAAATTGTAATTTGAATTGTGCGCCTGTGGACAGTTAAGTTGTAATTTTAACACTAAATTCTTAAATATAAATTTTTCTTGAGAAATAATAAATTCTTTTAAGCTCAGAAAGACTTATTTACTGAGAAAAGTAATAAAGTTAACCTAATACGTCAATACGACAATTGAAACGTGATTTCTCGTAACATTTGGAATAAGGGTTCTTAAATTGTCAGCAAACAATCAATTGGCATTAATTGAAAAGTTAACCGGCCGAGATAATTACGTAACGTGGCGATTTGCTCTAAAAACATACCTACAGCAAGAGGAGTTGTGGAACTGCATAGACCCCACCACATGTGTCATTGTGGACACAAAACGAGACACAAAGGCAAAAACTAAGATAAATTTACTAGTTGACTCAATAAATTACGTGCACATACAAGAGAGTAGTACTGCAAAATAAGTATGGGATAAATCTTGGTTGACACGCTGTGATGGGCTGCTGCTTGATCTCTGTAATACTTCACATACTGCATGTTAAAACGTAGAGAAATATATGAGTAAAATAATGTGTACCGCTCACAAGCTCAGAAACATTGGTTTCGAAGTTGACGATGAATGGCTATTTACAGTGCTACTCTCCGGTCTACCAGAATCCTATCAACCAATGATTATTGCTATTGAAAGCTCCGGCATGAAGATACCTTCTGTTTCTGTGAAATCAAAACTAACACAAGATGTTAAACAACCTGAAAGTGACTCAACAGTATTGTCAGTCATCAAGAAAATTAAAAACAAACACAGAAACAAAGTAAGCTACACTTGTAACAAGTAAGGTCATAAAAGTCCTCAAATGCAAATCCAGAACCAAGAATGTTCAACAAAAAGCAAGTAGTTCATCATATGCTGCTGCGTTTGAGGCAACATGCAGCCAAAATGACCCATGGTAAGTGGCTTCCGATGCATCGTCACACATGACAAGACGTAAGAACATGCTTGAAAATATGACGGCTCCTGTCATACATAAAATCAGAGTCGCAAACAACAAAGTATAATCTGTGCAATGCTCAGAACAAGTGATGTTGGACCATTATGACGATGAAGGTCAAAACAAAAAGGTGCTTTTTACAAAAGTATTATGTGTTCCTAAATTGGCAACAAATCTATTGTCTCTAAGTCAGATTATTTGCGATGGTAGCCAAATAAAATTTGACGGAACGAGCTGTGTTATTATGAAGAGCAGAAGTGAGGTAGTATCTTCCTACTGTAGCTTTATGTTAGGGTCAACTGGAACAGTATTAGGATCAGCATTAGTCATTTCAATTCTGTTTAAAATTTGTTCCATATAAATACTAAAACTCTTTTCGGTGTAGAGACGAATTTGGCATGCCAGCAGCAAGGGAATTGTTTTATCCCATATGGTGACTTGTTCAATTTACATACCATGTTTTCGTCATGATCCAACCCTTCTTGTTAAGTCATAAATAGGTGTGTTCAAGTTCTCCATATAAAAATGCTGTCTTTACGTCTAGTTACTTGATTTTGTGATTATTTTGTACAGCCAAAGATAGTAACGATCGTATTGAACTGATTGTTTGTGCAAAAGTTTCCTGGTAATCAACACGTGCAATTTGTCCATATCATTTCACACACAGATGTGATTTGTAACGTGGTCATTAAATAAATGAATCACTGTCATTAAAGTTATTATAACAAATCGAAAAATCATCTCGATATTTCTTTTCTCTGTCAATTTGATGACACTGTCAATTAAAACAAATAGAAATATAATAAAAATATAACCACAATTTGATGTAATTTTAATACAATGAAAGATACAAATCAAAATTACTTGAAAGATGACAACTTTTTTCTAAATTACATATTTCGAATATGGTTTAATTGGTCATTGGACGTTTAGTTTATATTGTAACGTGTGGCACATGTCACAAGGAAACGTAATCTTAGCAACATAAATGTTATTTTCTTTTATTTGATAAACTAAATTCCTTCGTTGCTACTGAAACTTGAAAGTTCGTGATTTCCGTGATTTTTCAGCACTCGTAATCGAAATCCTCAAACAAAAAGTTGCCATTATTGTAATTGTTTAAATATTTCACTTTTTTAAATCAACAGTAAATTAACGTGGTTGATTCTTTCAGCTTGAATTAGTGAGCGACAATGTTCAACTATGCACTGAATTTTTCTCTTTCACTTTTGGTTGGGTTATCACTCTCCCACAACACTAAGATACCAATATTTCCATATTTGCTAATTTTATGACGAAAATTATTTAGATTCCTCATGTCTGGATGACAAGTTCAAATAATGTCAACACAACTTTTAAACCAAATCATGAAATATTGATTTCTATTCTACAATTTTCTGCGTAAAGATTTGCAATCTTTTTACAGTAGAAATTTATAAGTAATAGCATTCTTTTGTTGATTTATTACATATATATTTTTAGTGTCTCCACGTTTTCGTGAGAGTTGCTATCGAGTACGCACGTTTTGACAACTTTCTGACAACTTAGTCAACTAATGTTGAAGTATTTCCGTTCTGGTTAATTGCTGATCTTATAATCGCGATACCGATTATAAAAAGAGGTTATTTTATACGACAAAGCATCGCAGAACCTGGAATCCTATTAACCATTATTTTTCTAAAAATCTACTTTATAGTGCAACAAGGGCAACATAATTAAAAGGAACGCTTACGAAATTATAGACATTCAAGAAGTGAGACACGATTACTTGTTTTACTTATATGTTCCATACTTGCTTTAAAAATATATTAAAATTGTGGTAGTAACTCTCCATATGCGTTGAGTTGTAAATGAAGTTCTTAGGATGCTTTATTTAAATTTGCAATTTGTAATAAGAAATAATTTTTGAGGGTATTAGAGAGTTTGATGAATAACCCGAAAAGTTTTGACAATGACAGAATATGGAAGGGCGTGACAACTAAGTTGACTTATTAATTACTAGTCAATAATAGTTGATGTTAACAGAGAAATGGAAAGATTAACTATTTCTACACATTATTTCTTCTTCAACAATAACGCATACTTTAAGCTGGAATTTATATGCTAAATTACTGTCCATCCCATCTAAAAATTGTTCTGCAATCAGTGCACCAGAATATTCACCAGTTTTTCTTTTACATTTACGCAAATTTATTTTAGTTTGAGCCAAACCAACTTTTCTAGATAAACTACCGCCTAATCTGTTACACATTTCTAAATTTCAAACATATTACATTAAAATCTTTTATGTAAAGTGTAACTTTCGAAAATAATGTTGATTTATTTTTTTTAAAAAACTAATCACTTTACATTACAATCGTTATGATTATCTACAGTGAAAAACTTACTTGACAACTCCAGCCCAGTTAGTTCAGCAAACAATAAATCATGGCAGATTCTATCAGATGCCTTTTAAAAGTCTGTATAAACAACATCAACCTGTAAATGATTTTCAAGAGCAACAACTGTCGAATTGTTATAAATAAGAAGGTTGGTCGCAGAAGATTTACATTTGCAAAATCCATGTTGACTCTCATTTATAATATTTTGGAACTATTTTGAAAATAAATTTTTTTGGACAATTATGGAATACAAAACATTTTTCATACAGGCCTAAATTTGTTACAAGTAAACTATCTCCATTCTTTAAGGTAGGTGTAATAAATGATTTTTTCTGTACATTAGGAAATAAAGCACATTTTAAAAACAAGTTAAATTACATTTTTAGAGGCTTTGTTAATGATAATCCACAATTCATTCAATGCTGTAGAAGGAATATCATAAGGACCTCTATTACTAGATAAATCTGACTTCTGAGTTCATTAAAAACATCAATCTGAAAAAAATTATTATAATTTTTTGAATATAAACCAAAATATTTTCATGACAAACGATATTGCTTAAATTTGTGTTTGCATTGAAAGCTAAAAAACGAAACAAACAGCTCACGTGTAAAGACTAAATACTTATTTCTTTTGTAGTTTTCGTCTTTTCAACGACGAAATTGTAAGTTACCAAATAATTGTTCAAGTTCAGTTTTGAAATTAAATTACATTTTGTACATATTCAGGTTCCAACAGCAATGAAGGCGATATGTTTATTAATCAAAAGTAAAACATACTTCTGTTGTCTGAAGAATATGCAATGCTTTAATACAATTCAATATACATAAATTTGAACACTAAGGAAATCGGGTACCTCTGGAAACGTCGGCAGACATTTGGTTTTTATTGAGATTTTCACTTAGCTTGTCTCTTTTCCGGACACTACACATAGTTCACACACATAGTATATTGATTTAGTAACCGAAGTTACCAGCCAAATTAACAACTCTCCTCTTTCGAATATGGTAACTGAATTGATCTGAATTTAGTTAGTTACTAAATTCAGACAAATAAAAAAATTTGTTTACCTGGTTGGTAACCTTGGTTACCAATTCAAGAAACAACTGAATTAAGTTTAGGTTTTCGTACTATAAACAGTTTAATAACTGAATTAGCGGTCATGAAATGAGTAAACAGCAAGCGTGCCTGCAAGAAGTTTGAGTGCTTCACAGTCCTATTGGGGCCACACGGCACATCGCCAGTTTCATTTCAGAAGAAGTTCCTATTAAGAGACAAAAACCGTGAAATAAGAAAATGAAAAGGCGGCTCAAATCCAGGTTCGATTGTCAGAAAGACACAGCTAATTATTGTAAAGCCCCAGTTTTGATCGGCTGGATTAGAGTACATTAGAGTACCAATTAATTCTCTGTATCGTGTGGAGTCTTTGAACATTTTTAAATCTCTGTTAACTTTCTAAAATATATTTTTTTGTTTAAGTGTTACTCTTTTCTTACTTTGGTTATTTTCTATTCCAAAAAAAACCTAGCATTCTTTGATCTTCAATTTCTCAGCTAATTCTCTCTTACTTTCATTACCAGTTCGTTTTTCAGCAGTTCTTTTGTACTCCTTAAATTTTTCAAGAAATTCTCCTTTTGACATGAGAAAATACACCTTGCACCATCCACTATTATCGTCTATAAATGTTAGAAGATATCTTGATCCACCTCTGGTTCTAACTCGCTTTGGTCCGCAGATGTCTGAATGAACAATATTCAGTAACTGCTTACTTCTTAATTCTCTGGCAGTAAAGGGTGTCCTTGCATATTTACCTTATTGATATATGCCACACCACGTGGGTAATTTATCGTTATCCAATTTTATTTATACTTAATCCAATAATATAAAATATATAAAATATATAAAATAATTGTTTCAAAAGTGCCATACATCTTTGGAAATCTCGCATCCTATGATACTCTTGAGGTCCGATGGGCTTATGCATAGGATTATGGCCGCATTTACCTTTTTATCTTATTTACATCCACGTTTTAAGCGCTGATTCACTTTTTTGTCACCCTGACATTTAACTGACTTTGATACTTCATTAACGAAATTCCAGGTATCGATTTTGGTAAGTAACGCCTCTACCTGAATCCGCTTCGTGTCGAAATTTTCTTTGGATTGAAGTTCAATTCTTGTACCACAGATCGCCATCTCAAGTCCCATGTTTCGATAGTATGGACCTACCTTATAACTCATCCTACATCTGAGAATTAAGCTTGTTTATTCTAATTATAATTTTAGAATAGTACCGAAGTAATTCTTCCTTAAAATTTAATCTGTACTGTAATCAGTAAATGTGTTTCCTAAAAAATTATGTCGCATATATCTTTTAAGTACTTCTTTCCACTAACTAATTGGAGGTTAAAATTAATTAAATTAACCACAAAACTTAAGCAAAGTGGTTTCATTTGGAAAGTTATATTATATTTAAATATTTGGGAACCATATTTATAGTCATTTAGTGTAAGTTGAAATATAAGGATGAAGTTGATTCGGAACAGTTCTACCATTAAAGTTATTATAACTCATCTCGACATTTCTTTGCTCTGTCAATTTGTTGACACTGTGGATTCAAACAAATAGAATTATAACAAAAAATATAACTGAACCACAATTTGATGTAATATTAATACAATATAAGATCAAATCAAATTTATTTGAAAGAGGACAACGTGTTTCCAAACCACATATTTCGAATTAGGTTTAATTGAATTAACTATAACTCGTGCCTATAATTGGACAGGCTGACATACATCATAAGGTGACGTAATCTTAGCAACATAAATGTTATTTTCTCTTATTTGACTAACAATCTTCCTTCGTTGCTACTGAAACATGAAAGATTGCAAAATATCACTCAATACAACACTCACTCCAAAATGTTCGTTTAATTTTGTAAGTACTAATTAATTAAAATTTTATTTATGTGTATATACATCAGGCAAGTTACTTGTTTTCAATTTCATCCCCCACGTCTCTTAGTAGCAAAATATATTTCTGCATTTAAGTATAAAGTTAATGAAAACAATTTCTATTCACATGTTAATTATCTGTCAGATTCACAGACAGTATTCCTTTGATGGAAAATAAATGTCGTCGAGACATCTACAACTGATTTGATTTCAGTGACTCGTAATCGGAACCTTCGGACAATAGGTTCCTATTATTGTAACTGTTTAAATATGTCACCTTTTTAAATCAAAAAATAATTCACGTAGTTGATTCATTAAGCAAGAATTAGTGAGCGGCAAATTTCAACTAGGTACTGAATTTCTCTCTTTCACGTTTGGTTGGATTATCACCCTCAAACAACACTAAGATACCAATCTTTCTAATTTTGCTAATTTTATGTCAAAATTTATTTAGATTCCTCATGTCTAGATGACAAGTTCAAATAATGACAACACAATTTATAAACAAAATCAAATCACAATTTTCTGTGTAAAAATTTGCAATCTTTGTTGAGTTGAAATTTATAATTAATAGCTCATTCGTAATTTTGATGAAATTTTCATCTACTTTAGTGCATATATATTTTAAGTGTCTCCACGTTTTCTTGAGAGCTCGTAACCGCTACGCACGTTTTGATAACTGGCTGACAAATTAGACTACTTGGGCATGTTGGGGTATTTTCATTCTAATTAGTTGCTAATCTTATAATCGCGATTATAGGAACCTGGGATCATTTTAAGTAGTATTTTTCTAAAAAAACTACTTTACCGTGCAATAAGGTATAACATAACTGAAAAGAAAGATAAACATTCAAGAGGTGACACACAATTTACTTGGTTTATCTATATGCTATATGCAGAATCTTAACATCTACTACATGTCTGATCGGTATTCTAAATAAATGATTTTCCAAGTAAATTGCGTCTCAATTCTTGACTCTGTTATAGCGTAAGCTTTATTTTCAAGAATAAGATATTTTTTCGCATTGTAAATTAAATTATATCAGCAGAATGCTACACAGTTAACTGTGACAGGAAAATAGCTCCTCGATTATTATTATAGGATCCTGTGTTCAGAATATCTCGACAATTTAGAAGAACAACTTTGTGTACTTGGTAAGGCCATTATAAAATCGTCCAACAAGCAAAATGAAATAACTCCAACATCAGTTGACAGTTAGTTGTCAAAACACACGTACAGAACCAGAGTTCTCAAAAACTTATTCTCTCGTTTTAAGAAATTGTTAATAAATAATTTCATTATTTATTCCATATAGTATTATTCAAGTCTTAACCATTAATTTAAACCACACACATTTTCCATTTAAATTTGATTCACTGATGTTAATCATCAAATTTGACTTTCCTTAGACATTATGTGTTATTCCTTATGAATTACATCTGAAATAAATTAATGGCGTGTATGTAGTTGTTGATTTTTTGAATGGTGAGACACCTACTGTTCTAAAGTTTCACAGCATCTCTTGAATGATGAAATTGTTAATATTTTAAATTAAGTTTTGGGAACAGTTGTAAATAACAGTTGCTAGGTTACAACAAGTGTTCTATTGTTTTTTAAATTTGGATTCCCTTAGATACATAATTTATTGCAGTTAATCAAGGCGGAATATTGTAACAATTACATTAATAACGAAATATATCTATTTTAGAGCCCTGATTTCAAATAGTGTTAATTAATCATGAAACTGTCGGAAATCAAGCCACATGAAAATTTCCCGTGGGCTTTAATTTTGCTGTATCAAAATATTACCAATTATATTTAAGTTCACTTAAATAAAGTTAGGAGATAAGATATATTAACAAAACACCAAAATGTCTTAGAAACTGTAAAAAAGAATCCCGATTTGTATATATATCAAAAGTTAACCAAAGTTATACAATATTACAGAGTACAGAGAGTATTTAGTGTAAAATATCGTGTTATATATACCGCCCCTTTGGTTGACTGAATCAACGCACTACAACGCCGTATAATCAAATTGAGACATCCCTAATTAAAAATCGCTCCGTTATTTTCCTTCTTTCAAAAAAATCTTTGTTCACTGTGTTTTTCATTCTCTTCTACAATATGATTTATTCAATCAATTTTTGAAGATAATTTTTGCAATACCCTCAAAAATTATTTCTTTTTACAGAATGCAAATTTAAATAAAGTATCTAAGAACTCCATCTACATCCCAACGCATATGGAGAGTTACTACCACGATTTTAACATATTTTTGAAGCAAGTATGGAGCATACAGGTAAAGCAAGTAAATTGTGTCTCACTTCTTGAATGTCTATAAGAGCATAAACTTTCATTTCAATTATGATATACCTTATTACAGATATATTAGAAGAATACTGCTTAATAGGATACCAGGCTCCGCGATGTTTGATTGTATATAATTACTTCTTTCCATGATCGGTATCGCGATTATATGGTAACCGAATAAGCAGAACGAAAATACTACAACTTTAGTTCTCGATGATGTTGTCAGTGTTTTGTCAAAACATGCCTACTCCCAAGAAAATATGGAAACACTAAAAATATATATGCACTAAAGTAGATGAAAGTTTTAACAAAACTGCAACAGATAAATCTATTAATTATAAATTTCAACCCAACAAAGATTTCAAATCTTTATTTCCCCAGAAAATTGTGAAATAGAAATCACTATTTCATGATTTGGTTTATAAATTGTGTTAACATTATTTGAACTTGTCATCCAGACATGAAGAATCTAAATAATTTACGACATAAAATTATCAAATATGGAAAGATTAGTACATCATTTGAGGGTGATAACCAATGTTGAAAAAGAAAATTTCAGTGTTGAAATCTGTCGCTCAGTTATTCAAGCTGAGAGAATCACCTACGTGAATTTACTGTTGATTTAAAAAGGTGAAATATTTAAACAGTTACAAAAATAGCAACTTACTGTCTGAAGGTTTAGATTACGTGCCCTGAAAGTCACTGAAATCAAATCAGTTGCAGATCTCTCGTCGACATTTATTTTCGACAGGTAATTAATATGTGAAACGAAATTGTTTTTGTTAACTTTGTTAATTTTATATTTCCATTAGAATAGATTGCTGCTAAGAGAAGTTTCAACTACTATAAGGTGAGGAATAGAATTGAAAACAAATAAAATTTTAATTAATTTGTAAATAAAAAATAAGTGTGTGATTGAGTGACATTTTGCAAACAAGTATCAATAGCAACGAATTGTTTGTCAAAAAAGAAAATAACATGTCAAATTACGTTTCTTTATGGCATATGTCAGAACTATGTAATTTATAAAAAAGTTGTATTCTCTCAAGCATATTTGATTTGATTCTTACATTGTATTAATATAACACCCAATTGTGGTTCAGTTATATCTTTTCTTATAATTCGTTTTAATCCACTGTCTCAGCAAATTGACAGAGCAAAGGAATATCGTGATGATTTTTCAATTTGCTATAATATTTTTGATGGTAGAACTGTTTCGAATCAATCTCATCCTTGTATTTCAACCTACAGTGGATGACCATAAATGAGATTCCCAAATATTTAAATATAACATAACTTTACAAATAAAACTACTTTGTTTAACTTATGTCGATATTTTAATATTAGTTTGGTGTTATAAAATGGTTTCGACACATTGCCGATTTTTTCAACATACAATTATTCAGTGGAAAAATATACAGATATACACAATATAATTATTTATGAATCACATTTTCCGTCATAAATTACAGATTAAAATATAAGTAAAAACTACTACGGCACAATTCTAATATTATAATTACTATAAACATGCTTAATTCTCAGATGTTATTTGAGTTGAAACGTATGCCCATACTATGGAAAACTTTTCATAAATTGAAAGTACCTTCTTTATACACAGACAGATATGTGGAACTCCAATGGGAACATTCCTGTCCTCAGCCTTTTTGATAGAACTTTTGAAGACGGTTTCTTGGTATTGCTGTTTTCTCCTTTATTGTGACTTTTTCTTGACCTTTTTTCGGATTTCTTGCATATTTTTTCATATTTCATAGCCTCAGAGAAAATAGCATGCCCTCAACCTCCGGAGATCTATCTTTCAACACTCTAATCCGGAGATTGCATGCTTGCATGATATCCAACCCTGTGAATCCGACAGATACAAGAGACCTTGTCTCTTGGCTGTCTAGACCTCTGCGTCTCTTTTGAACATCTTTTCTTTACTATGTAGCGATTGTTACGTACCTCTTTAGTTTTCCCTTCTATTTTCCTAAAACTTTATGGTTAACTACTCTTAGGTCATGATCTTCGGATCATTGCCCGGAGAGGGGTTTTTAGTCGGTAAAGTCCGGCACTACGTCTTGTAGATGTCCCCCTCTTTGCTCCAATAAAAAAATAATCATAATTTATTCTGAAAACAAATCAATGTGTTATTTTATGGAGCCTTATTCTGTGTTTAGTTGGGAATTCCTGTAAATATAAATAATGAATTTAGCCAAAACTATTCCCTAAAAATAACAGTTTGGTAAGATCGGTTTCATTTCTAGCACTACTGTACATAAGTATTTCTGCTAATTACAATTCTCAATGAGGAAGAACCTCATTAATAAAGAGAGAATATTTAACTATTAATTTTGAATTGAAGCGTAGGAGCAACTTCAGAAAGATGTGTTTCTTATGAAATAAAAGTCTGAACTGATTAGAGTTTTGTTGTAAACAAATAAAGAAAACTTTTTGGGCTACTTGATTTTATGAAAAGTATTGTAATATGTTTATATACAACGAAATTCAAATGTCTACAAGTGAATAATGCATAGAAATTCAAACAAAATGGTCCTGTGGCATAGACAACTAGAGTACATTATAAAGGCGTACAGGATTTGTACTGAAAGCGACTGGTACACGGTAATAAATTGGATAATGATAAATTACCCATGTGGTGTGACAATGTCAACGAGGTGAGCAAGCAAGGAAACCCTTTACTGACAGAGAAGGAAAAAGTAAGCAGTTACTGAATATTGTCCATTCAGATATCTGCGGACCAATACGAGTCAAATTCAGCGGTGGATCAAGATATCTTCTTACATTAATAGACGAATATAATAGGTGGTGCCAGGTTTTCAAAGAGAGAAGTTTTTGAAAAATTTAAGGAGTACAAAAGAACTGTCGAAAATAAACTGGTAATGAAATTAAGAGAGAATTAGCTGAGAAATTGAAGATCATAGATTGCAAGGTTTTTCTTTAGAATAGAAATTAATCAAAGTAAGAAAGGAGTAACACTAAACCAAAAAAAATATATTTTAGAGAAATTCAGAATGGTAGATTGCAATCCAATTAAAACACCGTATGACTGCCACTCAAAATTTAACAGAGATTTAAAACCATTCAAAGACCCCGCACGATACAGAGAATTAATTGGTACTCTAATGTACTCTCTAATGTAACCGATCAAAACTGGGGCTTTACAATAACTAGTTGTGTCGTTGGATGTGGTACCGCCTTCCTTTCTGCCAATAGAACCTGGATTTGAGCCTCCTTTTCCTTTTCTTATTTCACGATTCTTGTCTTTTAATAGGAACTTTAATAGGGTCACTAAATAAAAACGAAAATATCACTACCAACACTTTTCCGTAGTTGCTACCGAAACTTGGTTAAATGACGATCGTTACCTCTGCCATTGATAACGACAGAAAAGTCTCTTATTGTTAGCGACTTTTGTCAATTGTTCAAAGTGTGGGTAGCAACCAGGTAATATTGTTGAAAATTACAATTTATTTTGAGTTGTTCGTCCTTCTTTTGTCTGAATTTAGTTATAATAGTTACCATAATCGAAAGAGAAGAGCTGTTAATTTGGCTTGTAACCTCGGTTACTAAAACAATAAACCATGTGTAGGGTCCGGAAAAAAGAAAAGCTAAGTGAAAAACTCAATAAAACCCAAAAGTCTGCTGACGTTTCCAGAGGTACCCGATTTCCTTAGGAATAAAATTTTGGAACTAGAATGTGAGATACAGAGAGTGAAAGAGTGCTTACACAGCTTTGTCGTCTAAACTAGGGATACTATCGGTAAACTCTGATAGTACCCCTACTCCTAACGCTAATCCAAAATCTTTATCCCAACTAGCCACCCTTGCATCCCCTGCAAAGTCTCCCAGCTCCAAAACTCAGAAGACTTCTTGGAACTCGGTCACTCCCAAGGAGGTGATGTCGAAATTGTGAACCATTTATGGTTCAGTGTTGAAATTTATGTATATTTAATTGTATTAAAGTATTTTAGACCAAGTACCCTAAGAATTAGAAGAGCCTTTTCATAGAAAATAAACTCTTAAATCAGTATAGCAGAACTGTGTAGATAGAAATGGAATACAGGTTACAGTACTTTAAATCACAAACATTTATATAACCTTGTTATTAAAGTAATTATTTAACGTTTGTAATTGAATGAAATTATTTGGTAGCGCTTATGGCTAGCCGTCTCAGTCTCAGTTTCGGCTCGTATTTTTTGACAACTCACTGACAATCTTGACAACTGATCTTTGTGTAATTTTGTTTTGTTTGGTGTCCGATCCTATAATGCTCTTTGGCGAATTACAGAAAGAGGATATTTCAGTGCGAAAAATGGGATCATATAAATACTAATCAAGGAGATGACCCAGCTTACAAATTCCGATAATATGCATTCCTCAGTTAATTTAATGCTGTCTTGTTAACCCAAAGTAGTTTACCTGAAGCATTCTTCTCAAAAAAATCTAATTTACAGCGCAATGTAGCTTACGCTTTTACATAGAAAGGAAAATTATAACACAACTTAAAACAAATAATGTTTCATCTCCTCTTGGGAATCCAATTGTAACTGATGCGATGACCTGTAGAAACTACACATAAACTGATAAAATTGTAATTTGAATTGTGCGTTTGTAGGCAGTTAAGTTGTAATTTTAACACTAAATTCTTAAATATAAGTTTTTCTCCTGAAATAAAAAATTCTTTTAAGAAAAATTAACAGGTTATGGAGCCAGAAAAGCCCAGAGAAGCCGAGAATGGTTTACTTACTGAGAAAAGTAATGAAGTTAACCTAAAACGTCAATACGACAATTGAAAAGTGTTTTCTCGTAACATCTGGAATAAGGGTTCTTAAATTGTCAGCAAACAATCAATTGGCATTAATTGAAAAGTTAACCGGCCGAGATAATTACGTAACGTGGCGATTTGCTCTAAAATCATACTGCATAGACCCCACCACATGTGTCATTGTGGACACAAAACGAGACACAAAGGCAAAAACTAAGATAAATTTACTAGTTGACTAAATAAATTACGTGCACATACAAGAGAGTAGTACTGCAAAAGAAGTATGGGATACGTTTTCATAAGTATTTGATGACTCTTGGTTGACACGCTGTGATGGGTGGCTGCGTGATCTCTATAATACTTCACTTACTCTATGTCAAAACGTAGAGAAATATGTGAGCAAAATTATGTGTACTGCTCACAAGCTGTGAAACATTGGTTTCGCAGTTGACGATGAATGGCTAGTTACATTGCTACTCTCCGGTCTACCAGAGTCCTCCTATCAACCAATAATTATTGCTATTGAAAGCTCCGGCATGAAGATAACTTCAATTTCTGTGAAATCAAAACTATCACAAGATGTTAAACAACCTGAAAGTGACTCAACAGTATTCTCAGTCAACAATACCAACCACAAGAAACAAAGCAAGTAAGGGTGATACACAGGACCAAGGATCATCAATAAAAGAAGAAATGGAAGAAACAAATCAAATTTACTTGAAAGAAGACAACTTTTTTCTAAATTACATATTTCGATTAAGGTTCAATTGGACATTGGTGTTTTGTTTATATTTTAACGTCTGGCATATGTCACAAGGAATCGTAATCTTAGCAACATAAATATTATTTTCTTTTATTTGATACACAAAATTCCTTCGTTGCTATTGAAACTTGAAAGTTCGTAAAATGTCACTCAGTCCAACACCCACTCCCAAATGTTCGTTTAGTTTTGTAATTACTAATTAATTAAAATTTTATTTATGTGTATATACATCTAGTTATCCTGTTTTCAATTTCATCCCTCACGTCGTCCGTATCACATATTCAAACTAAATTATAATAGTTGGAACTTCTCTTAGCAGCAATCTATTCTAATGGAAATATAAAGTTAACAAAGTTAACAAAAACAATTTCTTTTCACATGTTAATTATCTATCAGAATCACAGACAGTTTTTGTATGTCGACGATAGATCTGCAACTAATTTGATTTCCGTGACTTTCAGGACTAGTAATCGACATCTCCACAATAATGGCATCAAGTTGCCATTATTGTAATTGTTTAAATATTCCTAACGAGTTCCTAAGGAGTCCGCACCTTTTGACAATTCTGGCAATTTTGACAGCTAATGTGAGAGTATTTCGTTCTGCTTAATTGCTATACTTATAATCGCGATACCGATTATGGAAAGAGGTTATTTTATACGACAAAACATCGCAAAACTTGGGATCCTACAGCAGTATTTGTGTAAAAAGCTACTTTAATGTGTGGGCAAACGCATCAAGATATTCTTCAGCTTTTCTTTTACATTTACCCAAATTCAGTTTCCTTGAGCCGAACCAACTTTTCTAGAAAAACTACCGCCCAATCTATTACTCATTTTTAAATTTCAAACACATTACATTAATATCTTTTATCTAAAGTATAACTTGCGAATATGGTGTTGATTAATTTTTTTATAAAAACTAATCACTTTACATTACAATCGTTATGATTATTTACAGTGGAAAAATTACTTGTCAAATCCAGCCCATTTAGTTTAGCAAACAATAAATCATGGCAGATTCTATGAAATGCCTTTTAAATGCCTGTATAAACAGCATCAACCTGTAAATGATTATCAAGAGCACCAACTGTCGAGAGTTTATAAATAAGAAAGTTGGTCGCAGAAGATTTATATTTGCAAAATTCATGTAGACTCTCATTTATAATATTTTGGAACTATGGCATAATTATTTTGGAAATGATTTTTTTGGACAATCTTGGAAAACAACAAGTAAACTATCTCCATCCTTTAAGATAGGTATAACAAATGATTTTTTACGTACGTTAGGAAATAAAGTAGATTTTAAAAACATATTAAGTTTCATTGTTAGAGGCTTTGTTAATGAAAATCCACAATTCATTCAATACTGTAGAAAGAATATCATAAGGACCTCTATTACTAGATAAATAAAGACTTCTGAGTTCATTGAAAACATCAATCTGGACAAAATTATAATTACGTTTTGAATATAAACAAAAATATTAGATTTGTGTCTGCATTGAAGACAAAAAAGTGAAACAAACAGCTAACGAAGTGTAAATACTTATTTCTTTTGTTGTTTTTGTCTTTTCAATGACGAAATTTTGAGAAGTTACCAAATAATTGTTCAAGATCAGTTTTGAAATCAAATGATATTTTGTACATATTCAGGTTTCAACAGCAATGAAGGCGATATGTTTATTAATCAAAAGTAAAACATACTTTTGTTGTCTGAAGAATATGCATCGACAAAAGTGTGTGAATTGTTAATTAGACATTGCTATTCCTAACAAATATCAAAATTTTATATATTTTCTTTGATAAGATAATAATAAAACTTAAACATCTTTTTTAGCTGCTTTTTTTCAATTTTGTTAAACTTATAAATTCACATCACATAATTAGGACCTTCCTACTTTCCGCATATTTTGGCAAATTGAAATAACCTCTCTCAGTAATTCGCCTTTAGAGCATTATATTATTGGACACCAAACGAAACGAAATTACACAAAGATCAGTTGCCAAGATTGTCAATGAGCTGTCAAAAAATATTAACCGAAACTGAGATCTGAGACGGCTAATCATTAGCGCTGTTTTTTCCCAAACCAATTTAAAATTTTCTTCTCTATGAGAAGTCTCTTCTAATTCTTAGTGTACTTGGTCTAAAATACTTTAATACAATTCAATATACATAAATTTGAATACTGAACCATAACTGGAGCATCGTAGTTAGACAATTTCGACATCACCTCCTTGGGGGTGACCGAGTTCCTGCGTTTTGGAGCTAGAAGACTTTGCAGGAGTGGGGGTGGCTGGTTGGGATAAAGATTTGGGATTAGCGTTAACAACTTTTTTCTTTCGATTATGGTAACTATTATAACTAAATGCAGGCAGAGGAAGGACGAACAACTCAAACAAAAATTGTTACTATCAACAATATTTCCTGTCGCTAACAATAAGAGACCTTTCTGTCGTTACCAATGGCAGCGGTAACAATCGTCATTTATCCAAATTTGAGTAGCAACTACGGAAAAGTGTTTGTTAAGGAATGAAATTGCACATTGATACTTGGAACCCGAAGGGTTTTTAGTTCTTAGTTTTTAGTCTTTGGCGTTTCTAGCCGAGTGCACACTTTGTAATAATATAATAAACGATTAGTTTTCTTGTAACATCGACTATTATTCTCATCACACTCACACCTCAGTTTTCAAAAGTGTTTGTAGTGATATTTTTGTTTTTATTTAGTGTCCCTCTTTTGTCTGAATTTAGTTAGTTACCAAATTCAGACAAATGAAAAAATTTGTTTACTTGTCTGGTAACCTTGGTTACCAATCCAAGAAACAACTGAATTAAATTTTTGTTTTCGTACTATAAACAGTTTAATAACCGAATTAGCGATAATGAAATGCGAAAACAGCAAGTGTGCCTGCAAAAGGTCGAGTGGTTCCGAATCCTATTGGAACCGGACGGCACATCGCCAGTTCCGTTCCACAAGAAGTTCATACTAAGAGACAAAAACCGTGAATGAAGAAAAGGAAAAGGCAGTTCAAATCCAGGTTCTATTGGCAGAAAGAAAGGTCAACCGCGCGGTAAACCCTGAGCACGACTCCGTTCGAAGTTCCGAAAGAGTTAACTATCTAAAGTAAGTAACAACAGCAAAATTCGGCAAAGCGCCACACCGACATCAGACCCCCAAATGGAGTTAGAGATAACGTTCGTCCTTCTGTTTGAATTTAGTTATAAGAGTTGCCATATTCAGACAAAAGAGAAGAGTTGTTAATTTGGCTGGTAACCTCGGTTACTAAACCAATAAACCATGTGTAGAGTCCGCGAAAAAGATAAGCCAAGAGGTACCTGAAAACTAGACGTTAAGATTAAAATCTCGGAACTAGAGGGTGAATTACAACGAATGAAAGTAAGTAATGCATTAAGCTGTCTGCTAAGCTACAGATACCATCGGTAAATCCTGGAAGTACTCCTACTTCTAACCCTAACACCAATCCTTCCTCCCGACCAGCCACCCCACACCTCCAAAACGCAGAAGTCTTCCACAAATAAGCCTATGGAGGTGTTCTCGAAATCCTGACGACGCACCCCTGTGCTCACCGAAAGGACACGGAAGCACTGGAAGTATTTGTTTCCATTAAGGTCAAAATACAAAAGTTAATAGTTAGAATATGCCTGCTTACAAGGCGACGTGGAATGATAATGCAAGGTACTCAGTAAAACGCTTATTGACTATTTTACAACATTGGTGGGCTGTATACAACTAACTCTGCTCTTACAACTTAACTCTGTTTCTATAACTACGCTCTTCTGTTGTTTTTATTCTCCGTTGTCATCACAACCGTTATACACGATGTCTAGATACTCTAACATAACTTGCCTCGAGTGAATTGGACCAATGATGAGTAAGTATAGTGTTTGCATGAGTACTGAGGTTTACACTTTAAACTATCAATTATCATTGGTTGATTGTGTCTTATGAAATTTTATACAATATGTTCCTACTTTATCTACATGTAAAAAAATTAAAGACTAAGTTTCCTAAGTTGTTCTCTAAAGAGCTTATAACATTAACTATTCGTTATTCATTTGTAGACATTTGAATTCCGTTCCCATAAACAAATTTCAATGTTTTATTTATTAATTCGTTATTCATTTGTAGTCATTTGAATTTCGTTGTCATAAACTAATTTCAATTTTGTTCATAAAATCAGGCAGACCAAAAAGTTTTCTTTACTTGTTTGCCACCAAACTTTAATCAGTTCAAACTTTTGTTTCATACGAACCACGTTTCTCTGAAGTTGCTCCTACGCTTCAATTCAAAATTATTAGATAAATATTCTCGCTTTTATTAATGAGTCCCTGCCTCATTGGAAATGATAATCGGAAGAAATACTTGTGTATAGTAATGCTAGAAATGAAACAGATCGTATCAAACTGTTATTTTTAGGGAATATTTTTGTCTAAATTCATTAATTTACTTACAGGAATTCCCAACTAAACAAAGAATAAGTACTTTCATGTATATGACGCTCCTTAAAACAACACATTAATACCTAATTAATTTGTTTTCAGAATAAATTAAGATTGAAATCTTAAAGTACGATGCAAAAGGCAAATGGTGTAGAGATTCTAGTGGCCCAAGAATTGGATTTAAATGTAAGTATAATTTTCATCTGCATTCAAGATTTTTATAATTAATGACATATTTTATGTTAAAACACACAATTAAATTATTTAAATTAAATGAAAAACAAATAAAATTGGTATATATAATAAAATTAATATTTAATATTAATTTTATATATCTTTTTTAAAGTATTTCGACGATTCGTTGGGCACGAGGAGTTACGTTCACATGGAAAGGCTGATTACCATCATATAAATGAAGATGAAATGAGCCACGACACAACCTGACGACATCGGCAAATATTTTCTCTGAGGCTATGAAATATGAAAAAAAATCCAAGAAATCCCAAAAAAGTACAAGAAAAAATCACAATAAAGAAGAAAACATCATTACCAAGAAACCGTATTCAAAAGTTCTACCAAAAGGGCTGAGGACTGGAATGTTGCCGTTTGAGTTCCACATTTCTATCTCTGTATATAGCAAGTACTTTCATTTTATGGAAATGTTTCCATAGTGTGGATCTAGGTTTCAACTCATCTATCCTCTGAGAATGAAGCTTGTTTATAGCAATTATAATTTTAGATTAGTGCCGAAGTAATTCTTCCTTAAATTTTAATCTGTACTGTAATCACTAAATGTGTTTCCTAAAAAAATATGTTGCATATAACTTTTAAGTACCTCCACTGAATAGTTGAAGGTTAAAAAAATCGACAATGGGTCGAATCCATTTATTAACAACCAAACTTATATTAAATTAACCACATAACTTAAAGGTAAACAAAGTACTTTTATTTGAAAAGTTATATTATATATGAATATTTGGGGATCACATTTATAGTCATTTAGTGTAGGTTGAAATATAAGGATGAATTTCATTCGAAACAGTTCTACCATTTAGTATAACTCATCTCATCTCGATATTTCTTTGCTCTGTCAATTTGTTGACACTGTGGATTCAAACGAATAGAATTATACCAAAAAATATAACTGAACCACAACTTGATGTAATATTAATACAATGCAAGATCAAATCAAATTTACTTGAAAGACGACATCCCTCACCTCTCTTAGCAACAAAGTATATATCGGCATTTAAGTATAAAGTTAACAATGTTAACAAAAGCAATTTCTATTCACATGTTAATTATCTGCAGAATCACAGACAGTATTTCTTTGATTCAAAATAAATGTCGACGAGAGATCTGCAACTGATTTGATTTCAGTGACTCGTAATCGAAACCTTCAGAGAGTAGGTTGCTATTATTGTAAATGTTTAATTATTTCACCTTTTTAAATCAAAAGTTAATTCACGTAGTTGATTCTTTAAGCAAGAATTAGTGAGCGGCAAATTTCAGCTAAGTACTGAATTTTTTCTATCACGTTTGGTTGGATTATTACCCTCAAATAACACTAAGATACCAATCTTTCCAAATTTGCTAATTTTATGTCAAAATTTAATTAGATTCCTCATCTCTAGATGACAACTTCAAATAATGTCAACACATTTTATTTACAAAATCATGAAAAAGTGATTTCCACTTTACAATTTTCTGATTTGCAATCTTTGTTCAGATGAAATTTATAATTAATAGCTGTATCATTTGTAATTTTGTTGAAATTTTTATCTACGTTTGTGCATATATATTTTAAGTGTCTCCACGTTTTCTTGAGAGCTGACAAATTGGACAACTTGGCCTTAGTTGCTGATTTATAATCGCGATTATAGGAACCTGGGATCCTATTAAGTAGTATTTTTCTAAAAAATCTTTATAAACATTCAAGAGGTGAAACACAATTTACTTTACCTACATGCTCCATACTTGCTTTAAAATAAAGTTCAAATCGTGGTGGTGAATCAAAACTTGAAGATTGTGATGCACAATATAAATTGAACTTTGCGAATGTTATTTGATGGGATAAGAACCCTTTAGAAGATAAATAAAAGTTGCTCAAGTTTTTTGTGCTCTTCGCAATAACTAAATGAAAGTTTAGAAGGTAAATTTACCAAAGAATAGTTTTGTACATAATCTGGGTTCATTAGCAACGAAGGCAGTTTGTTTATCAAACAAAAGAAACACATTCAATATTCATACATTCTTCCTTTCTATTTACCTAGAAGAATATCATCATCTAACACATGTCTGATCGGTATTCCAAATAAATGCTTTTCTAAGAAAATTGTGTCTCAATTCTTGACTCTGTTATAGCGTAAGCTTTATTTTCAATTATAAGATGTTTTTTCGCATTGTAAATTAAATTGTATCAGAAGAATGTTTCTCTGTTAACTGTCACAGGAGGATAGCTCCTCCATTATTATTATAGAATCCTGTGTTCAGAATATCTCGACAATTTAGAATATCATCTTTCTATGTTTGTTATCGCCAATATAAAATCAACCAACAAGCAAAATGAAATAACTGAAATATCAGTTGTCAGTCAGTTGTCAAAACAAACGTACAGGTCCAGAGTTCTCTTTTTTTTTATTGGGTCAAATAGGGGAAAATATACAAGACGCATTCTGTTGGATGTCGAAGGCAGTGTCGGACTAACCGACTAAAAACCCCTCTCCGGGCATCGATCCGGAGATCATGGCCTAAGAGTATAACCATATAGGTTTAGGAAAATAGAGAGAAGGAAAAAATTAAAGAGGTTTGCAGCTAACCGCCACATACTAAAGAAAAGATGTCCCAAAGAGACGCAGAGGTCTAGACAGCCAAGAGACAAGGTCTCTTGCATCTGTAAGATTCACAGGGTTGGATGTCATGCAAGCATGCAATCTCCGGATTAGAGTGTTGAAAGATAGATCTCCGGAGATTGAGGGCATGTTTGCGCCGCAGCTCCAAAAGAGAGGAAATGTTGTATTCGAAACAGTCTTTTCTGTTACGAATATAGTATGGGACACCAAGGGCCGACCTCACTAGCCACATGTAGGTCCCTTGCAGGGACCTAATGAGCCAAGAGGCGGCGGTGCCCCATATAGGAAAAGCATAAGTGAAAAGAGAGTGGACTGTCGCGTTAAAAACACGCAGCTTAACTAAAGAGGAAAGACGTTTAGAAAGGAAGAAAGATTTCAAAGCAACAAAGGCTGCTAGAGCTTTCCACTTTACCAAAGCGACCTGGCGAGAGAAACTGAGTTTCTTGTCAAGTATGAAACCCAGGTACTTGGCGCTGGGACTCCACTCAACTTGGTGATCATTGATAAGGAATTTAGGTGGCAACCTTCGTCGATTTGAGAAGAAAATAGCTTCGGATTTAGAACGATTGATCTCCAATCTCCATCGAGAGTACCAACAGAGCAGTTTAGGCAGGAAGTTCCTAATATGGATCTCCGCATAAACTATACATTGTGGGAGCTAATTAAGGCAACGTCATCGGCATACATTGCTATAGTAACTCTAGGACAAGATGGTATGTCGCTACAATAGAGATTGAAGAGAGTATAGATAGTTTGGAGCCTTTCGGGACACCAGCGGTAATAGTTCTCGAAGAAGAGAACTCGCTTCCAACCCTGGAACGAAAGGAGCGGTTGGAAAGGAAAGAGCGGATAGTGCCGATCAGATAAGAAGGAAAATTTAACGAAGCCAGTTTGTGTATTAGACCAGCGTGCCAAACCCTGTCAAATGCCTGCTTGACATCAAGGAGCAACATGGTACCATGCTGCCCCTTGTTACGCCTTCCAGCCATGTCCTCGGTCACTCGCAAAATCTGATGACCGGTACCATGGCCTCGACGAAATCCAAACTGAGCGTTCGGCAGGATGTGCTGGTCAGCCATAAATTCCTCAAGCCGAGTCCGAATAACCTGCTCCGCCACCTTGCTTAGCGAAGAAAGGAGGTTAATGGGACGATAACTGCTAGCAAGGTGGGCAGGTTTGTTGGGTTTTAAAATAGACACTACCGTCGCCACCTTCCATGCCGACGGGAAGTAGTGGAGACGGAGCATCGCATTTATAATGTTAGTAAGCATTACCACCTGAATGGTAGCAAGCTACTTAAGGGCCACGTTGGGGATGGTGTCTGGGCCGGGACTTTTCCGGTTATTGAGGGCTTTAAGGATACCTCTGACTTCGCTGGGAGAAGTAGGAAGAATGTCACTATCAGGTTTTGGGAAAGTCATAGAGTCCACCTGACGGCTGATGGAGTTGTGCTCTACAACAAACCCAGGAAGACTGGCGTTTGGAGAGCATTGCCGCTCAAGGGAGTTGCAAACACCTCCGCTTTATCCTTGTCCAGGACGACTTTGATGCCATCATGAACAAGGTGCGGATAGCGCATACGCCTCCCTCGGATAGACCTTATGACTTTCCAGGTCCGACGAGGATGGAGTTCGGCCTCTGCTATGAACTCCTGGAACGAGGAGCTCCGGAGTTCAAGCAGGCAGGCCCGGACCTCACGGCTCAGGTTCCTGATGAGGGTGACAACCTCGCCAGGAAGACTATGCTGCTTGCAGATGTTAGGGCAAGCATGCGTCGTCCGTTCTAAGGCTGTCAGGATGTCATTTGACAGCCTATCCACTTCACCGTCTATATCCCTTTCAGAGTTCAAAATCCTGCACCGCAAATCGGTGGTTTCCATTAAATAACGGAATTGCAACCAGTTGGTTTTCCTCTTACGAGGCTCCCACTGGCAACAATTCTCGTTAAGTGCCAGGGAGATCGGGTTGTGGTCCGAAGACAACACCTGGTGGTTAATGACCTCCGGCACCTCTGTGATGTTTTTGCAGAGGCAAATGGAAAGGATATCAGGTCGGCATGAGGGACTATCAGGGAAGTGGTTTGGCGTCTCGGTGGTTTCCACCGAGAACCGGTAGTCCAGTGAGGCCCGCAGCAGCCTTAACCGTTAGTGTTAGATTTTACACAAACCCACGCTGTGTGCTTACTGTTGAAGTCCCCAGCAATGACTGTACGACAGTTGGGATGCAGGATGGACGGGAGATTGAGTCAGGAAACTCTCTCAGTCGATCGAACATAAGCCGAGACAATCCTAAGCGGACCACTTTCTAGGGCGAGTTCGACTCCAATCGACTCGCCCAGAAAGAGGGACGTATCGATCCTCTCTGGTGCCTGATGGAGTTCCGGATCAGAATGCCAACCCCTCCACCTGCTCCAGAAAAACGATCAGCCCGGAGGATAGAGTATCCTGGGATAAAGAATCCCATGTCCGGTTTTAGGAATGTCTCCTGCAGACATCGGCTTCAGAGTCTCTCAAAAACTTATTCTCCTGTTTTAAGAAATTGTTAGTAAATAATTTCATTATTTATTCCATATGGTATTAGTCAAGCCTTAACCATTATGTTAAACCCTACACATTTTCCATTTAAAATCAATCCATTGATGTTAATCATCAAATTTGACTCTTTTAAGAAATTATGTGTTATGAATTACATCTGAAATAAATTGATGGCGTGTATGTAGTTGTTGAGTTTTTGAATGATGAGATACCTAGTGTTCTCAAGTTTCACTGCATCTCTTGAATGTTGAAATTGTTAATATTTCAAATTAAGTTGTAGGAACAATTGTAAATAACAGTTACTAATTTACAATAAGTGTTGTATTGTTTTTTAAATTTGAATTCCCTTAGGTACATAATTTATTGCAGTTAATCAATCATATTGGAACAGTTACACTAATAACAAAATATATCTATTTTAGAGCTCTGATTTCAAATAGTGATAATTAGTCATGAAATTCTCGAAAATCAAGCCACATGAAATATTCCCGTGGGCTTTAATTTTGCTGAATCAAAATATTACCAATCATATTAAAATTCATTTAAGTAAAGTTAGGCATATGATATATTATCAAAACACCAAGATGTCTTAGAAACTGTAAAAAAGAATTCCGATTTGTATATATATCAAAGGTTAATCAAAGTTATACAATATTACATAGTACAGAGAGTATTTAGTGTACAATATCGTGTTATATATACCGCCCCTTTGGTTGACTGAATCAATGCACTACAACGCCGTATAATCAAATTGAGTCATCCTTAATTAAAAATCGCTCCGTTAATTTCCTTCTTTCAAAAAAACCTTTGGTCACTGTGTTTTTCAGTCTCTTCCACAATATGATTTATTCAATCAATTTTTGAAGATAATTTTTGCAATACCCTCAAAAATTATTTCTTTTTACAGATGGCAAATTTAAATAAAGCATCCTAAGAACTCCATGTACATCCCAACGCATATGGAGAGTAACTACCACGATTTTAACATATTTTTAAAGCAAGTATGGAGCATATAGGTAAAGCAAGTAAATTGTGTCTCACTTCTTGAATGTCTATAGGAGCATATACTTTCTTTTCAATTATGATATTATTATTATTATTATTATTACAGATATTTAAGAAGAATACTGCTTAATAGGATACGAGGGTCCGCGATGTTTGGTAGTATAAAATACCTTCATTCTATGATCAGTATCGCGAATAAGCAGAACGAAAATACTCCATCTTTAGTTCTCGATGTTGTCAGTGTGTTGTCAAAACACGCATACTGTCAAGAAAATATGGAGACACCAAAAATATATATGCACCAAAGTAGATGAAAATTTTAGCACAACTGCAAATGATAAAGCCATTAATTATAAGTTTCAACCGAACAAAGATTGCAAATCAATATTTACGCAGAAAATTGTAAAATAGAAATTACTATTTTATGATTTGGTTTATAAGTTGTGTTGATATTATTTGAATTTGTCATCCAGACATGAGGAATCTAAATAATTTGCGATATAAAATTATCAAATATGGAAAGATTAGTATATCATTTGAGGGTGATAACCAATGTTGAAAAAGAAAATTTCAGTGTTGAAATATGTCGCTCAGTTATTCAAGCTGAGAGAATCACCTACGTGAATTTACTATTGATTTAAAAAGGTGAAATATTTAAACAGTTACAAAAATAGCAACTTACTGTCTGAAGGTTTAGATTACGTGTCCTGAAAGTCACTGAAATCAAATCAGTTGCAGATCTCTCGTCTACATTTATTTCAAGTTTCAATAGCAACCAATTGTTTGTCAAAAAAAAACATTTATGTTGCTAAGATTACGTTTCCTTATGACATATGTCAGAAGTATTTAATTTAGAAAAAAAGTTGTCTTCTCCCAAGCAAAACTTGATTTGATTCTTATATTGTATTTCACCAAATTGTGGTTTAGTTATATCTTTTCTTATAATTCTATTCGTTTTAATCCACAGTGTCAGCAAATTGACAGAGCAAAGGAATATCGTGATGATATTTCGATTTGTTATAATATTGTTGATGGTAGAACAGTTTCGAATCAATCTCATCCTTATATTTCAACCTACACTGGAAGACTATAAATGAGATTTACAAATAATTAAATATAACTTAACTTTACAAATAAAATTACTTAGTTTAACTTAAGTCGACAATTTAGTTTGGTGTTATAAAATGGTTTCGACACATTGTCGATTTTTTCAATCTCCAATTATTCAGTAGAAAGATTTACAGCTATATACAACATAATTATTTATGATATAAACATAATTATTTAGGAAACGCATTTACCGTCATAAAGTACAGATTACAATAGGAAAAATTTCTTCGTCACAATTATAAAATTATAATTATTATAAACATGCTTAATTCTCAAAATGAAAGTACCTACTTTATACACAGACAGATATGTGGAACTCCAAAGGGAACATTCCAGTCCTCAGCCTTTTTGGTAGAACTTTTGGTAATGCTGTTTTCTTCTTTATTGGGATTTTTTCTTGTACTTTTTTTGATTTCTTGGATTTTTTTTCATATATCCCGATATCGTGTGGCTTTGTCATAGCTCATTTCATCTTCATTTATATGATAGTAATCAGTCTGTCAATGTGTAACTAATTCCTGATGTCCAACGAATCGTCGAAATAGTTTATTTGTTTTCTATTTAAATTAAATAATTTAATTGTGTGTGTTTTAGCATAAAATATATCATTAATTATAAAAATCTTGAATACAGATGAAAATTATACGTACAATTAAATACAATTCTTGGACCACTAGAATCTTTCCACCATTTGCCTATTACATAGTACTTTCAGACTTCAATCTTGATTTATTGAATTTATTCTGAAAACAAATTATGTATAAGAAAGGTATGTTTCGATATGAACTGATTAAAGTTTGGTGGTAACCAAATAAAGAAATCTTTTTGTGCTACTTGATTTTATGAAAAATATTTAAATTTGTTTATGACAACGAAATTCAAATATCTGCAAAGGAATAACGAATTGTTAATGTCATAAGCCCTTTATAGAACAACTTAAGAAACATAATTCTTAAATATTTTTACAGGTAGATCAAGTTGGAACATATTTTATAAAATTTCATAAGATTTGTGCTCACAATCATTAACATCCATATTGCTAAAAAGTAAATCCCAATCAACTAATGATAAGTGATAGTTTAATGAGTAAACCTCAGAACTCATGAAAACACTATACTCATCATTAGTCCAATTCACTCGGGGCAGGTTTCAATCTCCAGTTACTAAAAATATATCCACTGATGCACAATGATTGGAATAAAAATCAGAACCAGATGCTGGTAAACTGTTCCAATTATTCACTTTTGGCTTTTGACCTTAATGGATATAAAGACTTCCAGTACTTTCATGTCCTTTCGGTGAGCACAGGGGTGCGTCATCATCAGACGATTTCGACATCACCTTTATAGGCGTGACCCACTTCGTGGAAAACTTGCGTTTTGGAGGTGTGGGGTGGCTAGTTGGGAGAAAGGATTGGTGTTAGAAGTAGGAGTATTTCCAGGATTTACCGAAGGTGTCTGCAGTTTAGCAGACAGCTTACTGCATTACATACTTTCATTCGTTGTAGTTCACCCTCTAGTTCCGATATTTTAATCTTAAGGCCTCTTGAAGCGCCGGCAGACTTTTGGGTTTTATTGAGATTTTCACTTGGCTTGTCTTTTCTCCTCAAACTACACATAGTTTATTGATTTAGTAACTGATATATATATATATATATATATATATATATATATATATATATATTTGTCCTTCAGACACGGCGCCCAAGTCGTGCCGGTTCGAATATCCGTACCGATACGACGATCCCCGACTGAGACCGTCCCGATTCACATCCGGGACAATGCAGTAAGTTTTCTTTTGTTTTTTAAATTTTATATAAATGTCCTTAGATACATACTTTATTGTCACTCATGGTTAATCATAATAAAATCTATAAATAAATAAAAATTTATTTGAGTTTGAATCCGAATATAAACGCACACTGGTAAAAAGTAATATTTTTCAAGGAAATAAATAATATACATTAGGGCAAATTTTAATATTGATAAGATTTAGATGATTGAGATAATGTTAGAAATTGTTCAGTGTTCAAACTTATGTATATTGAATTGAATTAAAGCAAAAAGATCAATACACTAACATTTAGAAAAAAGGTTTCATAGAAAAGAAACACTTAAATTAGTTTGGCAAAATTCTGAAGACTGATATGGAATACGGTTCGTATTCTTTGACAACTCATTGACAATCTTGACAACTGATCTTTGTGTAATTTTGTTTTGTTCGGTATCCGATCCCATAATGCTCTTTGGCGAATTACGGAAAGAGGTTATTTCAATCTGCCAAAATGTGCGGAATGTGGATCGTATAAATATTACTGATGCTGACCCAGCGAACTAAATATAATAATATGCTTTCCTTAGTTAACTTAATACTAATTAGTTTACTTGAAGCATTCTTCTAAAAAAAATCTAATTTACAGCGCAATGTAGCTTACACTATTATAAAGAATGAAAAATTTTGACACTACTTAAAACAAATAATGTTTCATTTCCTCTTGGGAAGCCAATTGTAACTGATGCGATGAGCTGGTAGGAGTGCACTAAAACTACACATATACTGTTAAAATTGTAATTTGAATTGTGCGCCTGTGGACAGTTAAGTTGTAATTTTAACACTAAATTCTTAAATATAAATTTTTCTTGAGAAATAATAAATTCTTTTAAGCCCAGAAAGGCTTATTTACTGAGAAAAGTAATAAAGATAACCTAAAACGTCAATACGACATTTGAAAGGTGATTTCTCGTAACATCTGGAATAAGGGTTCTTAAATTGTCAGCAAACAATCAATTGGCATTAATTGAAAAGTTAACCGGCCGAGATAATTACGTAACCTAGCGATTTGCTGTAAATACACATCTACAGTAAGAGAAGTTGTGGACTGCATAAAACCCCCCACATGTGTCATTGTGGACACAAAACGAGACTCAAAGGCAAAAACTAAGATAAATTTACTAGTTGACTCAATAAATTACGTGCACATACAAGAGAGTAGTACTGCAAAATAAGTATGGGATAACTCTTGGTTGACACGCTGTGATGGGCTGCTGCATGATCTCTGTAATACTTCACTTACTGCATGTTAAAACGTAGAGAAATATGTGAGCATAATAATGTGTACCGCTCACAAGCTCAGAAACATTGGTTTCGAAGTTGACGATGAATGGCTATTTACAGTGCTACTCTCCAGTCTACTAGAATCCTATCAACCAATGATTATTGCTATTGAAAGCTCCGGCATGAAGATAACTTCAGTTTCTGTGAAATCAAAACTATCACAAGATGTTAAACAACCTGAAAGTGACTCAACAGTATTGTCAGTCATCAAGAAAACAACCAACAACCAAGTAAGGATTCAAGGTGCTACACTTGTAACAAGTAAGGTCATAAAAGTCCTCAAATGCAAATGCAGGACCAAAAATGTTCAACAAAAAGCAAGTAGTTCATCATATGCTGTTGTGTTTGAGGCAACATCCAGCCAAAATGACCCTTGGCAAGTGGCTTCCGGTGCATCGTCACACATGACAAGACGTAAGAACATGCTTGAAAATATGACTCTGTCATACATAAAATCAGAGTCGCAGACAACAAAGTATAATCTGTGCAATGCTCAGTATAAGTGAGGTTGGACCATTATGACGATGAAGGTCAAAACAAAAGGGTGCTTTTTCCAAAAGTATTATGTGTTCCTAAACTGGCAACAGATTTATTGTCTCTAAGTCAGATTATTTGCGGTGGTCGCCAAGTAAAACTTGACGGAACAGGCTGTGTTATGTGAGGGTCGACTGGAATAGTATTAGGACTAGCATTAGTCTTTTCAAATCTGTTTAAAATTTGTTCCACATAAATACTAAAACTTTCTATTTGCATTCCCAAAAAATTACTTGGGGTTTCCATTATTTTAATTCCAATATGTGTTTTTCAGTTTTTTTTTAAATTAATTTAGTTCTGATTCATCAATTGAGAATAACAGGCCATCATCAACATAGGCACAACTAGCATTTCTTCTTACTGAAATCAAATTTACTTGAAAGAAGGCAACTTTTTTTAAATTACATATTTCGAATATGGTTTAATTGGACGTTGGATGTTTTGTTTATATTGTAACGTCTGGCATATGTCACAAGGAAACGTAATCTTAGCAACATAAATGTTATTTTCTTTTATTTGATAAACAAAATTCTTTCGTTGCTACTGAAACTTGAAAGTTCGTGATTTCCGTGATTTTTCAGGACTCGTAATCGAAACCTTCAAACAAAAAGTTGCCATTATTGTAATTGTTTAAATATTTCACTTTTTTAAATCAACAGTAAATTATCGTGGTTGATTCTTTCAGCTTGAATTAGTGAGCGACAATTTTTCTCTTTCACTTTTGGTTGGGTTATCAGTCTCCCACAACACTAAGATACCAATGTTTCCATATTTGCTAATTTTATGAAGAAAATTATTTAGATTCCTCATGTTTGGATGACAAGTTCAAATAATGTCAACACAACTTTTAAACCAAATCATGAAATATTGACTTCAATTCTACAATTTTCTGCGTAAAGATTTGCAATCTTTTTACAGTAGAAATTTATAAGTAATAGCATTTTTTGTTGGTTTGTTACATATATATTTTTAGTGTCTCCACGTTTTCTTGAGTGTTCCTAACGAGTACGCACGTTTTGACAACTCACTGACAACTTAGTCAACTAATGTTGGAATATTTTCGTTCTGGTTAATTGCTGATCTTATAATCGCGATACCGATTATAAAAAGAGGTTATTTTATACGACAAAGCATCGCAGAGCCTGGGATCCTATTAACCAGTATTTTTCTAAATATCTACTTTATAGTGCAACAAGGGCAACATAATTAAAAGGAACGCTTACACTATTATAGACATTCAAGAAGTGAGACACGATTACTTGTTTTACTTATATGTTCCATACTTGCTTTAAAAATGTGTTAAAATCGTGGTAGTAACTCTCCATATGCGTTGAATTGTAAATGGAGTTCTTAGGATGCTTTATTTAAATTTGCAATTTGTAAAAAGAAATAATTTTTGAGGGTATTAGAGAGTTTGATGAATAACCCGAAAAGTTTTGACATTGACAGAATTTGGAAGGGCGTGACAACTAAGTTGACTTATTAATTACTAGTCAGTAATAGATGATGTTAACAGAGAAATGGAAAGATTAAATATTTCTACTCATAATTTCTTCTTCAACAATAACGCATACTTTAAGCTGGAATTTATATGCTAAATTACTGTCCATCCCATTTAAAAATTGTTCTGCAATCAGTGCTTTTTAATAATATCTGTATTCTTGAACCTCTGTGTTTGAACTCTTTCAGCACCAGAATATTCACCAGCTTTTCTTTTACATTTACGCAAATTCATTTTAGTTTTACCCAAACCAACTTTTCTAGATAAACTACCGCCTAATCTATTACACATTTCTAAATTTCAAACATATTACATTAAAACCTTTTAACTAAAGTGTAACTTTCGAAAATAGTGTTGATTTATTTTTTTAAAAAAACTAATCACTTTATATTACAATCGTTATGATTATCTACAGTGGAAAACTTACTTGACAACTCCAGCCCGGTTAGTTAAGCAAGCAATAAATCATGGCAGATTCTATCAAATGCCTTTTAAAAGTCTGTATAAGCAACATCAACCTGTAAATGATTATCAAGAGCAACAACTGTCGAATTGTTATAAATAAGAAGGTTGGTCGCAGAAGATTTACATTTGCAAAATCCGTGTTGACTCTCATTTATAATATTTTGGAACTATAGCATAATTATTTTGGAAATGAATTTTTTTGGACAATTATGTAATACAAAACATTTTTCATACAGGCCTAAATTTGTTACAAGTAAACTATCTCCATTCTTTAAGGTAGGTATAATAAATGAATTTATCTGTGCATTAGGAAATAAAGCACATTTTAAAAACAAGTTAAATTTCATGGTTAGAGGCTTTGTTAATTATAATACACAATTCATTCAGTACTGTAGAAGGAATATCATAAGGACCTCTATTACTAGATAAATCTGACTTCTGAGTTCATTAAAAACATCATTCTGGAAAATATTATTATTATTTTTTGAATATAAACAAAAATATTTTCATGACAAAACGATATTGTTTAAATTTGTTTGCATTGAAAGCTAAAAAATGAAACAAACAGCTCACGTGTAAAGAGTAAATACTAATTTCTTTTGTAGTTTTCGTCTTTTCAACGACGAAATTGTAAGTTACCAAATAATTGTTCAAGTTCAGTTTTGAAATCAAATTACATTTTGTACATATTCAGGTTCCAACAGCAATGAAGGCGATATGTTTATTAATCAAAAGTAAAACATACTTTTGTTGTCTGAAGAATATGCAATGCTTTAATACAATTCAATATACATAAATTTGAACACTAAGGAAATTGGGTACCTCTGGAAACGTCGGCAGACTTTTGGGTTTTATTGAGTTTTTCACTTAGTTTGTCTCTTTTCCGGACACTACACATAGTTTATTGATTTAGTAACCGATGTTACCAGCCAAATTAACAACCCTTCTCTTTTGAATTTGGTAACTATTATAACTAAATTCAAACAGAAGAATGACAAACAACTCACACCAAAATTGTTACTATCAACAATATTCCCTGGTTGCTAACTACACTTTGAACAATTGACAAAAGTTGCTAACAATAAAAGACTTTTCTGTCGTTACCAATGGCAGCGGTAACGATCGTCATTTATCCAAGTTTGGGTAGCAACTACTGAAATTTGTCTGAATTTAGTTAGTTACTAAATTCAGACAAATAAAAAAAATTGTTTACTTGGTTGGTAACCTTGGTTACCAATTCAAGAAACAACTGAATTAAGTTTTGGTTTTCGTACTATAAACAATTTAATAACTGAATTAGCGGTCATGAAATGCGAAAACAGCAAGCGTGCCTGCAAGAAGTTCGAGTGCTTCAAAGTCCTATTGGGACCACACGGCAATTCGCCAGTTCCATTTCAGAATAAGTTCCTATTAAGAGACAAAAACGGTGAAATAAGAAACTGAAAAAGCGCCTCAAAACCAGGTTCGATTGTCAGAAAGACACAGCTAATTATTGTAAAGCCCCAGTTTTGATCGGCTGCATTAGACTACATTAGACTACCAATTAATTCTCAGTATCGTGTGGGGACTTTAAACATTTTTAAATCTCTGTTAACTTTTGAGTGGCAGTCATAGGGTGTTTTAACTGGATTGTAATCTATCATTCTGAATTTCTCTAAAATATATTTTTTTTGTTTAAGTGTTACTCCTTTCTTGCTTTGGTTAATTTCTATTCCAAAAAACACTTAGCATTCTTTGATCTTGATTTCTCAGCTAATTTTCTCTTAATTTCATTACCAGTTTGTTTTTCGACAGTTCTTTAGTACTCCTTAAATTTTTCAAGAAATTCTCCTTTTGACATGAGAAAATACACCTAAATGTTAGAAGATATCTTGATCCACCACTGGTTCTGACTCGCATTGGTCCGCAGATGTCTGAATGAACAATATTCAGTAACTGCTTACTTCTTACTTCTCTGTCAGTAAAGGGTATCCTTGCTTGTTTACCTCGTTGACATATGTCACACCACGTGGGTAATTTATCGTTATCCAATTTTATTTATACTTAAATAAATATTATATATAAAATATATAAAATAATTGTTCCAATAGTGCCGGTCCATTTGAAGCATGGATTGACTCCAATTTCAATCTTTGGGAATCTCGCATCCTTTGATAGTCTTGAGGTCCGATGGGATTATGTCCGCATTTACCTTTTTATCTTATTTACATCCACGTTTTAAGCGCTGATTCACTTTTTGTGTCACCCTGACATATAACTGGCTTTGATACTTCACCATTAACGAAATCCCAGGTATCGATTTTGGTAAGTAACGCCTCTACCTGAATCCGCCTCGTGTCGAAATTTTCTTTGGATAGAAGTTCAATTCTTGTCCCACACATCGCCATCTCGAGTTCCATGTTTCGATGGTACGGACCTACGTTATAACTCATCGTACATATGAGAATTAAGCTTGTTTATTCTAATTATAATTTTAGAATAGTAACGAAGTTATTCTTCCTTAAAATTTAATCTGTACTGTAATCAGTAAATGTGTTTCCTAAAATTATGTCGCATATATCATTTAAGTACTTCTTTCCACTAACTAATTGGAGGTTAAAATTAATTAAATTAACCACAAAACTTAAACAAAGTAGTTTTATTTGGAAAGTTATATTATATTTAAATATTTGGGAACCACATTTATAGTCATTTGGTGTAATAAGGATGAAATTGATTCGGAACAGTTCTACCATTAAAGTTATTATAACTCATCTCGACATTTCTTTGCTCTGTCAATTTGTTGACACTGTGGATTCAAACAAATAGAATTATAACAAAAAATATAACTGAACCAACATTTTAAGTAATATTAATACAATATAAGATCAAATCAAATTTATTTGAAAGAGGACAACGTGTTTCGAAACCACATATTTCGAATTAGGTTTAATTGAATTAACCATAACTCTTGCCTATAATTGGACAGGCTGGCATACATCATAAGGTGACGTAATCTTCCTTCGTTGCTACTGAAATATGAAAGATTGCAAAATGTCACTCAATACAACACTCACTCCAAAATGTTCGTTAATTTTGTAATAACTAATTAATTAAAATTTTATTTATGTGTATATACATAAGCCAAGTTACTTGTTTTCAATTTCATCCCCCACCTCTCTTAGCAGCAAAATATATTTCTGCATTTAAGTATAAAGTTAATGAAAACAATTTCTATTCACATGTTAATGATCTGACAGATTCACAGACAGTATTCCTTTGATGGAAAATAAATGTCGTCGAGAAATCTACAACTGATTTGATTTCAGTGACTCGTAATCGGAACCTTCGGACAGTAGGTTGCTATTATTGTAACTGTTTAAATATGTCACCTTTTTAAATCAAAAAATAATTCACGTAGTTGATTCTTTAAGCAAGAATTAGTGAGCGGCAAATTTCAACAAGGTACTGAATTTCTCTCTTTCACGTTTGGTTGGATTATCACCCTCAAACAACACTAAGATACCAATCTTTCTAATTTTGCTAATTTTATATCAAAATTTATTTAGATTCCTCATGTCTAGATGACAAGTTCAAATAATGACAACACAATTTATAAACAAAATCAAATCACAATTTTCTGTGTAAAAATTTGCAATCTTTGTTGAAATGAAATTTATAATTAATAACTCTATCATTTGTAATTTTGATGAAATTTTCATCTACTTTAGTGCATATATATTTTAAGTGTCTCCACGTCTTCTTGAGAGCTCGTAACCACTACACACGTTTTGACAATTTGCTGACAAATTAGACAACTTGGGCATGTTGGGGTATTTTCATTCTGCTTAGTTGCTAATCTTATAATCGCGATTATAGGAACCTGGGATCATATTAAGTAGTATTTTTCTGAAAAATCTACTTTACCGTGCAATAAGGTAAAACATAACTGAAAAGAAAGATAAACATTCAAGAGGTGACACACAATTTACTTGGTTTACCTATATGCTGTATGCAGAATCTTAACATCTACCACATGTCTGATCGGTATTCTAAATAAATGATTTTCTAAGTAAACTGCGTCTCAATTCTTGACTCTGTTATAGCGTAAGCTTTATTTTCAAGAATAAGATATTTTTTCGCATTGTAAATTAAATTATATCAGCAGAATGCCACACAGTTAACTGTGACAGGAAAATAGCTCCTCGATTATTATTATAGGATCCTGTGTTCAGAATATCTCGACAATTTAGAATAACAACTTTGTATACTTGGTAAGGCCATTATAAAATCGGCCAACAAGCAAAATGAAATAACTCCAACATCAGTTGACAGTTAGTTGTCAAAACACACGTACAGAACCAGAGTTCTCAAAAATTTATTCTCTCGTTTTAAGAAATTGTTAATAAATAATTTCATTATTTATTCCATATAGTATTATTCAAGTCTTAACCATTAATTTAAACCACACACATTTTCCATTTAAATTTGATTCACTGATGTTAATCATCAAATTTGACTTCCATTAGAAATTATGTGTTATTCCTCATGAATTACATCTGAAATAAATTAATGGCGTGTATGTAGTTGTTGATATTTTGAATGGTGAGAGACCTACTGCTCTAAAGTTTCGCAGCATCTCTTGAATGTTGAAATTGTTAATATTTTAAATTAAGTTTTGGGAACAGTTGTAAATAACAGATGCTAGGTTACAACAAGTGTTCTATTGTATTTTAAATTTGGATTCCCTTAGATACATAATTTATTGCAGTTAATCAAGGCGGAATATTGTAACAATAACATTAATAACGAAATATATCTATTTTAGAGCCCTGATTTCAAATAGTGTTAATTAATTATGAAATTCTCGGAAATCAAGCCACATGAAAATTTCCCGTGGGCTTTAATTTTGCTGGATCAAAATATTACCATATCATATCATATTTAAAGTTCACTCAAATAAAGTTAGGACATATGATATATTAACAAAACACTAAAATGTCTTTGAAACTGTAAAAAAGAATCCCGATTTGTATATATATCAAAAGTTAACCAAAGTTATACAATATTACAGAGTACAGAGAGTTTTTAGTGTAAAATATCGTGTTATATATACCGCCCCTTTGGTTGACTGAATCAACGCACTACAACGCCGTATAATCAAATTGAGACATCCCTAATTAAAAATCGCTCCGTTATTTTCCTTCTTTCAAAAAAATCTTTGTTCACTGTGTTTTTCATTCTCTTCTACAATATGATTTATTCAATCAATTTTTGAAGATAATTTTTGCAATACCCTCAAAAATTATTTCTTTTTACAGAATGCAAATTTAAATAAAGTATCTAAGAACTCCATCTACATCCCAACGCATATGGAGAGTTACTACCACGATTTTAACATATTTTTGAAGCAAGTATGGAGCATACAGGTAAAGCAAGTAAATTGTGTCTCACTTCTTGAATGTCTATAAGAGCATAAACTTTCATTTCAATTATGATATACCTTATTACAGATATTTTAGAAGAATACTGCTTAATAGGATACAAGGCTCCGCGATGTTTGATTGTATATAATAACTTCTTTCCATGATCGGTATCGCGATTATATGATAACCGAATAAGCAGAACGAAAATACCACAACTTTAGTTCTCGATGATGTTGTCAGTGTTTTGTCAAAACATGCCTACTCCCAAGAAAATATGGAAACACTAAAAATATATATGCACTAAAGTAGAGATGAAAGTTTTAACAAAGCTGCAACAGATAAATCTATTAATTATAAATTTCAACCCA
The DNA here is from genome assembly GCF_024364675.1 of Aethina tumida. NCBI lineage: Eukaryota > Metazoa > Arthropoda > Insecta > Coleoptera > Nitidulidae > Aethina > Aethina tumida. The sequence goes on along the minus strand of NC_065435.1, from coordinate 36,956,123 downwards.
ACAGAGATTGCAAATCTTTATTTCCCCAGAAAATTGTGAAATAGTGTGAATCACTACTTCATGATTTGGTTTATAAATTGTGTTAACATTATTTGAACTTGTCATCCAGACATGAAGAATCTAAATAATTTGCGACATAAAATTATCAAATATGGAAAGATTGGTATATTAGTGTTGTTTGAGTGTGATAACTAAAGGTGAAGGAGAAAAATTCTTAAATTCTTAAAAAGGTGAAATATTTAAACAGTTACAAAAATAGCAACTTACCGTCTGAAGGTTTAGATTACTAGCCCTGAAAGTTACTGAAATCAAATTAGTTGCAGATCCCTCTTTGACATTTATTTTCTACAAGTAATTAATATGTGAAAAGAAATTGTTTTTGTTAACTTTGTTAACTTTATATTTACATTAGAATAGATTGCTGCTAAGAGAAGTTTCAACTATTATAAGGTGAGGAATAGAATTGAAAACAAGATAACTAGCCTGATGTATATACACATAAATAAAATTTTAATTAATTTGTAATTACAAAATAAAACGAGTGGGTGTGTGATTGAGTGACATTTTGCAAACTTTCAAGTATCAATAGCAACGAATTGTTTGTCAAAAAAATAAAATAACATGTCAAATTACGTTTCTTTATGGCATATGTCAAAAGTATGTAATTTAGAAAAAAGTTGTCTTCTCTCAAGCAAATTTGATTTGATTCTTACATTGTATTGATATAACACCAAATTGTGATTCAGTTATATCGTTTCTTATAATTCGTTTTAATCCACGGTCTCAGCAAATTGACAGAGCAAAGGAATATCGTGATGATTTTTCAATTTGTTATAATATTTTTGATGGTAGAACTGTTTCGAATCAATCTCATCCTTGTATTTCAACCTACAGTGGATGACCATAAATGAGATTCCCAAATATTTAAATATAACATAACTTTACAAATAAAACTACTTTGTTTAACTTATGTCGATATTTTAATATTAGTTTGGTGTTATAAAATGGTTTCGACACATTGCCGATTTTTTCAACCTCCAATTATTCAGTGGAAAAATATACAGATATACACAATATAATTATTTAGGAAACACATTTTCCGTCATAAATTATAGATTAATATATAAGCAAAAACTACTACGGCACAATTTTAATATTATAATTACTAAAAATGTGCTTAATTCTCAGATGTTAGATGAGTTGAAACGTATGCCCATACTGTGGAAAACTTTCCATAAAATGAAAGTAACTGCTTTATATACAGACAGATATGTGAAACTCCAACGGGAACATTCCAGTCCTCAGCCTTTTTGATAGAACTTTTGAAGACGGTTTCTTGGTAATGCTGTTTTCTCTGTTATTGTTACTTTTTCTTGTACTCTTTTCGGATTTCTTACATATTTTTTCATATTTCATAGCCTCAGAGAAAATAGCATGCCCTCAATCTCCGGAGATCTATCTTTCAACACTCTAATCCGGAGATTGCATGCTTGCATGATATCCAACCCTGTGAATCCGACAGATACAAGAGACCTTGTCTCTTGGCTGTCTAGACTTCTGCGTCTCTTTGGGACATCTTTTCTTTACTATGTAGCGATTGTTACGTACCTCTTTAATTTTCCCTTCTATTTTCCTAAACCTTTATGGTTAACTACTCTTAGGCCATGATCTTCGGATCGGTGCCCGGAGAGGGGTTTTTAGTCGGTAAAGTCCGGCACTACGTCTTGTAGATTTCCCCTTCTTTGCTCCAATAAAAAAAATCATAATTTAATCTGAAAACAAATTAATGTGTTATTTTATGGAGCGTTATTCTGTGTTTAGTTGGGAATTCCTGTAAATATAAATAATGAATTTAGCCAAAACTATTCCCTAAAAATAACAGTTGGGTACGATCGGTTTCATTTCTAGCACTACTGTAAATAAGTATTTCTTCTAATTACCATTTTCAATGAGAAAGAGCCTCATTAATAAAGAGAGAATATTTAACTATTAATTTTGAATTGAAGCGTAGGAGCAACTTCAGAGAGATGTGTTTCTTATGAAATAAAAGTTTGAAGTGATTAGAGTTTTGTGGTAAACAAATTAAGAAAACTTTTTGGTCTACTTGATTTTATGAAAAATATTGAAATATGTTTATATACAACGAAATTCAAATGTCTACAAATGAATAACGAATTAATAAATAAAACATTGAAATTTGTTTATGGCAACGAAATTCAAATATCTGCAAATGAATAATGCACAGAAATTCAAACAAAATGGTCCTGTGGCATAGACAACTGGAGTACCTACATTGTAAAGGCGTACAGGATTTGTACAGAAAGCGACTGGTACACGGTAATAAATTGGATAATGATAAATTACCCATGTGGTGTGACAATGTCAACGAGGTGAGCAAGCAAGGAAACCCTTTACTGACAGAGAAGGAAGAAGTAAGCAGTTACTGAATGTTGTTCATTCAGATATCTGCGGACCAATGCGAGTCAGACTCAGCGGTGGATCAAGATATCTTCTTACATTAATAGACGATTATAATAGGTGGTGCCAGGTTTTTTTCCATAAGTCAAAGAGAGAAGCTTTTGAAAAATTTAAGGAGTACAAAAGAACTGTCGAAAAACAAACTGGTAATGAAATTAAGAGAGAATTAGCTGAGAAATTGAAGATCAAAGATTGCTAGGTTTTTCTTTAGAATAGAAATTAACCAAAGTAAGAGAGGAGTAAGACTTAAACAAAAAAAATATATTTTAGAGAAATTCAGAATGGTGGATTGCAATCCAATTAAAACACCGTATGACTGCCACTCAAAATTTAACAGAGATTTAAAACCATTCAAAGACCCCACACGATACAGAGAATTAATTGGTACTCTAATGTACTCTAATGTAACCGATCAAAACTGGGGCTTTACAATAATTAGCTGTGTCGTTGGATGTGGTACCGCCTTCCTTTCTGCGAATAGAACCTGGATTTGAGCCTCCTTTTCCTTTTCTTATTTCACGGTTCTTGTCTTTTAATAGGAACTTTAATAGGGTCACTAAATAAAAACGAAAATATCACTACCAACACTCTGCCATTGATAACCACAGAAAAGTCTCTTATTGTTAGCGACTTATGTCAATTGTTCAAAGTGTGGGTAGCAACCAGGGAATACTGTTGAAAATTACAATTTTTTTTTTGAGTTGTTCGTCCTTCATTTGTCTGAATTTAGTTATAATAGTTACCATAATCGAAAGAGAAGAGTTGTTAATTTGTTAAGCTATGTGTAGGGTCCGGAAAAAAGAAAAGCTAAGTGAAAAACTCAATAAAACCCAAACGTCTGCTGACGTTTCCAGAGGTACCCGATTTCCTTAGGAATAAAATTTTGGAACTAGAAGGTGAGAATACAGAGAGTGAAAGAGTGCTTACACAGCTTTGTCGTCTAAACTAGGGATACCATCGGTAAACTCTGATAGTACCCCTACTCCAAACGCTAATCCCAAATTTTTATCCCAACTAGCCACCCCTACTCCTGCAAAGTCTCCCAGCTCCAAAACTCAGAAGACATCTTGGAACTCGGTCACTCCCAAGGAGGTGATGTCGAAATTGTGAACCATTTATGGTTCAGTTTTGAAATTTTTGTATATTGAATTGTATTAAAGTATTTTAGACCAAGTACAGACCAAGAAGAGCCTTCTCATAATTTTGTTTTGTTTGGTGTCCGATCCTATAATGCTCTATGGCGAATTACAGAAAGAAGTTATTTCAGTCTGCCAAAATGTGCGGAAAATGGGATCATATAAATATTAAACAAGGAGCTGACCCAGCTTACAAAATCCGATAATATGCATTCCTCAGTTAATTTAATGCTGTCTTGTTAACCCGAAGTAGTTTACCTGAAGCATTCTTCTCAAAAAAATTTAATTTACAGCGCAATGAAGCTTACGCTATTATTAAGAATTAAAAATTATAACACAACTTAAAACAAATAATGTTTCATCTCCTCTTGGGAATCCAATTGTAACTCATGCGATGACCTGTAGGAGTGTACTGTAACTACACATAAACTAATAAAATTGTAATTTGTATTGTGCGCCTGTAGACAGTTAAGTTGTAATTTTAACACTAAATTCTTAAATATAAGTTTTTCTCCTGAAATAATGAATTCTTTTAAGAAAATTTAATAGGTTATGGAGCCAGAAAAGCCCAGGGAAGCCCAGAATGGCTTACTTACTGAGAAAAGTAATGAAGTTAACCTAAAACGTCAATACGATAATTGAAAATTGTTTCGTAACATCTGGAATAAGGGTTCTTAAATTGTCAGCAAACAATCAATTGGCATTAATTGAAAAGTTAACCGGCCGAGATAATTACGTAACATGGCGATTTGCTCTAAAAACATACCTACAGCAAGAGGAGTTGTGGAACTGCATAGACCCCACCACATGTGTCATTGTGGACACAAAACGAGACACAAAGGCAAAAACTAAGATAAATTTACTAGTTGACTAAATAAATTACGTGCACATGCAAGAGAGTAGTACTGCAAAAGAAGTATGGGATACGTTTTCATAAGTATTTGATGACTCTTTGTTGACATGCTGTGATGGGCTGCTGCGTGATCTCTATAATACTTCACTTACTCTATGTCAAAACGTAGAGAAATATGTGAGCAAAATTATGTGTACTGCTCGCAAGCTCAGAAACATTGGTTTCGCAGTTGACGATGAATGGCTAGTTACATTGCTACTCTCCGGTCTACCAGTCCTCCTATCAACCAATGATTATTGCTATTGAAAGCTCCGGCATGAAGATAACTTCAATTTCTGTGAAATCAACATATCACAAAATGTTAAACAACCTGAAAGTGACTCAACAGTATTCTCAGTCAACAATAACAACCACAAGAAACAAAGTAAGTAAGGGTGCTACACTTGTAATAAGTAAGGTCATAAAAGTCCTCAAATGCAAATCCAGGACCAAGAATGTTCAACAAAAAGCAAGTAGTTCATCATATGCTGTTGTGTTTGAGGCAACATCCAGCCAAAATGACCCATGGCAAGTGGCTTCCGGTGCATCGTCACACATGACAAGACGTAAGAACATGCTTGAAAATATGACGGCTCCTGTCACACATAAAATCAGAGTCGCAGACAACAAAGTATAATCTGTGCAATGTTCAGTACAAGTGAGGTTGGACCATTAAAAAGTGCTTTTTACAAAAGTATTATGTGTTCCTAAACTGGCAACAAATCTATTGTCTCTAAGTCAGATTATTTGCGATGGTAGCCAAATAAAATTTGACGGAACAAGCTGTATTATTATGAACAGCAGAAGTGAGGTAGTATCTTCCCACTGTGGCTTTATGTGAGGGTCGACTGGAACAGTATTAGGATTAGCATTAGTCATTTCAAATCTGTTTAAAATTTGTCCCGTGTAAATACTAAAACTACTACTAAAACTCTTTTCGGTGTAGAGTCGAATTTTGCATTCCAGCAGCGAGGGAATTGTTTTAACCCATATAGTGACTTGTTTAATTTACATACCATGTTTTCGTCATGATCCAACCCTTCTTGTTAAGTCATAAATAGGTGTGTTCAAGTTCTCCATATAAAAATGCTGTCTTCACGTCTAGTTACTTGATTTTGTGATTATTTTGTACAGCCACAGATAGTAACAATCGTATTGAATCTCACCTGACTGTTTGTGCAAATGTTTCCTGGTAATCAACACGTGACATTTGACCATATCATTTCACACACAGATGTGATTTGTAACGTGGTCATTAAATAAATGAATCACTGTCATTAAAGTTATTATAACAAATCGAAAAATCATCTCGATATTTCTTTTCTCTGTCAATTTGTTGACACTTTCGATTAAAACAAATAGAAATATATTAAAAATATACCTGAACCACAATTTGATGTAATATTAATACTATGAAAGAAACAAATCAAATTTACTTGAAAGAAGACAACTTTTTTCTAAATTACATATTTCGAATAAGGTTTAATTGGACATTGGATGTTTCGTTTATATTTTAACGTCTGGCATATGTCACAAAGAAACGTAATCTTAACAACATAAATGTTATTTTCTTTTATTTGATAAACAAAATTCCTTCATTGCTATTGAAACTTGAAAGTTCGCAAAATGTCACTCAATCCCACACCCACTCCCAAATGTTCGTTTAGTTTTGTAATTACTAATTAATTAAAATTTTATTTATGTGTATATACATCTAGTTATCCTGTTTTCAATTTCATCCCTCACGTCGTCGGTATCACATATTCAAACTAAATTATAATAGTTGGAACTTCTCTTAGCAGCAATCTATTCTAATGGAAATATAAAGTTAACAGTTCCTATGGAGTCCGCACGTTTTGACAACTCTGGGAATTTTGACAGCAAATGTGAGAGTATTTCGTTCTTCTTAATTGCTGTACTTATAATCGCGATACCGATTATGGAAAGAGGTTATTTTATACGACAAAACATCGCAGAACCTGGGATCCTACAGCAGTATTTGTGTAAAAAGCTACTTTAATGTGTGGGCAAAAGCACCAAGATATGCTCCAGCTTTTCTTTTACATTTACCCAAATTCATTGTAGCTTGAGCCGAACCAACTTTTCTAGAAAAACTACCGCCCAGTCTATTACTCATTTTTAAATTTCAAACACATTATATTAAAATCTTTTATCTAAAGTATAACTTGCGAATATGGTGTTGATTAATTTTTTTATAAAAACTAATCACTTTACATTACAATCGTTATCATTATTTACAGTGGAAAAATTACTTGTCAAATCCAGCCCATTTAGTTTAGCAAACAATAAATCATAGCAGATTCTATCAAATGCCTTTTAAATGTCTGTATAAACAGCATCAACCTGTAAATGATTTTCAAGAGCACCAACTGTCGAGAGGTTATAAATAAGAAGGTTGGTCGCAGAAGATTTACATTTGCAAAATTCATGTTGACTCTCATTTATAATATTTTGGAACTATGGCATAATTATTTTGGAAATGATTTTTTTGGACAATTTTGGAAAACAACAAGTAAACTTCCTCCATCCTTTAAGGTAGGTATAACAAACGATTTTTTACGTACGTTAGGAAATAAAGTAGATTTTAAAAACGTTTTAAATTTCATTGTTAGAGGCTTTGTTAATGAGAATCCACAATTCATTCAATACTGTAGAAGGAATATCATAAGGACCTCTATTACTAGATAAATCAAGACTTCTGAGTTCATTGAAAACATCAATCTGGACAAAATTATAATTAACTTTTTGAATATAAACAAAAATATTAGATTTGTGTCTGCATTGAAGGCTAAAAAGTGAAACAAACAGCTAACGAAGTGTAAATACTTATTTCTTTTGTTGTTTTTGTCTTTCCAATGACGAAATTGTAAGAAGTTATCAAATAATTGTTCAAGATCAGTTTTGAAATCAAATGATATTTTGTACATATTCAGGTTTCAACAGCAATGAAGGCGATATGTTTATTAATCAAAAGTAAAACATACTTTTGTTGTCTGAAGAATATGCATCGACAAAAGTGTGTGAATTGTTAATTAGACATTGCTATTCCTAACAAATATCAAAATTTTATATATTTTCTTTGATAAGATAATAATAACACTTAAACAACTTTTTTAGCTGCTTTTTTTCAATTCTGTTAAACTTATAAATTCACATCACATAATTAGGACCTTCCCACTTTCCGCATATTTTGGCAAATTGAAATAACCTCTCTCAGTAATTCGCCAAAGAGCATTATAGGATTGAACACCAAACAAAACGAAATTACACAAAGATCAGTTGCCAAGATTGTCAATGAGCTGTCAAAAAATATTAACCGAAACTGAGATCTGAGACGGCTAATCATGAGCGCTGTTTTTTCCCAAACCAATTTAAAAGTTACTTCTCTATGAGAAGTCTCTTCTAATTCTTAGTCTACTTGGATTAAAATACTTTAATGCAATTCGATATACTTAAATTTGAACACTGAATCATAACTGGTGGGGTGCATCGTAGTTAGACAATTTCGACCTCCTTGGGGGTGTCCGAGTTCCTGAGTTATGGAGCTGGAAGACTTTGCAGGAGTGGGGGTGGCTGGTTGGGATAAAGATTTGGGATTAGCGTTATCAACTCTTCTCTTTCGATTATGGTAACTATTATAACTAAATTCAGACAGAAGAAGGACGAACAACTCAAAGAAAAATTGATACTATTAACAATATTCCCTGGTTGCACTTTGAACAATTGACAAAAGTCGCTAACAATAAGAGACCTTTCCGTCGTTACCAATGGCAGCGGTAACAATCGTCATTTATCCAAATTTGAGTGGCAACTACGGAATGAAATTGCACATTGATACTTGGAACCCCTCTGTATAGTTGCCCTAACGCAAGCGTCATGCTACGCAGGGTTTTTAGTTCTTAGTTTTTAGTCTTTGGCGTTTCTAGCCGAGTGCACACTTTGTAATAATATAATAAACGTTTAGTGTTCTTGTAACATCGACTTTTAATCTCATCACACTCACACCTCAGTTTTCAAAAGTGTTTGTAGTGATATTTTTGTTTTTATTTAGTGTCCCTTTTTGTCTGAATTTAGTTAGTTACCAAATTCAGACAAATGAAAAATTTGTTTACTTGTCTGGTAACCTTGGTTACCAATTCAAGAAACAACTGAATTAAATTTTTGTTTTCGTACTATAAACAGTTTAATAACCAAATTAGCGATAATGAAATGGGAAAACAGCAAGTGTGCCTGCAAAAGTCGAGTGGTTCCGAATCCTATTGAAACCGGACGGCACATCGCCAGTTCCGTTCTACAAGAAGTTCCTACTAAGAGACAAATTCCTTGAAAGATGGAAAGGAAAAGGCGGTTCAAATCCAGGTTCTATTGGCAGAAAGAAAGGTCAACCGCCCGGTAAACCCTGAGCACGACTCCGTTCCAAGTTCCGAAAGAGTTGACTATCTAAAGTAAGTAACAACAGCAAAATTCGGCAAAGCGCCACTGACCCCCAAATGGAGTTAGACATAACGTTCGTACTTCTGTTTGAATTTAGTTATAAGAGTTGCCATATTCAGACAAAAGAGAAGAGTTGTTAATTTGGCTGGTAACCTCGGTTACTAAACCAATAAACCATGTGTAGAGTCCACGAAAAAGATAAGCCAAGAGGTACCCGAATACTAGACGTTAAGATTAAAATCTCGGAACTAGAGGGTGAATTACAACGAATGAAAGTAAGTAATGCAGTAAGCTGTCTGCCTATGGAGGTGTTCTCGAAATCCTGACGACGCACCCCTGTGCTCACCGAAAGGACACGGAAGCACTGGAAGTATTTGTTTCCATTAAGGTCAAAATACAAAAGTTAATAGTTAGAATATGCCTGCTTACAAGGCGACGTGGAATGATAATGCAAGGTACTCAGTAAAACGCTTATTGACTATCTTACAACATTGGTGGGCTGTATACAACTAACTCTGCTCTTACAACTTAACTCTGTTTCTATAACTACGCTCTTCTATTGTTTTTATTCTCCGTTGTCATCACAACCGTTATACACGATGTCTAGATATTCTAACATAACTTGCCTCGAGTGAATTGGACCAATGATGAGTAAGTTTAGTGTTTGCATGAGTACTGAGGTTTACACTTTAAACTATCAATTATCATTGGTTGATTGTGTCTTATGAAATTTTATACAATATGTTCCTATTTTATCTACATGTAAAAAAATTAAGAACTAAGTTTCCTAAGTTGTTCTCTAAAGAGCTTATAAAATTAACTATTCGTTATTCATTTGTAGACATTAGAATTCCGTTCCCATAAACAAATTTTAATGTTTTATTTATTAATTCGTTATTCATTTGTGGACATTTGAATTTCGTTGTCATAAACTAATTTCAATTTTGTTCATAAAATCAGGTAGACCAAAAAGTTTTCTTTACTTGTTTACCACCAAACTTTAATCAGTTCAAACTTTTGTTTCATACGAACCACATCTCTCTGAAGTTGCTCCTACGCTTCAATTCAAAATTATTAGTTAAATATTCTCGCTTTTATTAATGAGTCCCTGCCTCATTGGAAAAGATAATCGGAAGAAATACTTGTGTATAGTAATGCTAGAAATGAAACAGATCGTATCAAACTGTTATTTTTAGGTAATATTTTTGTCTAAATTCATTAATTTACTTACAGGAATCCCAACTAAACAAAGAATAAGAACTTTCATGTATATGACGCTCCTTAAAACAACACATTAATACCTAATTAATTTGTTTTCAGAATAAATTAAGATTGAAATCTTAAAGTACGATGCAAAAAGCAAATGGTGTCAAGATTCTAGTGGCCCAAGAATTGGATTTAAATGTAAGTATAATTTTCATCTGTATTCAAGATTTTTATAATTAATGACATATTTTATGTTAAAACACACATTTAAATTATATAATTTAAATGAAAAACAAATAAAATTGGTATATATAATTAAATTAATCTCTAATATTAATTTTATATATCTTTTTTAAAGTATTTCGACGATTCGTTGGGCACGACGAGTTACGTTCACATGGAAAGGCTGATTACCATCATATAAGTGAAGATGAAATGAGCCACGACAAAACCTGACAACATCGGCAAATATTTTCTCTGAGGCTATGAAATATGAATAAAAATCCAAGAAATCCGAAAAAAGTACAAAAAAAAAATCACAATAAAGAAGAAAACATCATTACCAAGAAACCGTATTCAAAAGTTCTACCAAAAAGACTGAGGACTGGAATGTTTCCATTGGAGTTCCACATATCTATCTCTGTATATAGCAAGTACTTTCATTTTATGGAAATGTTTCCATAGTGTGGATCTAGGTTTCAACTCATCTATCATCTGAGAATGAAGCTTGTTTATAGCAATTATAATTTTAGATTAGTGCCGAAGTAATTTTTCCTTATATTTTAATCTGTACTGTAATCACTAAATGTGTTTCCTAAAAAAATATGTTCCATATAACTCAGTACCTCCACTGAATAGCTGAAGGTTAAAAAAATCGACAATGGGTCGAAACCAATTATTAACAACCAAACTTATATTAAATTAACCACATAACTTAAAGGTACACAAAGTAGTTTTATTTGGAAAGTTATATTATATACAAATATTTGGGAATCACATTTATAGTCATTTAGTGTGGGTTGAAATATAAGGATGAAATTGATTCGGAACAGTTCTACCATTTGGTATAAATCATCTCATCTCGATATTTCTTAGCTCTGTCAATTTGTTGACACTGTGGATTCAAACGAATAGAATTATACCAAAAAATATAACAGAACCACAACTTGATGTAATATTAATACAATGTAAGATCAAATCAAATTTACTTGAAAGACGACATCCGAAGTTGTTCTCTAAAGAGCTTATAAAATTAACTATTCGTTATTCATTTGTAGACATTAGAATTCCGTTCCCATAAACAAATTTTAATGTTTTATTTATTAATTCGTTATTCATTTGTGGACATTTGAATTTCGTTGTCATAAACTAATTTCAATTTTGTTCATAAAATCAGGTAGACCAAAAAGTTTTCTTTACTTGTTTACCACCAAACTTTAATCAGTTCAAACTTTTGTTTCATACGAACCACATCTCTCTGAAGTTGCTCCTACGCTTCAATTCAAAATTATTAGTTAAATATTCTCGCTTTTATTAATGAGTCCCTGCCTCATTGGAAAAGATAATCGGAAGAAATACTTGTGTATAGTAATGCTAGAAATGAAACAGATCGTATCAAACTGTTATTTTTAGGTAATATTTTTGTCTAAATTCATTAATTTACTTACAGGAATCCCAACTAAACAAAGAATAAGAACTTTCATGTATATGACGCTCCTTAAAACAACACATTAATACCTAATTAATTTGTTTTCAGAATAAATTAAGATTGAAATCTTAAAGTACGATGCAAAAAGCAAATGGTGTCAAGATTCTAGTGGCCCAAGAATTGGATTTAAATGTAAGTATAATTTTCATCTGTATTCAAGATTTTTATAATTAATGACATATTTTATGTTAAAACACACATTTAAATTATATAATTTAAATGAAAAACAAATAAAATTGGTATATATAATTAAATTAATCTCTAATATTAATTTTATATATCTTTTTTAAAGTATTTCGACGATTCGTTGGGCACGACGAGTTACGTTCACATGGAAAGGCTGATTACCATCATATAAGTGAAGATGAAATGAGCCACGACAAAACCTGACAACATCGGCAAATATTTTCTCTGAGGCTATGAAATATGAATAAAAATCCAAGAAATCCGAAAAAAGTACAAAAAAAAAATCACAATAAAGAAGAAAACATCATTACCAAGAAACCGTATTCAAAAGTTCTACCAAAAAGACTGAGGACTGGAATGTTTCCATTGGAGTTCCACATATCTATCTCTGTATATAGCAAGTACTTTCATTTTATGGAAATGTTTCCATAGTGTGGATCTAGGTTTCAACTCATCTATCATCTGAGAATGAAGCTTGTTTATAGCAATTATAATTTTAGATTAGTGCCGAAGTAATTTTTCCTTATATTTTAATCTGTACTGTAATCACTAAATGTGTTTCCTAAAAAAATATGTTCCATATAACTCAGTACCTCCACTGAATAGCTGAAGGTTAAAAAAATCGACAATGGGTCGAAACCAATTATTAACAACCAAACTTATATTAAATTAACCACATAACTTAAAGGTACACAAAGTAGTTTTATTTGGAAAGTTATATTATATACAAATATTTGGGAATCACATTTATAGTCATTTAGTGTGGGTTGAAATATAAGGATGAAATTGATTCGGAACAGTTCTACCATTTGGTATAAATCATCTCATCTCGATATTTCTTAGCTCTGTCAATTTGTTGACACTGTGGATTCAAACGAATAGAATTATACCAAAAAATATAACAGAACCACAACTTGATGTAATATTAATACAATGTAAGATCAAATCAAATTTACTTGAAAGACGACATCCCTCACCTCTCTTAGCAACAAAATATATATCGGCATTTAAGTATAAAGTTAACAATGTTAACAAAAACAATTTCTATTCACATGTTAATTATCTGCAGAATCACAGACAGTATTTCTTTGATTCAAAATAAATGTCGACGAGAGATCTGCAACTGATTTGATTTCAGTGACTCGTAATCGAAACCTTCAGACAGTAGGTTGCTATTATTGTAAATGTTTAAATATTTCACCTTTTTAAATCAAAAGATAATTCACCTAGTTGATTCTTTAAGCAAGAATTTGTGAGCGGCAAATTTCAACTAGGTACTGAAATTTTTCTATCACGTTTGGTTTGATTATTACCCTCAAATAACACTAAGATACCAATCTTTCCAAATTTGCTAATTTTATGTCAAAATTTAATTAGATTCCTCATCTCTAGATGACAACTTCAAATAATGTCAGCACATTTTATTAACAAAATCATGAAAAAGTGATTTCTACTTTACAATTTGCTGATTTACAATCTTTGTTCAGATGAAATTTATAATTAATAGCTCTATCATTTGTAATTTTGTTGAAATTTTCATCTACGTTTGTGCATATATATTTTAAGTGTCTCCACGTTTTCTTGAGTGCTGACAAATTGGACAACTTGGCCTTAGTTGCTGATTTATAATCGCGATTCTAGGAACCTGGGATCCTATTAATTAGTATTTTTCTAAAAAACCTTTATAAACATTCAAGAGGTGAAACACAATTTACTTTACCTACATGCTCCATACTTGCTTTAAAATAAAGTTCAAATCGTGGTGGTGAATCAAAACTTGAAGATTGTGATGCACAATATAAATTGAACTTTGCGAATGTTATTTGATGGGATAAGAACCCTTTAGAAGATAAATAAAAGTTTTTTGTGCTCTTCGCAATAACTAAATGAACAAGTTTAGAAGGTAAATTTACCAAAAAATAGTTTTGTACATAATCTGGGTTCAATAGCAACGAAGGCAGTTCTTCTTCCTTTCTATTTACCTGGAAGAATATCATCATCTGACACATGTCTGATCGGTATTCCAAATAAATGCTTTTCTAAGAAAATTGTGTCTCAATTCTTGACTCTGTTATAGCGTAAGCTTTATTTTCAATAATAAGATGTTTTTTCGCATTGTAAATTAAATTGTATCAGAAGAATGCTTCACTGTTAACTATCACAGGAGGATAGCTCCTCGATTATTATTATAGAATCCTGTGTTCAGAATATCTCGACAATTTAGAATATCATCTTTCTATATTTGGTATCGCCAATATAAAATCGACCAACAAGCAAAATGAAATAACTGAAATATCAGTTGTCAGTTAGTTTTCAAAACAAACGTACAGGACCAGAGTTCTCAAAAACTTATTCTCCTGTTTTAAGAAATTGTTAGTAAATAATTTCATTATTTATTCCATATGGTATTACTCAAGCCTTACCCATTATGTTAAACCCTACACATTTTCCATTTAAATTCAATCCATTGATGTTAATCATCAAATTTGACTCATTTAAGAAATTATGTGTTTGTAGTTGTTGAGTTTTTGAATGATGAGATACCTAGTGTTCTCAAGTTTCACAGCATCTCTTGAATGTTGAAACTGTTAATATTTCAAATTAAGTTGTAGGAACAATTGTAAATAACAGTTGCTAATTTACAATAAGTGTTGTATTGTTTTTTAAATTTGATTTCCCTTAGCTACATAATTTGTTGCATTTATTCAATCATATTGGAACAGTTACACTAATAACAAAATATATCTATTTTAGAGCTCTGATTTCAAATAGTGTTAATTCGTCATGAAATTCTCGAAAATCAAGTCACATGAAAAATTCCCGTGGGCTTTAATTTTGCTGAATAAAAATATTACCAATCATATTAAAATTCATTTAAGTAAAGTTAGGCATATGATATATTATCAAAACACCAAGATGTCTTAAAAACTGTAAAAAAGAATTCCGATTTGTATATATATCAAAAGTTAATCAAAGTTATACAATGTTACATAGCACAGAGAGTATTTAGTGTACAATATCGTGTTATATATACCGCCCCTTTGGTTAACTGAATCAGTGCACTACATCGACGTATAATCAAATTGAGTCATCCCTAATTAAAAATCGCTCCGTTATTTTCCTTCTTTCAAAAAAACCTTTGGTCACTGTGTTTTTCAATCTCTTCTACAATATGATATATTCAATCAATTTTTGAAGATAATTTTTGCAATACCCTCAAAAATTATTTCTTTTTACAGATGGCAAATTTAAATAAAGCATCCTAAGAACTCCATGTACATCCCAACGCATATGGAGAGTTACTACCACGATTTTAACATATTTTTAAAGCAAGTATGGAGCATATAGGTAAAGCAAGTAAATTGTGTCTCACTTCTTGAATGTCTATAAGAGCATAAACTTTCATTTCAATTATGATATTATTATTATTATTATTATAGATATTTTAGAAGAATACTGCTTAATAGGATACAAGGGTCCGCGATGTTTGGTAGTATAAAATACCTTCATTCTATGATCAGTATCGCGAATAAGCAGAACGAAAATACTCCATCTTTAGTTCTCGATGTTGTCAGTGTGTTGCCAAAACACGCATACTGTCAAGAAAATATGGAGACACCAAAAATATATATGCACCAAAGTAGATGAAAATTTTAGCAGAACTGCAAATGATAAAGCCATTAATTATAAGTTTCAACCGAACAAAGATTGCAAATCAAAATTTACGCAGAAAATTGTAAAATAGAAATTACTATTTTATGATTTGGTTTATAAGTTGTGTTGATATTATTTGAACTTGTCATCCAGACATGAGGAATCTAAATAATTTGCGATATAAAATTATCAAATATGGAAAGATTAGTATATCATTTGAGGGTGATAACCAATGTTGAAAAAGAAAATTTCAGTGTTGAAATCTGTCGCTCAGTTATTCAAGCTGAGAGAATCACCTACGTGAATTTACTGTTGATTTAAAAAGGTGAAATATTTAAACAGTTACAAAAATAGCAACTTACTGTCTGAAGGTTTAGATTACGTGCCCTGAAAGTCACTGAAATCAAATCAGTTGCAGATCTCTCGTCGACATTTATTTCAAGTTTCAATAGCAACCAATTGTTTGTCAAAAAAAAAACATTTATGTTGCTAAGATTACGTTTCCTTATGACATATGTAAGTCGACAATTTAGTTTGGTGTTATAAAATGGTTTCGACACATTGTCGATTTTTTCAACCTCCAGTTATTCAGTAGAAAGATTTACAGCTATATACAACGTAATTATTTATGATATAAACACAATTATTTAGGAAACGCATTTACCGTCATAAAGTACAGATTACAATAGGAAAAATTTCTTCGTCACAATTATAAAATTATAATTATTATAAACATGCTTAATTCTCAAAATGAAAGTACCTGCTTTATACACAGACAGATATGTGGAACTCCAAAGGGAACATTCCAGTCCTCAGCCTTTTTGGTAGAACTTTTGGTAATGCTGTTTTCTTCTTTATTGGGATTTTTTCTTGTACTTTTTTTGATTTCTTGGATTTTTTTTTTTCATATTTCCCGATATCGTGTGGCTTTGTCATAGCTCATTTCATCTTCATTTATATGACAGTAATCAGTCTGTCAAAGTGTAACTAATTCCTGATGTCCAACGAATCGTCGAAATAGTTTGTTTTCTATTTAAATTAAATAATTTAATTGTGTGTGTTTTAGCATAAAATATATCATTAATTATAAAAATCTTGAATACAGATGAAAATTATACGTACAATTAAATCCAATTCTTGGACCACTAGAATCTTTCCACCATTTGCCTTTTACATAGGACTTTCAGATTTCAATCTTAATTTATTGAATTTATTCTGAAAACAAATTATGTATAAGAGAGGTATGTTTCGATATGAACTGATTAAAGTTTGGTGGTAACCAAATAAAGAAATCTTTTTGTGCTACTTGATTTTATGAAAAATATTTAAATTTGTTTATGACAACGAAATTCAAATATCTGCAAAGGAATAACGAATTGTTAATGTCATAAGCCCTTTATAGAACAACTTAAGAAACATAGTTCTTAAATATTTTTACAGGTAGATCAAGTTGGAACATATTTTATAAAATTTCATAAGATTTGTGCTCACAATCATTAACATCCATATTGCTAAAAAGTAAATCCCAATCAACTAATGATAAGTGATAGTTTAATGAGTAAACCTCAGAACTCATGAAAACACTATACTCATCATTAGTCCAATTCACTCGGGGCAGGTTTCAATCTCCAGTTACTAAAAATATATCCACTGATGCACAATGATTGGAATAAAAATCAGAACCAGATGCTGGTAAACTGTTCCAATTATTCACTTTTGGCTTTTGACCTTAATGGATATAAAGACTTCCAGTACTTTCATGTCCTTTCGGTGAGCATGCGTCATCATCAGACGATTTCGATATCACCTTTATAGGCGTGACCCACTTCGTGGAAAACTTGCGGTTTGGAGGTGTGGGCTGGCTAGTTGGGTGAAAGGATTGGTGTTAGAAGTAGGAGTATTTCCAGGATTTACCGAAGGTGTCTGTAGTTTAGCAGACAGCTTACTGCATTACTTACTTTCATTCGTTGTAGTTCACCCTCTAGTTCCGATATTTTAATCTTAAGGCCTCTTGAAGCGCCGGCAGACTTTTGGGTTTTATTGAGATTTTCACTTGGCTTGTATTTTCTCCTCAAACTACATATAGTTTATTTATCTGAGTTTGAATCCGAATATAAACGCACACTGGTAAAATGTAATATTTTTCAAGGAAAAGAATAATATATATTAGGGCAAATTTTAATATTGATAAGATTTAGATGACTGAGATAATGTTAGAAATTGTTCAGTGTTCAAATTTATGTATTTTGAATTGAATTAAAGCAAAAAGGTCAATACACTAACATTTAGAAAAAAGTTTTCATAGAAAAGAAACACTTAAATTAGTTTGGCAATATTGTGAAGACTGATATGGAATACGGTTCGTATTTTTTGACAACTCCTTGACAATCTTGACAACTGATCTTTGTGTAATTTTATTTTGTTCGGTATCCGATCCTATAATGCTCTTTGGCGAATTACGGAAAGAGGTTATTTCAATCTGCCAAAATGTGGAGAATGTGTATCGTATAAATATTACTCCAGGAGCTGACCCAGCGTACTAAATTTGATAATATGCTTTCCTTAGTTAACTTAATGCTGTCTTGTTAACCCTAATTAGTTTACTTGAAGGATTCTTCTAAAAAAAATCTAATTTACAGCGCAATGTAGCTTACACTACTATAAAGAATGAACAATTTTGACACAACTTAAAACAAATAATGTTTCATCTCCTCTTGGGATGCCAATTGTAACTGATGCGATGACCAGGTAGGAGTGCACTGAAACTACACATAAACTGTTAAAATTGTAATTTGAATTGTGCGCCTGTGGACAGTTAAGTTGTAATTTTAACACTAAATTCTTAAATATAAATTTTTCTTGAGAAATAATAAATTCTTTTAAGCCCAGAAAGACTTATTTACTGAGAAAAGTAATAAAGTTAACCTAAAACGTCAATACGACAATTGAAAGGTGATTTCTCGTAACATTTGGAATAAGGGTTCTTAAATTGTCAGCAAACAATCAATTGGCATTAATTGAAAAGTTAACCGGCCGAGATAATTACGTCACCTGGTTATTTGCTATAGAAACACATCTACAGCAAGAGAAGTTGTGGACTGCATAAAACCCCCCACATGTGTCATTGTGGACACAAAACGAGACACAAAGGCAAAAACTAAGATAAATTTACTAGTTGACTCAATAAATTACGTGCACATACAAGAGAGTAGTACTGCAAAATAAGTATGGGATAAATCTTGGTTGACACGCTGTGATGGGCTGCTGCATGATCTCTGTAATACTTCACATACTGCATGTTAAAACGTAGAGAAATATATGAGTAAAATAATGTGTACCGCTCACAAGCTCAGAAACATTGGTTTCGAAGTTGACGATGAATGGCTATTTACAGTGCTACTCTCCGGTCTACCAGAATCCTATCAACCAATGATTATTGCTATTGAAAGCTCCGGCATGAAGATACCTTCTGTTTCTGTGAAATCAAAACTATCACAAGATGTTAAACAACCTGAAAGTGACTCAACAATATTGTCAGTCATCAAGAAAATTAAAAACAACCACAGAAACAAAGTAAGGGTCCAAGGTGCTACACTTGTAACAAGTAAGGTCATAAAAGTCCTCAAATGCAAATCCAAAACCAAGAATATTCAACAAAAAGCAAGTAGTTCATCATATGCTGTTGTGTTTGAGGCAACATCCAGCCAAAATGACCCATGGCAAGTGGCTTCCGGTGCATCGTCACACATGACAAGACGTAAGAACATGCTTGAAAATACGACGGCTCCTGTCATACATAAAATCAGAGTCGCAGACAACAAAGTATAATCTGTGCAATGTTCAGTACAAGTGGGGTTGGACCATTATGACGATGAAGGTCAAAACAAAAAGGTGCTTTTTACAAAAGTATTATGTGTTCCTAAACTGGCAACAAATCTATTGTCTCTAAGTCAGATTATTTGCGATGGTAGCCAAATAAAATTTGAGGGAACAAGCTGTGTTATTATGAACAGCAGAAGTGAGGTAGTATCTTCCCACTGTGGCTTTATGTGAGGGTCGACTGGAACAATATTAGGATTAGCATTAGTCATTTCAAATCTGTTTAAAATTTGTTCCGTATAAATACTAAAACTACTACTAAAACTCTTTTCGGTGTAGAGTCGAATTTTGCATTCCAGCAGCGAGGGAATTGTTTTAACCATATAGTGACTTGTTCAATTTACATACCATGTTTTCGTCATGATCCAACCCTTCTTGTTAAGTCATAAATAGGTGTGTTCAAGTTCTCTATATAAAAATGCTGTCTTTACGTCTAGTTACTTGATTTTGTGATTATTTTGTACAGCCACAGATAGTAACAATCGTATTGAATCTCACCTGACTGTTTGTGCAAAAGTTTCCTGGTAATCAACACGTGACATTTGACCATATCATTTCACACACAGATGTGATTTGTAACGTGGTCATTAAATAAATGAATCACTGTCATTAAAGTTATTATAACAAATCGAAAAATCATCTCGATATTTCTTTTCTCTGTCAATTTGTTGACACTTTCGATTAAAACAAATAGAAATATATTAAAAATATAACTGAACCACAATTTGATGTAATATTAATACTATGAAAGAAACAAATCAAATTTACTTGAAAGAACACAACTTTTTTATAAATTACATATTTCGAATAAGGTTTAATTGGACATGTTTTGTTTATATTGTAACGTCGGCACATGTCACAAGGAAACGTAATCTTAGCAACATAAATGTTATTTTCTTTTATTTGATAAACAAAATTCCTTCGTTGTAATTGAAACTTGAAAGTTCGCAAAATGTCACTCAATCCCACACCCACTCCCAAATGTTCGTTTAGTTTTGTAATTACTAATTAATTAAAATTTTATTTATGTGTATATAACATCTAGTTATCCTGTTTTCAATTTCATCCCTCACGTCAATTTCATCCCTCGTATCACATATTCAAATTAAATTATAATAGTTGGAACTTCTCTTAGCAGCAATCTATTCTAATGGAAATATAAAGTTAACAAAGTTAACAAAAACAATTTCTTTTCACATGTTAATTATCTATCAGAATCACAGACAGTTTTTGTATGTCGACGATAGATCTGCAACTAATTTTATTTCCGTGACTTTCAGGACTAGTAATCGACATCTCCACAATAATGGCATCAAGTTGCCATTATTGTAATTGTTTAAATATTCCTAACGAGTTCCTATGGAGTCCGCACGTTTTGACAACTCTGGGAATTTTGACAGCTAATGTGAGAGTATTTCGTTTCGTTCTTAATTGCTGTACTTATAATCGCGATACCGATTATGGAAAGAGGTTATTTTATACGACAAAACATCGCAGAACCTGGGATCCTACAGCAGTATTTGTGTAAAAAGCTACTTTAATATTTGGGCAAAAGCACCAAGATATGCTCCAGCTTTTCTTTTACATTTACCCAAATTCATTGTAGCTTGAGCCGAACCAACTTTTCTAGAAAAACTACCGCCCAATCTATTACTCATTTTTAAATTTCAAACACATTACATTAATATCTTTTATCTAAAGTATAACTTGCGAATATGTTGTTGATTAATTTTTTTATAAAAACTAATCACTTTACATTACAATCGTTATGATTATTTACAGTGGAAAAATTACTTGTCAAATCCAGCCCATTTAGTTTAGCAAACAATAAATCATGGCAGATTCTATCAAATGCCTTTTAAATGTCTGTATAAACAGCATCAACCTGTAAATGATTTTCAAGAGCACCAACTGTCGAGAGTTTATAAATAAGAAGGTTGGTCGCAGAAGATTTATATTTGCAAAATTCATGTAGACTCTCATTTATAATATTTTGGAACTATGGCATAATTATTTTGGAAATGATTTTTTTGGACAATCTTGGAAAACAACAAGTAAACTATCTCCATCCTTTAAGATAGGTATAACAAATGATTTTTTACGTACGTTAGGAAATAAAGTAGATTTTAAAAACATATTAAGTTTCATTGTTAGAGGCTTTGTTAATGAAAATCCACAATTCATTCAATACTGTAGAAAGAATATCATGAGGACCTCTATTACTAGATAAATAAAGACTTCTGAGTTCATTGAAAACATCAATCTGGACAAAATTATAATTACGTTTTGAATATAAACAAAAATATTAGATTTGTGTCTGCATTGAAGACAAAAAAGTGAAACAAACAGCTAACGAAGTGTAAATACTTATATCTTTTGTTGTTTTTGTCTTTTCAATGACGAAATTTTAAGAAGTTAACAAATAATTGTACAAGATCAGTTTTGAAATCAAATGATATTTTGTACATATTTAGGTTTCAACAGCAATGAAGGCGATATGTTTATTAATCAAAAGTAAAACATACTTTTGTTGTCTGAAGAATATGCATCGACAAAAGTGTGTGAATTGTTAATTAGACATTGCTATTCCTAACAAATATCAAAATTTTATATATTTTCTTTGATAAGATAATGTCACATAGGGACGATAGGACACATAAATAATCCTCAATCATCAACATACGAACATTGCCCCCCTAGTGCGATTATTGCTTTCGCATAATGTCTTGATTGGCATTGTCAGCACCAACACATTCCGCTGACTTGCCAAGACTCAGCGGTATATCTGGGTCACGCTTTACTAGTGTCAATAAACTATTGTAATGTTTTGTAATAACAGACTATAAATAAAAGCGCGTCAAAGATGACGGGAGACAGAAGTGTGTGAACTAGAACAGAGGTCACGAGTCGCCCGGTGGGTACCAGTGAACCCCAAGAGCAGCCCTGAAGATGGTCCCTTACTTATTACTGTAAGTTAGATAATTCGTAATGTGTTTTTTTTATATATAAACTATGAATAAAATTGTATTTATTCTGTACTGGTGTTTATCTGAGCTACTCCCCAACCCCCAATAAGTCACGGGTGTGACATGTGGTGGAGGCGCCTAAGGTTTCGGTTAGGGCTAATTCCTCATAATTAGTTCCCGGCCGGCACACTCGTAGGAAAATTGTGGTTGTGTTGTTTTTCTTACAGGGAAAATAGTAATTTAGGTTCCAACAGGAGCAGCAGCGCTTCACAAACAATGCCAACTCGCACAATCTAACCTCCCTTTCCTGGTCTGTACTTAACATTTTTTTTTATGGCAAATAAAGTAGTAACCAGAGCCACCTCAGCAATATGGACGAAACAATCGCCGAAAACCTGAAAGCGGACAAAATCCCGGCGCTACCAAAATTCCTCTGCCCACCAACATTTAACCCATGTACAGGGAACGCAACAGTATACATAAGAAGCTATGAAAGAACGGCAACGGCAAATGGGTGGACGAACAGTCTAAAAATGACTTATTTTGGAACATTTCTGGAAGGAGCGGCTGACCACTGGTACCAACGGTACAAGATAGACGAGGACAACCAGAATAAAACATAAGGATGAGATTGATTCGAAACAGTTCTACCATCAACAATATTATAACAAATCGAAAAATCATCACGATATTCCTTTGCTCTGTCAATTTGCTGACACTGTGGATTAAAACGAATAGAATTATAAGAAAAGATATAACTGAACCACAATTTGGTGAAATACAATATAAGAATCAAATCAAGTTTTGCTTGGGAGAAGACAACTTTTTTGCTAAATTACATACTTCTGACATATGTCATAAGGAAACGTAATCTTAGCAACATAAATGTTATTTTATTTTTTGACAAACAATTGAAACTTGAAATAAATGTCGACGAGAGATCTGCAACTGATTTGATTTCAGTGACTTTCAGGGCACGTAATCTAAACCTTCAGACAGTAAGTTGCTATTTTTGTAACTGTTTAAATATTTCACCTTTTTAAATCAACAGTAAATTCACGTAGGTGATTCTCTCAGCTTGAATAACTGAGCGACAGATTTCAACACTGAAATTTTCTTTTTCAACATTGGTTATCACCCTCAAATGATATACTAATCTTTCCATATTTGATAATTTTATATCGCAAATTATTTAGATTCCTCATGTCTGGATGACAAATTCAAATAATATCAACACAACTTATAAACCAAATCATAAAATAGTAATTTCTATTTTACAATTTTCTGCGTAATATTGATTTGCAATCTTTGTTCGGTTGAAACTTATAATTAATGGCTTTATCATTTGCAGTTCTGTTAAAATTTTCATCTACTTTGGTGCATATATATTTTTGGTGTCTCCATATTTTCTTGACAGTATGCGTGTTTTGGCAACACACTGACAACATCGAGAACTAAAGATGGAGTATTTTCGTTCTGCTTATTCGCGATACTGATCATAGAATGAAGGTATTTTATACTACCAAACATCGCGGACCCTTGTATCCTATTAAGCAGTATTCTTCTAAATTATCTATAATAATAATAATAATAATAATAATATCATAATTGAAATGAAAGTTTATGCTCTTATAGACATTCAAGAAGTGAGACACAATTTACTTGCTTTACCTATATGCTCCATACTTGCTTTAAAAATATGTTAAAATCGTGGTAGTAACTCTCCATATGCGTTGGGATGTACATGGAGTTCTTAGGATGCTTTACTTAAATTTGCCATCTGTAAAAAGAAATAATTATTGAGGGTATTGCAAAAATTATCTTCAAAAATTGATTGAATATATCATATTGTAGAAGAGATTGAAAAACACAGTGACCAAAGGTTTTTTTGAAAGAAGGAAAATAACAGAGCGATTTTTAATTAGGGATGACATCTTGGTGTTTTGATAATATATCATATGCCTAACTTTACTTAAATGAATTTTAATATGATTGGTAATATTTTGATTCAGCAAAATTAAAGCTCACGGGAATTTTTCATATGACTTGATTTTCGAGAATTTCATGACGAATTAACACTATTTGAAATCAGAGCTCTAAAATAGATATATTTTGTTATTAGTGTAACTGTTCCAATATGATTGAATAAATGCAACAAATTATGTAGCTAAGGGAAATCAAATTTAAAAAACAATACAACACTTATTGTAAATTAGCAACTGTTATTTACAATTGTTCCTACAACTTAATTTGAAATATTAACAATTTCAACATTCAAGAGATGCTGTGAAACTTGAGAACACTAGGTATCTCATCATTCAAAAACTCAACAACTACAAACACGCCATCAATTTATTTCAGATGTAATTCATAACACATAATTTCTTAAAAGAGTCAAATTTGATGATTAACATCAATGGATTGAATTTAAATGGAAAATGTGTAGGGTTTAACATAATGGTTAAGTAATACCATATGGAATAAATAATGAAATTATTTACTAACAATTTCTTAAAACAGGAGAATAAGTTTTTGAGAACTCTGGTCCTGTACGTTTGTTTTGTAAACTAACTGACAACTGATATTTCAGTTATTTCATTTTGCTTGTTGGTCGATTTTATATTGGCGATACCAAATATAGAAAGATGATTCTAAATTGTCGAGATATTCTGAACACAGGATTCTATAATAATAATGGAGGAGCTATCCTTCTGTGACAGTTAACAGTGAAACATTCTTCTGATACAATTTAATTTACAATGCGAAAAAACATCTTATAATTAAAAATAAAGCTTACGCTATAACAGAGTCAAGAATTGAGACACAATTTTCTTAGAAAAGCATTTATTTGGAATACCGATCAGACATGTGTCAGATGATGATATTCTTCCAGGTAAATAGAAAGGAAGAAGAACTGCCTTCGTTGCTATTGAACCCAGATTATGTACAAAACTATTTTTTGGTAAATTTACCTTCTAAACTTGTTCATTTAGTTATTGCGAAGAGCACAAAAAACTTTTATTTATCTTCTAAAGGGTTCTTATCCCATCAAATAACATTCGCAAAGTTCAATTTATATTGCGCATAACAATCTTCAAGTTTTGATTCACCACCCCGATTTGAACTTTATTTTAAAGCAAGTATGGAGCATGTAGGTAAAGTAAATTGTGTTTCACCTCTTGAATGTTTATAAAGATTTTTTAGAAAAATACTAATTAATAGGATCCCAGGTTCCTACAATCGCGATTATAAATCAGCAACTAAGGCCAAGTTGTCCAATTTGTCAGCTCTCAAGAAAACGTGGAGACACTTAAAATATATATGCACAAACGTAGATGAAAATTTCAACAAAATTACAAATGATAGAGCTATTAATTATAAATTTCATCTGAACAAAGATTGCAAATCAGCAAATTGTAAAGTGGAAATCACTTTTTCATGATTTTGTTAATAAAATGTGCTGACATTATTTGAAGTTGTCATCTAGAGATGAGGAATCTAATTAAATTTTGACATAAAATTAGCAAATTTGGAAAGATTGGTATCTTAGTGTTATTTGAGGGTAATAATCCAACCCAACGTGATAGAAATATTTCAGTACCTAGTTGAAATTTGCCTCTCACAAATTCTTGCTTAAAGAATCAACTAGGTGAATTATCTTTTGATTTAAAAAGGTGAAATATTTAAACATTTACAATAATAGCAACCTACTGTCTGAAGGTTTCGATTACGAGTCACTGAAATCAAATCAGTTGCAGATCTCTCGTCGACATTTATTTTGAATCAAAGAAATACTGTCTGTGATTCTGCAGATAATTAACATGTGAATAGAAATTGTTTTTGTTAACATTGTTAACTTTATACTTAAATGCCGATATATATTTTGTTGCTAAGAGAGGTGAGGGATGTCGTCTTTCAAGTAAATTTGATTTGATCTTACATTGTATTAATATTACATCAAGTTGTGGTTCAGTTATATTTTTTGGTATAATTCTATTCGTTTGAATCCACAGTGTCAACAAATTGACAGAGCTAAGAAATATCGAGATGAGATGAGTTATACTAAATGGTAGAACTGTTCCGAATCAAATTCATCCTTATATTTCAACCCACACTAAATGACTATAAATGTGATTCCCAAATATTTATATATAATATAACTTTCCAAATAAAACTACTTTGTGTACCTTTAAGTTATGTGGTTAATTTAATATAAGTTTGGTTGTTAATAAATGGTTTCGACCCATTGTCGATTTTTTTAACCTTCAGCTATTCAGTGGAGGTGCTGAGTTATATGGAACATATTTTTTTAGGAAACACATTTAGTGATTACAGTACAGATTAAAATTTAAGGAAAAATTACTTCGGCACTAATCTAAAATTATAATTGCTATAAACAAGCTTCATTCTCAGATGATAGATGAGTTGAAACCTAGATCCACACTATGGAAACATTTCCATAAAATGAAAGTACTTGCTATATACAGAGATAGATATGTGGAACTCCAACGGATACATTCCAGTCCTCAGTCTTTTTGGTGGAACTTTTGAATACGGTTTCTTGGTAATGATGTTTTCTTCTCTATTGTGATTTTTTTTTTTGTACTTTTTTCGGATTTCTTGGATTTTTATTCATATTTCATAGCCTCAGAGAAAATATTTGCCGACGTCGTCAAGTTTTGTCGTGGCTCATTTCATCTTCATTTATATGATGGTAATCAGCCTTTCCATGTGAACGTAACTCGTCGTGCCCAACGAATCGTCGAAATACTTTAAAAAAGATATATAAAATTAATATTAAAGATTAATTTTATTATATATACCAATTTTATTTGTTTTTCATTTAAATTATATAATTTAATTGTGTGTTTTAACATAAAATATGTCATTAATTATAAAAATCTTGAATACAGATGAAAATTATACTTACATTTAAATCCAATTCTTGGGCCACTAGAATCTTTACACCATTTGCTCTTTCATCGATCGATTTCAATCTTAATTTATTCTGAAAACAAATTAATTAGGTATTAATGTGTTGTTTTAAGGAGCGTCATATACATGAAAGTTCTTATTCTTTGTTTAGTTGGGATTCCTGTAAGTAAATTAATGAATTTAGACAAAAATATTACCTAAAAATAACAGTTTGATACGATCTGTTTCATTTCTAGCATTACTATACACAAGTATTTCTTCCGATTATCATTTCCAATGAGGCAGGGACTCATTAATAAAAGCGAGAATATTTAACTAATAATTTTGAATTGAAGCGTAGGAGCAACTTCAGAGAAATGTGGTTCGTATGAAATGTTTGAACTGATTAAAGTTTGGAGGTAAACAAGTAAAGAAAACTTTTTTGTCTACCTGATTTTATGAACAAAATTGAAATTAGTTTATGACAACGAAATTCAAATGTCCACAAATGAATAACGAATTAATAAATAAAACATTAAAATTTGTTTATGGGAACGGAATTCAAATGTCTACAAATGAATAACGAATAGTTAATTTTATAAGCTCTTTAGAGAACAACTTAGGAAACTTAGTTCTTAATTTTTTTACATGTAGATAAAATAGGAACATATTGTATAAAATTTCATAAGACACAATCAATCAATGATAATTGATAGTTTAAAGTGTAAACCTCAGTACTCATGCAAACACTATACTTACTCATCATTGGTCCAATTCACTCGAGGCAAGTTATGTTAGAATATCTAGACATCGTGTATAACGGTTGTGATGACAACGGAGAATAAAAACAATAGAAGAGCGTAGTTATAGAAACAGAGTTAAGTTGTAAGAGCAGAGTTAGTTGTATACAGCCCACCAATGTTGTAAGATAGTCAATAAGCGTTTTACTGAGTACCTTGCATTATCATTCCACGTCGCCTTGTAAGCAGGCATGTTCTAACTATTAACTTTTGTGTTTTGACCTTAATGGAAACAAATACTTCCAGTGCTTCCATGTCCTTTCGGTGAGCACAGGGGTGCGTCGTCAGGATTTCGAGAACACCTCCATAGGCAGGCAGCTTACTGCATTACTTACTTTCATTCGTTGTAATTCACCCTCTAGTTCCGAGATTTTAATCTAAACGTCTAGTTTTCGGGTACCTCTTGGCTTATCTTTTTCGTGGACTCTACACATGGTTTATTGGTTTAGTAACCGAGGTTACCAGCCAAATTAACAACTCTTCTCTTTTGTCTGAATATGGCAACTCTTATAACTAAATTCAAACAGAAGTACGAACGTTATGTCAACTCCATTTGGGGGTCTGATGTCGGTGTGGCGCTTTGCCGAATTTTGCTGCTGTTACTTACTTTAGATAGTTAACTCTTTCGGAACTTGGAACGGAGTCGTGCTCAGGGTTTACCGGGCGGTTGACCTTTCTTTCTGCCAATAGAACCTGGATTTGAACCGCCTTTTACTTTCCATCTTTCAAGGTTTTTGACTCTTAGTAGGAACTTCTTGT
Source organism: Aethina tumida (assembly GCF_024364675.1). Lineage (NCBI taxonomy): Eukaryota > Metazoa > Arthropoda > Insecta > Coleoptera > Nitidulidae > Aethina > Aethina tumida. The sequence goes on along the minus strand of NC_065435.1, from coordinate 36,927,090 downwards.
AGAACGGAACTGGCGATGTGCCGTCCGGTTTCAATTGGATTCGGAACCACTCGACCTTTGCAGGCACACTTGCTCTTTTCCCATTTCATTATCGCTAATTCGGTTATTAAACTGTTTATAGTACGAAAACAAAAATTTAATTCAGTTGTTTCTTGAATTGGTAACCAAGGTTACCAAACAAGTAAACAAATTTTTCATTTGTCTGAATTTGGTAACTAACTAAATTCAGACAAAAAGGGACTCTAAATAAAAACAAAAATATCACTACAAACACTTTTGAAAACTGAGGTGTGAGTGTGATGAGATTAAAGGCGATGTTACAAGAACACTAAACGTTTATTATATTTTTACAAAGTGTGCACTCGGCTAGAAACGTCAAAGACTAAATACTAAGAACTAAAAACCCTGCGTAGCATGACGCTTGCGTTAGGGCATCTATACAGAGGGCTTCCAAGTATCAATGTGCAATTTCATTTCTTAACAAACTCTTTTCCGTAGTTGCCACTCAAATTTGGATAAATGACGATTGTTACCGCTGCCATTGGTAACGACAGAAAGGTCTCTTATTGTTAGCGACTTTTGTCAATTGTTCAAAGTGCAACCAGAGAATATTGTTGATAGTAACAATTTTTGTTTGAGTTGTTCGTCCTTCCTCTGTCTGAATTTAGTTATAATAGATACCATAATCGAAAGAGAAGAGTTGTTAACGCTAATCCCAAATCTTTATCCCAACCAGCCACCCCCACTCCTGCAAAATCTTCCAGCTCCAAAACTCAGGAACTCGGTCACCCCCAAGGAGGTGATGTCGAAATTGTCTAACTACAATGCACCAGTTATGGTTCAGTGTTCAAATTTATGTATATGGAATTGTTTTAAAGTATTTTAGACCAAGTACACTAAGAATTGGAAGAGACTTCTCATAGAGTAGAAACTTTTAAATTGGTTTGGGAGAAAACAGCGCTAATGATTAGCCGTCTCAGATCTCAGTTTCGGTTAATATTTTTTGACAGCTCATTGACAATCTTGGCAACTGATCTTTGTGTAATTTCGTTTCGTTTGGTGTCCAATAATATAATGCTCTTTGGCGAATTACTGAGAGAGGTTATTTCAATTTGCCAAAATATGCGGAAAGTAGGAAGGTCCTAATTATGTGATGTGAATTTATAAGTTTAACAATATTGAAAAAAAGCAGCTAAAAAAGATGTTTAAGTCTTATTATTATCTTATCAAAGAAAATATATAAAATTTCGCCTTCATTGCTGTTGAAACCTGAATATGTACAAAACATCATTTGATTTCAAAACTGATCTTGAACACTTATTTGGTAACTTCTTACAATTTCGTCATTGAAAAGACAAAAACAACAAAAGAAATAAGTATTTACACTTCGTTAGCTGTTTGTTTCACTTTTTAGCCTTCAATGCAGACACATATCTAATATTTTTGTTTATATTCAAAAAGTTAATTATAATTTTGTCCAGATTGATGTTTTCAATGAACTCAGAAGTCTTGATTTATCTAGTAATAGAGGTCCTTATGATATTCCTTCTACAGTATTGAACGAATTGTGGATTCTCATTAACAAAGCCTCTAACAATGAAATTTAATATGATTTTAAAATCTACTTTATTTCCTAACGTACGTAAAAAATCATTTGTTATACCTACCTTAAAGGATGGAGATAGTTTACTTGTTGTTTACCAAGATTGTCCAAAAAAATCATTTCCAAAATAATTATGCCATAGTTCCAAAATATTATAAATGAGAGTCAACATGAATTTTTCAAATGTAAATCTTCTGCGACCAACCTTCTTATTTATAACGTCTCGACAGTTGGTGCTCTTGATAATCATTTACAGGTTGATGCTGTTTATACAGGCATTTAAAAGGCATTTCATAGAATCTGCAATGATTTATTGTTTGCTAAACTAAATGGGCTGGATTTGACAAGTAATTTTTCCACTGTAAATAATCATAACGATTGTAATGTAAAGTGATTAGTTTTTATAAAAAAATTAATCAACACCATATTCGCAAATTATACTTTAGATAAAAGATTTTAATAAAATGTGTTTGAAATTTAAAAATGAGTAATAGACTGGGCGGTAGTTATTCTAGAAAAGTTGGTTCGGCTCAAGCTAAAATGACTTTGGGTAAATGTAAAAGAAAACTGGAGCATATCTTGATGCGTTTGCCCACACATTAAAGTAGCTTTTTACACAAATACTGCTGTAGGATCCCAGGTTCTGCGATGTTTTGTCGTATAAAATAACCTCTTTCCATAATCGGTATCGCGATTATAAGTACAGCAATTAAGCAGAACGAAATACTCTCACATTAGCTGTCAAAATTCCCAGAGTTGTCAAAACGTGCGGACTCCTTAGGAACTCGTTAGGAATATTTAAACAATTACAATAATGGCAACTTGATGCCATTATTGTGGAGATGTCGATTACTGTTCCTGAAAGTCACGGAAATCAAATTAGTTGCAGATCTATCGTCGACATACAAAAACTGTCTGTGATTCTGATAGATAATTAACATGTGAAAAGAAATTGTTTTTGTTAACTTTGTTAACTTTATATTTCCATTAGAATAGATTGCTGCTAAGAGAAGTTCCAACTATTATAATTTAGTTTGAAAATGTGATACGGACGACGTGAGGGATGAAATTGAAAACAGGATAACTAGATGTATATACACATAAATAAAATTTTAATCAATTAGTAATTACAAAACTAAACGAACATTTGGGAGTGGGTGTTGGACTGAGTGACATTTTACGAACTTTCAAGTTTCAATAGCAACGAAGGAATTTTGTTTATCAAATAAAAGAAAATAACATTTATGTTGCTAAGATTACGATTCCTTGTGACATATGCCAGACCTTAAAATATAAACAAAACATCCAATGTCCAATTGAACCTTATTCGAAATATGTAATTTAGAAAAAAGTTGTCTTCTTTCAAGTAAATTTGATTTGTTTCTTCCATTTCTTCTTTTATTGATGATCCTTGGTCCTGGATTTGCATTTGAGGACTTTTATGACCTTACTTATTACAAGTGTATCACCCTTACTTACTTTGTATCTTGTGGTTGGTATTGTTGACTGAGAATACTGTTGAGTCACTTTCAGGTTGTTTAACATCTTGTGATAGTTTTGATTTCACAGAAATTGAAGTTATCTTCATGCCGGAGCTTTCAATAGCAATAATCATAGGTTGATAGGAGGACTCTGGTAGACCGGAAAGTAGCAATGTAACTTGCCATTCATCGTCAACTGCGAAACCGATGTTTCTGAGCTTGTGAGCAGTACACATAATTTTGCTCACATATTTCTCTACGTTTTGACATAGAGTAAGTGAAGTATTATAGAGATCACGCAGCAGCCCATCACAGCGTGTCAACAAAGAGTCATCAAATACTTATGAAAACGTATCCCATACTTCTTTTGCAGTACTACTCTCTTGCATGTGCACGTAATTTATTTAAACAACTAGTAAATTTATCTTAGTTTTTGCCTTTGTGTCTCGTTTTGTGTCCACAATGACACATGTGGTGGGGTCTATGCAGTTCCACAACTCCTCTTGCTGTAGGTATGTTTTTAGAGCAAATCGCCACGTTACGTAATTATCTCGGCCGGTTAACTTTTCAATTAATGCCAATTGATTGTTTGCTGACAATTTAAGAACCCTTATTCTAGATGTTACGAGAAAACACTTTTCAATTGTCGTATTGACGTTTTAGGTTATCTTCATTACTTTTCTCAGTAAGTAAGCCATTCTGGGCTTCCCTGGGCTTTTCTGGCTCCATAACCTGTTAATTTTTCTTAAAAGAATTTATTATTTCAGGAGTAAAACTTATATTTAAGAATTTAGTGTTAAAATTACAACTTAACTGTCTACAGGCGCACAATTCAAATTACAATTTTAACAGTTTATGTGTAGTTTCAGTACACTCCTACAGGTCATCGCATCAGTCACAATTGGATTCCCAAGAGAAAATGAAACATTATTTGTTTTAAGTTGTGTTATAATATTTCATTCTTTATAATAGCCTAAGGTACATTGCGCTGTAAATTGAGGAGAATGTTTCAGGTAAACTACTTTGGGTTAACAAGACAGCATTAAATTAACTGAGGAATGCATATTATCGGAATTTGTAAGCTGGGTCATCTCCTTGATTAATATTTATATGATCCCATTTTTCGCACATTTTGGCAGACTGAAATATCCTCTTTCTGTAATTCGCCAAAGAGCATTATAGGATCGGACACCAAACAAAACAAAATTAGAAGTTTTCTGAGTTTTGGTGGCTAGTTGGGACAAAGATTTGGGATTAGCGTTAGGAGTAGGGGTACTATCAGAGTTTACCGATAGCATCCCTAGTTTAGACGACAAAGCTGTGTAAGCACTCTTTCACTCTCTGTATCTCACCTTCACTTAGCTTTTCTTTTTTCCGGACCCTACACATAGTTTATTGGTTTAGTAACCGAGGTTACAAGCCAAATTAACAACTCTTCTCTTTCGATTATGGTAACTTTTATAACTAAATTCTGACAGAAGAAGGACGAACAACTCAAACAAAAATTGTTACTATTAACAATATTCCCTGGTTGCTACCTTGCCCACACTTTGAATAATTGACAAAAGTCGCTAACAATAAGAGACTTTTCTGTAGTTATCAATGGCAGAGGTAACGATCGTCATTTAACCAAGTTTCGGTAGCAACTGCGGAAAAGTGTTGGTAGTGACATTTTCGTTTTTATTTGGTGACCCTATTAAAGTTCCTATTAAAAGACAAGAACAGTGAAATAAGAAAAGGAAAAGGAGGCTCAAATCCAGGTTCTATTGGCAGAAAGGAAGGCGGTACCACATCCAACGACACAGCTAATTATTGTAAAGCCGGTTACATTAGAGTACATTAGAGTACCAATTAATTCTCTGTATCGTGTGAGGTCTTTGAATGGTTTTAAATCTCTGTTAAATTTTGAGTTGCAGTCATACAGTGTTTTAATTGGATTGCAATCCACCATTCTGAATTTCTCTAAAACATATTTTTTTTGTTTAAGTGTTACTCCTTTCTTACTTTGGTTAATTTCTATTCTAAAGAAAAACCTAGCAATCTTTGATCTTCAATTTCTCAGCTAATTCTCTTTTAATTTCATTACCAGTTAGTTTTTTGAGAGCTCTTTTGTACTCCTTAAATTTTTCAAAAACTTCTCTCTTTGACTTAAGGAAAAAACCTGGAACCACCTATTATAATCATCTATTGATGTAAGAAGATATCTTGATCCACCGCTGAATTTGACTCGCATTGGTCCGCAGATATCTGAATGGACAATATTCAGTAACTGCTTACTTCTTCCTTCTCTGTCAGTAAAGGGTTTCCTTGCTTGCTCACCTCGTTGACATTGTCACACCACATGGGTAATTTATCATTATCCAATTTATTACCGTGTACCAGTCGCTTTCTGTACAAATCCTGTACGCCTTTGCAATGTAAGTACTGTAGTTGTCTATGCCACAGGAAATTAATAGTTAAATATTCTCTCTTTATTAATGAGGTTCTGTTAGAGCATTTGTCAACATTGGCAACGTCTAATGCGCAACCCCCTCCCCTTAGTTAGTTAGGGTGAATTAGCTTTAAGTTACTTACTTTTAAGTCAGCTCGAGAGCAACACACAACGTTCAGATGCTCCGAGCAAAATAAACAGAAAAATCACAAACTTGGCAGTTTTACTAGTCCAGCACATACAAAACATTGGTCCTTCGAGCAGAAACTATTACACATACAAAACAGGTTCTTTCTCATTGAAAATGGTAATTAGAAGAAATACTTATGTACAGTAGTGCTAGAAATGAAACCGATCGTACCAAACTGTTATTTTTAGGGAATAATTTTGGCTAAATTCATTACTTATACTTACTGGAATTCCCAACTAAACACAGAATAACGCTCCATAAAACAACACATTGATTTGTTTTCAGAATAAATTATGATTTTTGTTTATTGGAACAAGGAGGCCTCTCCGGGCACCGATGCGAAGATCATGGCCTAAGAGTAATTAACCACAAAGGTTTAGGAAAATTGAAGGGAAAACTAAAGAGGTACGTAACAATCGCTACATGGTAAAGAAAAGATGTCCCAAAGAGACGCAGAGGTCTAGACAGCCAAGAGACAAGGTCTCTTGTATCTGTCGGATTCACAGGGTTGGATATCATGCAAGCATGCAATCTCCGGATTAGAGTGTTGAAAGATAGATCTCCGGAGATTGAGGGCATGCTATTTTCTCTGAGGCTATGAAATATGAAAAAATATGCAAGAAATCCGAAAAAAGTACAAGAAAAAATCACAATCTATCAAAAAGGCTGAGGACTAAAGCAGGTACTTTCATTTTATGGAAAGTTTTCCATAGTATGGGCATACGTTTCAACTCATCTAACATCTGAGAATTAAGCATGTTTATAGTAATTATAATATTAGAATGGTGCTGTAGTTGTTTTTGCTTATATTTTAATCTGTAATTTATGACGGAAAAGGTGTTTCCTAAATAACTATATATATATATATATATATATATATATATATATATATATATATATATATCTGTATATTTTTCCACTGAATAATTGGAGGTTGAAAAAATTGGCAATGTGTCGAAACCATTTTATAACACCAAACTAATATTAAAATATCGACTTAAGTTAAACAAAGTAGTCTTATTTGTAAAGTTATGTTATATTTAAATATTTGGGAATCTCATTTATGGTCTTCCACTGTAGGTTGAAATACAAGGATGAGATTGATTCGAAACAGTTCTACCATCAAAAATATTATAACATATTGAAAAATCATCACGATATTCCTTTGCTCTGTCAATTTGCTGAGACCGTGGATTAAAACGAATTATAAGAAAAGATATAACTGAACCACAATTTGGTGTTATATTAATACAATGTAAGAATCAAATCAAATTTGCTTGAGAGAAGACAACTTTTTTCTAAATTACATACTTCTGACATATGCCATAAACATAATTTGACATGTTATTTTATTTTTTGACAAACAATTCGTTGCTATTGAAACTTGAAAGTTTGTAAAATGTCACTCAGTCACACACCCACTCGTTTTATTTTGTAATTACAAATTAATTAAAACTTTATTTATGTGTTTATACATCAGGCTAGTTATCTTGTTTTCAATTCTATTCCTCACCTTATAATAGTTGAAACTTCTCTTAGCAGCAATCTATTCAGCAGCAATAAATGTCAAAGAGGGATCTGCAACTGATTTGATTTCAGTGACTCTCAGGGCTAGTAATCTAAACCTTCAGACGGTAAGTTGCTATTTTTGTAACTGTTTAAATATTTCACCTTTTTAAATAAACAGTAAATTCACGTAGTTGATTCTTTCAGCTTGAATAAGTGAGCGACAGATTTCAACTATGCACTGAATTTTTCTCCTTCACCTTTAGTTATCACCCTCAAACAACACTAATATACCAATCTTTCCATATTTGATAATTTTATGTCGCAAATTATTTAGATTTTTCATGTCTGGATGACAAGTTCAAATAATGTTATCACAATTTATAAACCAAATCATGAAATAGTAATTCACACTATTTCACAATTTTCTGGGAGCCTTGTATCCTATTAAGCAGTATTCTTCTAAAATATCTGTAATAAGGTATATCATAATTGAAATGAAAGTTTATGCTCTTATAGACATTCAAGAAGTGAGACACAATTTACTTGCTTTACCTGTATGCTCCATACTAGCTTCAAAAATATGTTAAAATCGTGGTAGTAACTCTCCATATGCGTTGGGATGTAGATGGAGTTCTTAAGATACTTTATTTAAATTTGCAATCTGTAAAAAGAAATAATTTTTGAGCGTATTGCAAAAATTATCTTCAAAAATTGATTGAATAAATCATATTGTAGAAGAGAATGAAAAACACAGTGACCAAAGATTTTTTTGAAAGAAGGAAAATAACGGAGCGATTTTTAATTAGGGATGTCTCAATTTGATTATACGGCGTTGTAGTGCGTTGATTCAGTCAACCAAAGGGGCGGTATATATAACACGATATTTTACACTAAATACTCTCTGTACTCTGTAATATTGTATAACTTTGGTTAACTTTTGATATATATACAAATCGGGATTCTTTTTTACAGTTTCTAAGACATTTTGGTGTTTTGTTAATATATCTTCTCTCCTAACTTTATTTAAGTGAACTTTAAATATAATTGGTAATATATTGATACAGCAAAATTAAAGCCCACGGGAAATTTTCATGTGGCTTGATTTCCGAGAGTTTCGTGATTAATTAACACTATTTGAAATCAGGGCTCTAAAATAGATATATTTCGTTATTAATGTAATTGTTACAATATTCCGCCTTGATTAACTGCAATAAATTATGTATCTAAGGGAATCCAAATTTAAAAAACAATAGAACACTTGTAACCTAGCAACTGTTATTTACAACTGTTCCCAAAACTTAATTTAAAATATTAACAATTTCAACATTCAAGAGATGCTGTGAAACTTTAGAACAGTAGGTGTCTCACCATTCAAAAAATCAACAACTACATACACGCCATTAATTTATTTCAGATGTAATTCATAAGGAATAACACATAATGTCTAAGGAAAGTCAAATTTGATGATTAACATCAGTGAATCAAATTTAAATGGAAAATGTGTGTGGTTTAAATTAATGGTTATGACTTGAATAATACTATATGGAATAAATAATGAAATTATTTATTAACAATTTCTTAAAACGAGAGAATAAGTTTTTGAGAACTCTGGTTCTGTACGTGTGTTTTGACAACTAACTGTCAACTGATGTTGGAGTTATTTCATTTTGCTTGTTGGCCGATTTTATAAAGGCCTTACCAAGTATACAAAGTTGTTATTATAAATTGTCGAGATGATTCTAAATAAATGATTCTGGACACAGGATCCTATAATAATAATCGAGGAGCTATTTTCCTGTCACAGTTAACTGTGTAGCATTCTGCTGATATAATTTAATTTACAATGCGAAAAAATATCTTATTCTTGAAAATAAAGCTTACGCTATAACAGAGTCATGAATTGAGACGCAATTTACTTGGAAAATCATTTATTTAGAATACCGATCAGACATGTAGTAGATGTTAAGATTCTGCATATAGCATATAGGTAAACCAAGTAAATTGTGTGTCACCTCTTGAATGTAGATGAAAATTTCATCAAAATTACAAATGATAGAGCTAGATTGCAAATTTTTACACAGAAAATTGTCATTTGAATTTGTTTATAAGTTGTGTTGTCATTATTTGAACTTGTCATCTAGACATGAGAAATCTGAATAAATTTTGACATAAAATTAGCAAAATTAGAAAGATTGGTATCTTAGTGTTGTTTGAGGGTGATAATCCAACCAAACGTGAAAGAGAGAAATTCAGTACCTAGTTGAAATTTGCCGGTCACTACTTCTTGCTTAAAAAATCAACTACGTGAATTATTTTTTGATTTAAAAAGGTGACATGTTTAAACAGTTACAATAATAGCAACCTACTGTCCGAAGGTTCCGATTACGAGTCACTGAAATCAAATCAGTTGTAGATGTCTCGACGACATTTATTTTCCGTCAAAGGAATACTGCCTGTGAATCTGACAGATAATTAACATGTGAATAGAAATTGTTTTCATTAACTTTATACTTAAATGCAGAAATATATTTTGCTACTAAGAGAGGTGGGGGATGAAATTGAAAACAAGTAACTTGCCTGATGTATATACATATAAATAAAATTTTAATTAATTAGTACAAAATTAAACGAACATTTTGGAGTGAGTGTTGTATTGAGTGACATTTTGCAATCTTTCCTGTTTCAGTTGCAACGAAGGGAGATATGTTAGTCAAATAAGAGAAAATAACATTTATGTTGCTAAGATTACGTCACCTTATGATGTATGTCAGCCTGTCCAATTATAGGCAAGAGTTATGGTTAATTCAATTAAACCTAATTCAAAATATGTGGTTTGGAAACACGTTGTCTTCTTTCAAGTAAATTTGATTTGATCTTATATTGTATTAATATTACATCAAATTGTGGTTCAGTTATATTTTTTGTTATAATTCTATTTGTTTGAATCCACAGTGTCAACAAACTGACAGAGCAAAGAAATGTCGAGATGAGTTATAATAACTTTAATGATAGAACTGTTCCAAATTAATTTCATCCTTATATTTCTACTAACACAAAATGACTATAAATGTGGTTCCCAAATATTTAAATATAATATAACTTTCCAAATAAAACTACTTTGTTTAAGTTTTGTGGTTAATTTAATTAATTTTAAACTCCAATTAGTTAGTGGAAAGAAGTACTTAAAAGATATATACGACATAATTTTTTAGAAAACACATTTACTGATTACAGTACAGATTAAATTTTAAGGAAGAATTACTTCGGCACTATTCTAAAATTATAATTAGAATAAACAAGCTTAATTCTCAGATGTAGGATGAGTTATAACGTAGGTCCATACTATCGAAACATGGGACTCGAGATGGCGATCTGTGGGACAAGAAGTGAACTTCTGTCCAAAGAAAATTTCGACACGAGGCGGATTCAGGTAGAGGCGTTACTTACCAAAATCGATACCTGGGATTTCGTTAATGGTGAAGTATCAAAGCCAGTTATATGTCAGGGTGACACAAAAAGTGAATCAGCGCCTAAAACGTGGATGTAAATAAGATAAAAAGGTAAATGCGGACATAATCCTATGCATAAGCCCATCGGACCTCAAGAGTATCAAAGGATGCGAGATTTCCAAAGATGTATGGCTTAAATTTGACTAAATCCATGCTTCAAATGGACCGGCACTATTGAAACAATTATTTTATATATTTTATATATAATATTTATTTAACTATAAATAAAATTGGATAACGATATATTACCCACGTGGTGTGACATATATCAACGAGGTAAACAAGCAAGGACAAACTTTACTGCCAGAGAATTAAGAATTAAGCAGTTACTGAATATTGTTCATTCAGACATCTGCGGACCAATGCGAGTTAGAACCAATGGTGGATCAAGATATCTTCTAACATTTAGGTGTATTTTCTCATGTCAAAAGGAGAATTTCTTGAAATATTTAAGGAGTACAAACGAACTGTCGAAAATCAAACTGGTAATGAAATTAAGAGAGAATTAGCTGAGAATAGAAATTAACCAAAGCAAGAAAGGAGTAACACTTATATATATATATATTAGAGAAATTCAGAATGGTAGATTGCAATCCAGTTAAAACACCGTATAACTACCACACAAAAGTTAACAGAGATTTAAAAATGTTCAAAGTCCCCACATGATACAGAGAATTAATTGGTACTCTAATGCAGCCGATCAAAACTGGGGCTTTCCAATAATTAGCTGTGTCTTTCTGACAATCGAACCTGGATTTGAGGCGCTTTTTCAGTTTCTTATTTCACCGTTTTTGTCTCTTAATAGGAACTTATTCTGAAATGGAACTGGCGAAGTGCCGTGTGGTCCCAATAGGACTCTGAAGCACTCGAACTTTTTGCAGGCACGCTTGCTGTTTTCGCATTTCATGACCGCTAATTCAGTTATTAAATTGTTTATAGTACGGAAACCAAAACTTAATTCGGTTGTTTCTTGAATTGGAAACCAAGGCTACCAACCAAGTAAACAATTTTTTTTATTTGTCTGAATTTAGTAACTAACTAAATTCAGACAAAAGATGGACAGATTTCAGTAGTTGCTACCCAAACTTGGATAAATGACGATCGTTACCGCTGCCATTGGTAACGACAGAAAAGTCTTTTGTTGTTAGCAACTTTTGTCAATTGTTCAAAGTGTGGTTAGCAACCAGGGAATATTGTTGATAGTAACAATTTTGGTGTGAGTTGTTTGTCATTCTTCTGTTTGAATTTAGTTATAATAGTTACCAAATTCGAAAGAGAAGGGTTGTTAATTTGGCTGGTAACATCGGTTACTAAATCAATAAACTATGTGTAGTGTTCGGAAAAGAGACAAGCTAAGTGAAAAACTCAATAAAACCCAAATTCCTTAGTGTTCAAATTTATGTATATTGAATTGTATTAAAGCATTGCATATTCTTCAGACAACAAAAGTATGTTTTACTTTTGATTAATAAACATATCGCCTTCATTGCTATTGGAACCTGAATATGTACAAAATGTAATTTGATTTCAAAACTGAACTTGAACAATTATTTGGTAACTTACAATTTCGTCGTTGAAAAGACGAAAACTACAAAAGAAATAAGTATTTACTCTTTACACGTGAGCTGTTTGTTTCATTTTTTGGCTTTCACTGCAAACACAAATTTAAACAATATCGTTTTGTCATGAAAATATTTTTGTTTATATTCAAAAAATAATAATAATTTTTTCCAGATTGATGTTTTTAATGAACTCAGAAGTCAGATTTATCTAGTAATAGAGGTCCTTATGATATTCCTTCTACAGTATTGAATGAATTGTGGATTATAATTAACAAAGCCTCTAACCATGAAATTTAACTTGTTTTTAAAATGTTCTTTATTTCCTAATGCACAGAAAAATTCATTTATTATACCTACCTTAAAGAATGGAGATAGTTTACTTGTAACAAATTTAGGCCTGTATGAAAAATGTTTTGTATTCCATAATTGTCCAAAAAAATTCATTTCCAAAATAATTATGCCATAGTTCCAAAATATTATATATGAGAGTCAACACGGATTTTGCAAATGTAAATCTTCTGCGACCAACCTTCTTATTTATAACAATTCGACAGTTATCATTTACAGGTTGATGTTGTTTATACAGACTTTTAAAAGGCATCTGATAGAATCTGCCATGATTTATTGTTTGCTGAACTAACTGGGCTGGAGTTGTCAAGTAAGTTTTCCACTGTAGATAATCATAACGATTGTAATGTAAAGTGATTAGTTTTTTAAAAAAAATAAATCAACATTATTTTCGAAAGTTACATTTTACATAAAAGATTTTAATATAATATGTTTGAAATTTAGAAATGTGTAACAGATTAGGCGGTAGTTTATCTAGAAAAGTTGGTTTGGCTCAAACTAAAATGAATTTGCGTAAATGTAAAAGAAAAGCTGGTGAATATTCTGGTGCTGAAAGAGTTCAAACACAGAGGTTCAAGAATACAGATATTATTAAAAAGCACTGATTGCAGAACAATTTTTAAATGGGATGGACAGTAATTTAGCATATAAATTCCAGCTTAAAGTATGCGTTATTGTTGAAGAAGAAATTATGAGTAGAAATATTTAATCTTTCCATTTCTCTGTTAACATCATCTATTACTGACTAGTAATTAATAAGTCAACTTAGTTGTCACGCCCTTCCAAATTCTGTCAATGTCAAAACTTTTCGGGTTATTCATCAAACTCTCTAATACCCTCAAAAATTATTTCTTTTTACAAATTGCAAATTTAAATAAAGCATCCTAAGAACTCCATTTACAATTCAACGCATATGGAGAGTTACTACCACGATTTTAACACATTTTTAAAGCAAGTATGGAACATATAAGTAAAACAAGTAATCGTGTCTCACTTCTTGAATGTCTATAATAGTGTAAGCGTTCCTTTTAATTATGTTGCCCTTGTTGCACTATAAAGTAGATATTTAGAAAAATACTGGTTAATAGGATCCCAGGCTCTGCGATGCTTTGTCGTATAAAATAACCTCTTTTTATAATCGGTATCGCGATTATAAGATCAGCAATTAACCAGAACGAAAATATTCCAACATTAGTTGACTAAGTTGTCAGAGAGTTGTCAAAACGTGCGTACTCGTTAGGAACACTCAAGAAAACGTGGAGACACTAAAAATATATATGTAACAAACCAACAAAAAATGCTATTACTTATAAATTTCTACTGTAAAAAGATTGCAAATCTTTACGCAGAAAATTGTAGAATAGAAATCAATATTTCATGATTTGGTTTAAAAGTTGTGTTGACATTATTTGAACTTGTCATCCAGACATGAGGAATCTAAATAATTTTCGTCATAAAATTAGCAAATATGGAAACATTGGTATCTTAGTCTTGTGGGAGAGTGATAACCCAACCAAAAGTGAAAGAGAAAAATTGTCGGTCACTAATTCAAGCTGAAAGAATCAACCACGATAATTTACTGTTGATTTAAAAAAGTGAAATATTTAAACAATTACAATAATGGCAACTTTTTGTTTGAAGGTTTCGATTACGAGTCCTGAAAAATCACGGAAATCACGAACTTTCAAGTTTCAGTAGCAACGAAAGAATTTTGTTTATCAAATAAAAGAAAATAACATTTATGTTGCTAAGATTACGTTTCCTTGTGACATATGCCAGACGTTACAATATAAACAAAACATCCAATGTCCAATTAAACCATATTCGAAATATGTAATTTAAAAAAAGTTGCCTTCTTTCAAGTAAATTTGATTTCAGTAAGAAGAAATGCTAGTTGTGCCTATGTTGATGATGGCCTGTTATTCTCAATTGATGAATCAGAACTAAATTAATTTAAAAAGAAACTGAAAAACACATATTGGAATTAAAATAATGGAAACCCCAAGTAATTTTTTGGGAATGCAAATGGAAAGTTTTAGTATCTATGTGGAACAAATTTTAAACAGATTTGGAAAGACTAATGCTAGTCCTAATATTATTCCAGTCGACCCTCACATAACACAGCCTGTTCCGTCAAGTTTTACTTGGCGACCACCGCAAATAATCTGACTTAGAGACAATAAATCTGTTGCCAGTTTAGGAACACATAATACTTTTGGAAAAAGCACCTTTTTGTTTTGACCTTCATCGTCATAATGGTCCAACCTCACTTATACTGAGCATTGCACAGATTATACTTTGTTGTCTGCGACTCTGATTTTATGTATGACAGAGTCATATTTTCAAGCATGTTCTTACGTCTTGTCATGTGTGACGATGTTGCCTCAAACACAACAGCATATGATGAACTACTTGCTTTTTGTTGAACATTCTTGGTCCTGGATTTGCATTTGAGGACTTTTATGACCTTACTTGTTACAAGTGTAGCACCTTGAATCCTTACTTGGTTGTTGGTTGTTTTCTTGATGACTGACAATACTGTTGAGTCACTTTCAGGTTGTTTAACATCTTGTGATAGTTTTGATTTCACAGAAACTGAAGTTATCTTCATGCCGGAGCTGTCACGCCCTTCCAAATTCTGTCAATGTCAAAACTTTTCGGGTTATTCATCAAACTCTCTAATACCCTCAAAAATTATTTCTTTTTACAAATTGCAAATTTAAATAAAGCATCCTAAGAACTCCATTTACAATTCAACGCATATGGAGAGTTACTACCACGATTTTAACACATTTTTAAAGCAAGTATGGAACATATAAGTAAAACAAGTAATCGTGTCTCACTTCTTGAATGTCTATAATAGTGTAAGCGTTCCTTTTAATTATGTTGCCCTTGTTGCACTATAAAGTAGATATTTAGAAAAATACTGGTTAATAGGATCCCAGGCTCTGCGATGCTTTGTCGTATAAAATAACCTCTTTTTATAATCGGTATCGCGATTATAAGATCAGCAATTAACCAGAACGAAAATATTCCAACATTAGTTGACTAAGTTGTCAGAGAGTTGTCAAAACGTGCGTACTCGTTAGGAACACTCAAGAAAACGTGGAGACACTAAAAATATATATGTAACAAACCAACAAAAAATGCTATTACTTATAAATTTCTACTGTAAAAAGATTGCAAATCTTTACGCAGAAAATTGTAGAATAGAAGTCAATATTTCATGATTTGGTTTAAAAGTTGTGTTGACATTATTTGAACTTGTCATCCAAACATGAGGAATCTAAATAATTTTCTTCATAAAATTAGCAAATATGGAAACATTGGTCTCTTAGTGTTGTGGGAGACTGATAACCCAACCAAAAGTGAAAGAGAAAAATTGTCGCTCACTAATTCAAGCTGAAAGAATCAACCACGATAATTTACTGTTGATTTAAAAAAGTGAAATATTTAAACAATTACAATAATGGCAACTTTTTGTTTGAAGGTTTCGATTACGAGTCCTGAAAAATCACGGAAATCACGAACTTTCAAGTTTCAGTAGCAACGAAAGAATTTTGTTTATCAAATAAAAGAAAATAACATTTATGTTGCTAAGATTACGTTTCCTTGTGACATATGCCAGACGTTACAATATAAACAAAACATCCAATGTCCAATTAAACCATATTCGAAATATGTAATTTAAAAAAAGTTGCCTTCTTTCAAGTAAATTTGATTTCAGTAAGAAGAAATGCTAGTTGTGCCTATGTTGATGATGGCCTGTTATTCTCAATTGATGAATCAGAACTAAATTAATTTAAAAAAAAAACTGAAAAACACATATTGGAATTAAAATAATGGAAACCCCAAGTAATTTTTTGGGAATGCAAATGGAAAGTTTTAGTATCTATGTGGAACAAATTTTAAACAGATTTGGAAAGACTAATGCTAGTCCTAATATTATTCCAGTCGACCCTCACATAACACAGCCTGTTCCGTCAAGTTTTACTTGGCGACCACCGCAAATAATCTGACTTAGAGACAATAAATCTGTTGCCAGTTTAGGAACACATAATACTTTTGGAAAAAGCACCTTTTTGTTTTGACCTTCATCGTCATAATGGTCCAACCTCACTTATACTGAGCATTGCACAGATTATACTTTGTTGTCTGCGACTCTGATTTTATGTATGACAGAGTCATATTTTCAAGCATGTTCTTACGTCTTGTCATGTGTGACGATGTTGCCTCAAACACAACAGCATATGATGAACTACTTGCTTTTTGTTGAACATTCTTGGTCCTGGATTTGCATTTGAGGACTTTTATGACCTTACTTGTTACAAGTGTAGCACCTTGAATCCTTACTTGGTTGTTGGTTGTTTTCTTGATGACTGACAATACTGTTGAGTCACTTTCAGGTTGTTTAACATCTTGTGATAGTTTTGATTTCACAGAAACTGAAGTTATCTTCATGCCGGAGCTTTCAATAGCAATAATCATTGGTTGATAGGATTCTAGTAGACTGGAGAGTAGCACTGTAAATAGCCATTCATCGTCAACTTCGAAATCAATGTTTCTGAGCTTGTGAGCAGTACACATTATTATGCTCACATATTTCTCTACGTTTTAACATGCAGTAAGTGAAGTATTACAGAGATCATGCAGCAGCCCATCACAGCGTGTCAACCAAGAGTTATCCCATACTTATTTTGCAGTACTACTCTCTTGTATGTGCACGTAATTTATTGAGTCAACTAGTAAATTTATCTTAGTTTTTGCCTTTGAGTCTCGTTTTGTGTCCACAATGACACATGTGGGGGGTTTTATGCAGTCCACAACTTCTCTTACTGTAGATGTGTATTTACAGCAAATCGCTAGGTTACGTAATTATCTCGGCCGGTTAACTTTTCAATTAATGCCAATTGATTGTTTGCTGACAATTTAAGAACCCTTATTCCAGATGTTACGAGAAATCACCTTTCAAATGTCGTATTGACGTTTTAGGTTAACTCTATTACTTTTCTCAGTAAAAAAGCCTTTCTGGGCTCAAAAGAATTTATTATTTCTCAAGAAAAATTTATATTTAAGAATTTAGTGTTAAAATTACAACTTAACTGTCCACAGGCGCACAATTCAAATTACAATTTTAACAGTTTATGTGTAGTTTTAGTGCACTCCTACCAGCTCATCGCATCAGTTACAATTGGCTTCCCAAGAGGAGATGAAACATTATTTGTTTTAAGTAGTGTCAAAATTTTTCATTCTTTATAATAGTGTAAGCTACATTGCGCTGTAAATTAGATTTTTTTTAGAAGAATGCTTCAAGTAAACTAATTAGGGTTAACAAGACAGCATTAAGTTAACTAAGGAAAGCATATTATTATATTTAGTTCGCTGGGTCAGCGTAATATTTATACGATCCACATTCCGCACATTTTGGCAGATTGAAATAACCTCTTTCCGTAATTCGCCAAAGAGCATTATGGGATTGGATACCGAACAAAACAAAATTACACAAAGATCAGTTGTCAAGATTGTCAATGAGTTGTCAAAGAATACGAACCGTATTCCATATCAGTCTTCAGAATTTTGCCAAACTAATTTAAGTGTTTCTTTTCTATGAAACCTTTTTTCTAAATGTTAGTGTATTGATCTTTTTGCTTTAATTCAATTCAATATACATAAATTTGAACACTGAACAATTTCTAACATTATCTCAATCATCTAAATCTTATCAATATTAAAATTTGCCCTAATGTATATTATTTATTTCCTTCAAAAATATTACTTTTTACCAGTGTGCGTTTATATTCGGATTCAAACTCAGATAAATTTTTATTTATTTATAGATTTTATTATGATTAACCATGAGTGACAATAAAGTATGTATCTAAGGACATTTATATAAAATTTAAAAAACAAAAGAAAACTTACTGCATTGTCCCGGATGTGAATCGGGACGGTCTCAGTCGGGGATCGTCGTATCGGTACGGATATTCGAACCGGCACGACTTGGGCGCCGTGTCTGAAGGACAAAACTGGTCTGCCGGCGCTTCAAGAGGCCTTAAGATTAAAATATCGGAACTAGAGGGTGAACTACAACGAATGAAAGTATGTAATGCAGTAAGCTGTCTGCTAAACTGCAGACACCTTCGGTAAATCCTGGAAATACTCCTAATTTTAACACCAATCCTTTCTCCCAACTAGCCACCCCACACCTCCAAAACGCAAGTTTTCCACAAAGTGGGTCACGCCAATAAAGGTGATGTCGAAATCGTCTGATGATGACGCACCCCTGTGCTCACCGAAAGGACATGAAAGTACTGGAAGTCTTTATATCCATTATGGTCAAAAGCCAAAAGTGAATAATTGGAACAGTTTACCAGCATCTGGTTCTGATTTTTATTCCAATCATTGTGCATCAGTGGATATATTTTTAGTAACTGGAGATTGAAACCTGCCCCGAGTGAATTGGACTAATGATGAGTATAGTGTTTTCATGAGTTCTGAGGTTTACTCATTAAACTATCACTTATCATTAGTTGATTGGGATTTACTTTTTAGCAATATGGATGTTAATGATTGTGAGCACAAATCTTATGAAATTTTATAAAATATGTTCCAACTTGATTTACCTGTAAAAATATTTAAGAACTATGTTTCTTAAGTTGTTCTATAAAGGGCTTATCACATTAACAATTCGTTATTCCTTTGCAGATATTTGAATTTCGTTGTCATAAACAAATTTAAATATTTTTCATAAAATCAAGTAGCACAAAAAGATTTCTTTATTTGGTTACCACCAAACTTTAATCAGTTCATATCGAAACATACCTCTCTTATACATAATTTGTTTTCAGAATAAATTCAATAAATTAAGATTGAAATCTGAAAGTACTATGTAAAAGGCAAATGGTGGAAAGATTCTAGTGGTCCAAGAATTGGATTTAATTGTACGTATAATTTTCATCTGTATTCAAGATTTTTATAATTAATGATATATTTTATGCTAAAACACACACAATTAAATTATTTAATTTAAATAGAAAACAAATAAACTATTTCGACGATTCGTTGGACATCAGGAATTAGTTACACTTTGACAGACTGATTACTATCATATAAATGAAGATGAAATGAGCTATGACAAAGCCACACGATATCGGGAAATATGAAAAAAAAAATCCAAGAAATCAAAAAAAGTACAAGAAAAATCCCAATAAAGAAGAAAACAGCATTACCAAAAGTTCTACCAAAAAGGCTGAGGACTGGAATGTTTCCTTTGGAGTTCCATATATCTGTCTGTGTATAAAGCAGGTACTTTCATTTTGAGAATTAAGCATGTTTATAATAATTATAATTTTATAATTGTGGCGAAGAAATTTTTCCTATTGTAATCTGTACTTTATGACGGTAAATGCGTTTCCTAAATAATTATGTTTATATCATAAATAATTATGTTGTATATAGCTGTAAATCTTTCTACTGAATAATTGGAGGTTGAAAAAATCGACAATGTGTCGAAACCAATTTATAACACCAAACTAAATTGTCGACTTAAGTTAGACTAAGTAATTTTATTTGTAAAGTTAAGTTATATTTAATTATTTGTGAATCTCATTTATAGTCTTCCAGTGTAGGTTGAAATATAAGGATGAGATTGATTCGAAACTGTTCTACCATCAACAATATTATAACAAATCGAAAAATCATCACGATATTCCTTTGCTCTGTCAATTTGCTGACACTGTGGATTAAAACGAATAGAATTATAAGAAAAGATATAACTGAACCACAATTTGGTGAAATACAATATAAGAATCAAATCAAGTTTTGCTTGGGAGAAGACAACTTTTTTTCTAAATTAAATACTTCTGACATATGTCATAAGGAAACGTAATCTTAGCAACATAAATGTTTTTTTTTGACAAACAATTGGTTGCTATTGAAACTTGAAATAAATGTAGACGAGAGATCTGCAACTGATTTGATTTCAGTGACTTTCAGGACACGTAATCTAAACCTTCAGACAGTAAGTTGCTATTTTTGTAACTGTTTAAATATTTCACCTTTTTAAATCAACAGTAAATTCACGTAGGTGATTCTCTCAGCTTGAATAACTGAGCGACATATTTCAACACTGAAATTTTCTTTTTCAACATCACCCTCAAATGATATACTAATCTTTCCATATTTGATAATTTTATATCGCAAATTATTTAGATTCCTCATGTCTGGATGACAAATTCAAATAATATCAACACAACTTATAAACCAAATCATAAAATAGTAATTTCCATTTTACAATTTTCTGCGTAAATATTGATTTGCAATCTTTGTTCGGTTGAAACTTATAATTAATGGCTTTATCATTTGCAGTTCTGTTAAAATTTTCATCTACTTTGGTGCATATATATTTTTGGTGTCTCCATATTTTCTTGACAGTATGCGTGTTTTGACAATACACTGACAACATCGAGAACTAAAGATGGAGTATTTTCGTTCTGCTTATTCGCGAGACTGATCATAGAATGAAGGTATTTTATACTACCAAACATCGCGGACCCTTGTATCCTATTAAGCAGTATTCTTCTAAAATATCTGTAATAATAATAATAATAATATCATAATTGAAAAGAAAGTTTATGCTCCTATAGACATTCAAGAAGTGAGACACAATTTACTTGCTTTACCTATATGCTCCATACTTGCTTTAAAAATATGTTAAAATCGTGGCAGTAACTCTCCATATGCGTTGGGATGTACATGGAGTTCTTAGGATGCTTTATTTAAATTTGCCATCTGTAAAAAGAAATAATTTTTGAGGGTATTGCAAAAATTATCTTCAAAAATTGATTGAATAAATCATATTGTGGAAGAGACTAAAAAACACAGTGACCAAAGGTTTTTTTGAAAGAAGGAAAATAACGGAGCGATTTTTAATTAAGGATGACTCAATTTGATTATACGGCGTTGTAGTGCATTGATTCAGTCAACCAAATGGGCGGTATATATAACACAATATTGTACACTAAATACTCTATGTACTATGTAATATTGTATAACTTTGATTAACCTTTGATATATATACAAATCGGAATTCTTTTTTACAGTTTCTAAGACATCTTGGTGTTTTGATAATATATCATATGCCTAACTTTACTTAAATGAATTTTAATATGATTGGTAATATTTTGATTCAGCAAAATTAAAGCCCACGGGAATTTTTCATGTGACTTGATTTTCGAGAATTTCATGACTAATTAACACTCTTTGAAATCAGAGCTCTAAAATAGATATATTTTGTTATTAGTGTAACTGTTCCAATATGATTGATTAACTGCAATAAATTATGTACCTAAGGGAATTCAAATTTAAAAAACAATACAACACTTATTGTAAATTAGTAACTGTTATTTACAATTGTTCCTACAACTTAATTTGAAATATTAACAATTTCAACATTCAAGAGATGCAGTGAAACTTGAGAACACTAGGTATCTCATCATTCAAAAACTCAACAACTACATACACGCCATCAATTTATTTCAGATGTAATTCATAACACAATTCCTTAAAAGAGTCAAATTTGATGATTAACATCAATGGATTGATTTTAAATGGAAAATGTGTATGGTTTAACATAATGGTTAAGGCTTGACTAATACCATATGGAATAAATAATGAAATTATTTACTAACAATTTCTTAAAACAGGAGAATAAGTTTGTGAGAGACTCTGAAGCCGATGTCGTTTGTCTGCAGGAGACATTCCTAAAACCGGACATGAGATTCTTTATCCCAGGATATTCTATCCTCCGGGCTGATCGTTTTTCTGGAGCAGGTGGAAGAAAAACCGTAGCAGGAAACTTTGGCAGCGTACTCGGGACCTCTTCTTCAAGGCCCGGTACAACGCCCTGAGCCGTGAGGTCCGGGCCTGCCTGCTTGAACTCCGGAGCTCCTCGTTCCAGGAGTTCATAGCAGAGGCCGAACTCCATCCTCGTCGGACCTGGAAAGTCATAAGGTCTATCCGAGGGAGGCGTATGCGCTATCCGCACCTTGTTCATGATGGCATCAAAGTCGTCCTGGACAAGGATAAAGCGGAGGTGTTTGCAACTCCCTTGAGCGGCAATGCTCTCCAAACGCCAGTCTTCCTGGGTTTGTTGTAGAGCACAACTCCATCAGCCGTCAGGTGGACTCTATGACTTTCCCAAAACCTGATAGTGACATTCTTCCTACTTCTCCCAGCGAAGTCAGAGGTATCCTTAAAGCCCTCAATAACC
Organism: Aethina tumida; assembly: GCF_024364675.1. Lineage (NCBI taxonomy): Eukaryota > Metazoa > Arthropoda > Insecta > Coleoptera > Nitidulidae > Aethina > Aethina tumida. The sequence goes on along the minus strand of NC_065435.1, from coordinate 36,904,187 downwards.
GGAAAAGTCCCGGCCCAGACACCATCCCCAACGTGGCCCTTAAGTAGCTTGCTACCATTCAGGTGGTAATGCTTACTAACATTATAAATGCGATGCTCCGTCTCCACTACTTCCCGTCGGCATGGAAGGTGGCGACGGTAGTGTCTATTTTAAAACCCAACAAACCTGCCCACCTTGCTAGCAGTTATCGTCCCATTAACCTCCTTTCTTCGCTAAGCAAGGTGGCGGAGCAGGTTATTCGGACTCGGCTTGAGGAATTTATGGCTGACCAGCACATCCTGCCGAACGCTCAGTTTGGATTTCGTCGAGGCCATGGTACCGGTCATCAGATTTTGCGAGTGACCGAGGACATGGCTGGAAGGCGTAACAAGGGGCAGCATGGTACCATGTTGCTCCTTGATGTCAAGCAGGCATTTGACAGGGTTTGGCACGCTGGTCTAATACACAAACTGGCTTCGTTAAATTTTCCTTCTTATCTGATCGGCACTATCCGCTCTTTCCTTTCCAACCGCTCCTTTCGTTCCAGGGTTGGAAGCGAGTTCTCTTCTTCGAGAACTATTACCGCTGGTGTCCCGCAAGGTTCCAAACTATCTCCTACTCTCTTCAATCTCTATTGTAGCGACATACCATCTTGTCCTAGAGTTACTATAGCAATGTATGCCGATGACGTTGCCTTAATTAGCTCCCACAGATGTATAGTTTATGCGGAGATCCATATTAGGAACTTCCTGCCTAAACTGCTCTGTTGGTACTCTCGATGGAGATTGGAGACCAATCGTTCTAAATCCGAAGCTATCTTCTTCTCAAATCGACGAAGGTTGCCACCTAAATTCCTTATCAATGATTACCAAGTTGAGTGGAGTCCCAGCGCCAAGTACCTGGGTGTCATACTTGACAAGAAACTCAGTTTCTCTCGCCAGGTCGCTTTGGTAAAGTAGAAAGCTCTAGCAGCCTTTGTTGCTTTGAAATCTTTCTTCCTTTCTAAACGTCTTTCCTCTTTAGTTAAGCTGCGTGTTTTTTAACGAGACAGTCCACTCTCTTTTCACTTATGCTTTTCCTATATGGGGCACCGCCGCCCCTTGGCTCATTAGGTCCCTGCAAGGGACTACATGTTGCTAGCGAGGTCGGCCCTTGGTGTCCCATACTATATTCGTAACAGACAAGTCTGTTTCGAATACAACATTTCCTCTCTTTTGGAGCTGCGGCGCAAACATGCCCTCAATCTCCGGAGATCTATCTTTCAACACTCTAATCCAAAGATTGCATGCTTGCGTGACATCCAACCCTGTGAATCTGACAGATGCAAGAGACCTTGTCTCTTGGCTGTCTAGACCTCTGCGTCTCTTTGAGATATCTTTTCTTTAGTATGTGGCGGTTAGCTGCAAACCTCTTTAATTTTTTCCTTCTCTCTATTTTCCTAAACCTATATGTTTATACTCTTAGGCCATGATCTTCGGATCGATGCCCGGAGAGGGGTTTTTAGTTAGTTAGTCCGACACTGCCTTCGACATCCAACAGAATGCGTCTTGTATATTTTCCCCTCTTTGACCCAATAAAAAAAAAGAGAACTCTGGACCTGTACGTTTGTTTTGACAACTGACTGACAACTGATATTTCAGTTATTTCATTTTGCTTGTTGGTCGATTTTATATTGGCGATACCAAATATAGAAAGATGATATTCTAAATTGTCGAGATATTCTGAACACAGGATTCTATAATAATAATGGAGGAGCTATCCTCCTGTGACAGTTAACAGAGAAACATTCTTCTGATACAATTTAATTTACAATGCGAAAAACATCTTATAATTGAAAATAAAGCTTACGCTATGACAGAGTCAAGAATTGAGACACAATTTTCTTAGAAAAGCATTTATTTGGAATACCGATCAGACATGTGTTAGATGATGATATTCTTCCAGGTAAATAGAAAGGAAGAATGTATGAATATTGAATGTGTTTCTTTTGTTTGATAAACAAACTGCCTTCGTTGCTAATGAACCCAGATTATGTACAAAACTATTCTTTGGTAAATTTACCTTCTAAACTTGTTCATTTAGTTATTGCGAAGAGTACAAAAAACTTGAGCAACTTTTATTTATCTTCTAAAGGGTTCTTATCCCATCAAATAACATTCGCAAAGTTCAATTTATATTGTGCATCACAATCTTCAAGTTTTGATTCACCACCACGATTTGAACTTTATTTTAAAGCAAGTATGGAGCATGTAGGTAAAGTAAATTGTGTTTCACCTCTTGAATGTTTATAAAGATTTTTTAGAAAAATACTTCTTAATAGGATCCCAGGTTCCTATTATCGCGATTATAAATCAGCAACTAAGGCCAAGTTGTCCAATTTGTCAGCTCTCAAGAAAACGTGGAGACACTTAAAATATATATGCACAAACGTAGATGAAAATTTCAACAAAATTACAAATGATACAGCTATTAATTATAAATTTCATCTGAACAAAGATTGCAAATCAGAAAATTGTAAAGTGGAAATCACTTTTTCATGATTTTGTAAATAAAATGTGTTGACATTATTTGAAGTTGTCATCTAGAGATGAGGAATCTAATTAAATTTTGACATAAAATTAGCAAATTTGGAAAGATTGGTATCTTAGTGTTATTTGAGGGTAATAATCCAACCAAACGTGATAGAAAAAATTCAGTACCTAACTGAAATTTGCCGCTCACTAATTCTTGCTTAAAGAATCAACTACGTGAATTAACTTTTGATATAAAAAGGTGAAATATTTAAACATTTACAATAATAGCAACCTACTCTCTGAAGGTTTCGATTACGAGTCACTGAAATCAAATCAGTTGCAGATCTCTCGTCGACATTTATTTTGAATCAAAGAAATACTGTCTGTGATTCTGCAGATAATTAACATGTGAATAGAAATTGCTTTTGTTAACATTGTTAACTTTATACTTAAATGCCGATATATACTTTGTTGCTAAGAGAGGTGAGGGATGTCGTCTTTCAAGTAAATTTGATTTGATCTTGCATTGTATTAATATTACATTACATTACAAGTTGTGGTTCAGTTATATTTTTTGGTATAATTCTATTCGTTTGAATCCACAGTGTCAACAAATTGACAGAGCAAAGAAATATCGAGATGAGATGAGTTATACTAAATGTTAGAACTGTTCCGAATCAAATTCATCCTTATATTTCAACCTATACTAAATGACTATAAATGTGATGCCCAAATATTTATATATAATATAACTTTCCAAATAAAACTACTTTGTGTACCTTTAAGTTATGTGATTAATTTAATATAAGTTTGAAACCTAGATCCACACTATGGAAACATTTCCATAAAATGAAAGTACCTGCTATATACAGAGATAGATATGTGAAACTCCAACGGGAACATTCCAGTCCTCAGCCTTTTTGGTAGAACTTTTGAAGACGGTTTCTTGGTAATGCTGTTTTCTTCTTTATTGTGATTTTTTCTTGTACCTTTTTCGGATTTCTTGGATTTATATTCATATTTCATAGCCTCAGAGAAAATATTTCCCGATGTCGTCAGGTTTTGTCGTGACTCATTTCATCTTCATTTATATGACGGTAATCAGCCTTTCCATGTGAATGTAACTCCTCGTGCCCAACGAATCGTCGAAATACTTTAAAAAAGATATATAAAATTAATATTAAAGATTAATTTTATTACATATACCAATTTTATTTGTTTTTCGTTTAAATTAAATAATTTAATTGTGTGTGTTTTAACATAAAATATGTCATTAATTATAAAAATCTTGAATACAGATGAAAATTATACTTACATTTAAATCCAATTTTTGGGCCACTAGAATCTTTACACCATTTGCCTTTTGCATCGTACTTTAAGATTTCAATCTTAATTTATTCTGAAAACAAATTAATTAGGTATTAATGTGTTGTTTTAAGGAGCGTCATATACATGAAAGTACTTATTCTTTGTTTAGTTGGGAATTCCTGTAAGTAAATTAATGAATTTAGACAAAAATATTCACTAAAAATAACAGTTTGATACGATCTGTTTCATTTCTAGCATTACTATAAACAAGTATTTCTTCTGATTATCATTTCCAATGAGGCAGGGACTCATTAATAAAAGCGAGAATTTTTAACTAATAATTTTGATTTGAAGCGTAGGAGCAACTTCAGAGATGTGGTTCGTATGAAATAAAAGTTTGAAATGATTAAAGTTTGGTGGTAAACAAGTAAAGAAAACTTTTTGGTCTACCTGATTTTATGAACAAAATTGAAATTAGTTTATGACAACGAAATTCAAATGTCTACAAATGAATAACGAATTAATAAATAAAACATTGAAATTTGTTTATGGGAACGGAATTCAAATGTCTACAAATGAATAACGAATAATTAATGTTATAAGCTCTTTAGAGAACAACTTAGGAAACTTAGTTTTTAATTTTTTTACATGTAGATAAAGTAGGAACATAATGTATAAAATTTCAGAAGACACAATCAACCAATGATAATTGATAGTTTAAAGTGTAAACCTCAGTACTCATGCAAACACTATACTTACCCATCATTAGTCCAATTCACTCGAGGCAGGTTATGTTAGAATATCTAGACATCGTGTATAACGGTTGTGATGACAACGGAGAATAAAAACAACAGAAGAGCGTAGTTATAGAAACAGAGTTATGTTGTAAAAGCAGAGTTAGTTGTATACAGCCCACCAATGTTGTAAGATAGTCAATAAGCGTTTTACTGAGTACCTTGCATTATCATTCCACGTCGCCTTGTAAGCAGGCATGTTCTAACTATTAACTTTTGTATTTTGACCTTAATGGAAACAAATACTTCCAGTGCTTCCGTGTCCTTTCGGAGAGCACAGGGGTTCGTTGTCAGGATTTCGAGACCACCTCCATAGGAGTATCCCACTTTGTGGAAGACTTCTGCGCTTTGGAGGTGTGGGGTGGCTGGTCGGGAGGAAGGATTGGTGTTAGGGTTAGAAGTAGGAGTACTTCCAGGATTTACCGATGGTATCTGTAGTTTAGCAGACAGCTTACTGCATTACTTACTTTCATTCGTTGTAATTCACCCTCTAGTTCCGAGATTTTAATCTTAACGTCTAGTTTTCGGGTACCTCTTGGCACTACGCCGTTTTGCTTCCGATATTGTGGACGGATCGTCACCAACAAATCGTTCTGCTGATAACACTAGTGATTCACCTTCGATAGATGATAGTGCCATATGCGCATCACATTCAGGTGCATAATTACCGTAACGTTACGGTGCCTTTCCTACTCTCCCGCTCTTTCGTTGAGTTACCTCGCTGACACCCATGTTATCCAAATAAACGCCGTTACCAACACAAGCCAAATTAGTACTGTGGATTTCTCCAGTTTTATCAGTACGCGACTGTTCATCATCATTTGGTTGAACTGCTTTACCGTCACACGTACTCCCACTATCTGTAACCGCCTCTGAACCGATTATCTCTACCAACTTTGATCGATTTAATACCGATGATTCATTGAATGTTACATTTCGACTAAAAATCATTCGCACCATAACCAAGCATAATACATTTTGTTGCTTTTGCTTGTAATTTCAACCGCTTTTCATGTGGAATATGATTGTAACATTCAGAACCAAATATTCGAAGGTTTGACAGCTCCGGTTTCTTTCCAAACCAAATTTCTGCTGGTGTCTTGTCTTTAAACTGCTTTCCAACCGCGTTCGTTGGCGATCGATTTTTGATATAATTTGCCGACATAATTGCTTCATTCCAAAACTTATTTTCCATCCCACTGGCCAAAAGCATTGTCGTAGCCTTGTTTTGCAGCGTTTCATTTAAACGTTCAGATACTGAACCAACGGTGACTAACATCTGAATACCCTTTTGTTTGCAGTATTCTTTAAATTCGTTTGACGTATATTCACCACCGCCACCATGTCTCAATTTTGACACCTTTGAGCCATGAAGTGCCTCAGCAATTGCAACAAATTCCTTGAATTTACCAAACGTTTCACTTTTCTTTCTTTTTCTCTTGATGCAATAGACCATGGATGCTCTCGAATAATCATCCATGAATGTCACAAAATAACGTGACCCATCGTATGCATTCGTTGGATACGGTCCACAAACATCACTGTGAATCAATTCCAAAACTCGCAATGAACGTGTATTTGAATTTCTTGGAAATGGTGAACGAACATGTTTTCCAAGTACACACGATTCGCACAACTGTGTATCCTTTTTTTTTACGTTACTCATACCAATAGCCATACAATTGGCTAACTTTTTCATTTCGGTTGAGATGACCAAGTCTAAAATGCCATAAATTCTGTGATATTGTATTCAATTTTTTCACTCCTGTAAAACCCGCAAACATATTGTTGTCAACGTACAAAGTCACTTCATACATTCTTCCATTTACGCGTCCGACAAACTTTTCGATACCATTCAGCGATACATAGGCATAATCACCCTCAAACACAATTCGATATCCCTTTTGTGTTAGTCATCGAATTGACATCAAGTTGCATTTCAAATCATTCACGAATAGAACGTCCTCCATTGTTTTTACCGATGTGTCACCATGGTGAAATGTTTTAACGAGAATGTCACCACGTTGCTTTGCAACAATGCTTTGATTTTTCTTGGCAACCGAAATGCTTATTTCGTCAATTGGTTCCAAATTTATCGAAGAACATCTTCTGATTCACCATATGCTGAGTCGCTCCAGAATCTAAAACAAATTTTATTTCCGCGTAATTACCGCTATTCTGCTGCAATTGAGCGTTAAATGCCTTCGATTCTGCCAAATTCTCTTTGGTACCATCTTCAGCAATTGCATACATCGATGAACCGCTTGCTCTGTTTGCGCTTTCTCTATTTGACCTCTCTTTTTTGTTTTTATTGCGAAAACATTGAGCCTATTTGTGTCCAGGTTTTTTACACAAATGACATATAATTGTCTTATTCCCAGCAAATATTGCTCCAGGCTCAATTGATTTACTTGAACCATTTCCACCAGTCCGCTTATTGTACTCATCCATTAACCGAGTTTTAACAAATTCTACAGTTAACTTTGATTGATCCATCGTTTCCGATGGTGTCACTAGGTTATCATAACCTCTTGGCATAGTAATCAACAAATGTACAACCACATCAAGCTCTTCCATTTTAGCTCCCGTTGACTTTAACTCTCGAATTCTCTTATCAAATTGCAAAAGGTAACTTATCATATCATCCGACTCATTGTATTTCATTGTCAGCAATTGTTTTCGTAATAAAACTTGCGACGCCACACGTTTCCTTTCGAAAATCGTGCATAATGTGTCGAACATGTCCTTTGCCCGAGCTTTTTCGCGAACATACTCAAGTTGGCTATCATGAACTAACTGTACTAATATCGAAACACATTTCTTTTCATTCAACTTAATCGTAGGATGTTTTGTCACATCTTTTTCCGCTGTAAGAATGACCTCCAACGATTCCTCGATGAATCTTCTCAACTCCATTTCATCAAGCAAAATTCCCACAAGATATTTCCAATTGCTAAAATTCGTGCCATCGAATTGTTGAATTTTTAGAATGTTATTTACAGTAACGTTCGCCATCTTTGTCTGTTGCCTTCACCACAATTGACTTTCAACCTCAATTGTATAACTTTATCCTGCACGCACTGGGCCCATAACCTCAGAGAATATGCAAGAAATTGCAGTAATTTATTCAATCAAATAATTGAAATACAAAGGATGAATCAACAAAAAAGACGGCTACTACTGAGCTCTTGAGCTGTTTCTCTCAAACTGACTCTCACTGTTTCTTGATCACCAAGGTTACCTCGGTCGCCTTCATTTGTCAATTGTTATTGTTTTTTAACATACTTTATTCTATTTTATTGTTTATATTAACGTTATGTCTAACTCCATTTGGGGGTCTGATGTCGGTGAGGCGCTTTGCCGAATTTTGCTGTTGTTACTTACTTTAGATAGTTCACTCTTTCGGAACTTGGAACGGAGTCGTGCTCAGGGTTTAGCGGGCGGTTGACCTTTCTTTCTGCCAATAGAACCTGGATTTGAACCGCCTTTTCCTTTCCTTCTTTCACGGTTTTTGTCTCCTAGTAGGAACTTCTTGTGGAACGGAACTGGCGATGTGCCGTCCGGTTCCAATAGGATTCGGAACCACTCGACCTTTTGCAGGCACACTTGCTGTTTTCCCATTTCATTATCGCTAATTCGGTTATTAAACTCGTTATAGTACGAAAACAAAAATTTAATTCAGTTGTTTCTTAAATTGGTAACCAAGGTTACCAGACAAGTAAACAAATTTTTTCATTTGTCTGAATTTGGTAACTAACTAAATTCAGACAAAAGATGGACACTAAATAAACACAAAAATATCACTACAAACACTTTTGAAAACTGAGGTGTGAGTGTGATGAGAATAATAGTCGATGTTACAAGAACACTGATCGTTTATTATATTATTACAAAGTGTGCTAGAAACGTCAAAGACTAAAAACTAAGAACTAAAAACCCTGCGTAGCAAGACGCTTGCGTTAGGGCATCTATACAGAGGGTTCCAAGTATCAATGTGCAATTTCATTCCTTAACAAACACTTTTCCGTGGTTGCTACTCAAATTTGGATAAATAACGATTGTTACCGCTGCCATTGGTAACGACAGAAAGGTCTCTTATTGTTAGCGACCTTTGTCAATTGTTCAAAGTGCAACCAGGGAATATTGTTGATAGTAACAATTTTTGTTTGAGTTGTTCGTCCTTCTTCTGTCTGAATTTAGTTACAATAGTTACCATAATCGTAAGAGAAGAGTTGTTAACGCTAATCCCAAATCTTTATCCCAACCAGCCACCCACACTCCTGCAAAGTCTTCCAGATCCAAAACTCAGGAACTCGGTCACCCCCAAGGAGGTGATGTCGAAATTGTCTAACTACGATTCACCCCACCAGTTATGATTCATTGTTCAAATTTATGTATATCGAATTGTATTAAAGTATTTTATACCAAGTACACTAAGAATTAGAAGAGACTTCTCATAGAGAAGAAACTTTTAAATTGGTTTGGGAAAAACCAGCGCTAATGATTAGCCGTCTCAGATCTCAGTTTCGGTTAATATTTTTTGACAGCTCATTGACAATCTTGGCAACTGATCTTTGTGTAATTTCGTTTTGTTTGGTGTTCAATCCTATAATGCTCTTTGGCGAATTACTGAGAGAGGTTATTTCAATTTGCCAAAATATGCGGAAAGTGGGAAGGTCCTAATTATGTGATGTGAATTTATAAGTTTAACAGAATTGAAAAAAAGCAGCTAAAAAAGATGTTTAAGTTTTATTATTATCTTATCAAAGAAAATATACAAAATTTTGATATTTGTTAGGAATAGCAATGTCTAATTAACAATTCACACACTTTTGTCGATGCATATTCTTCAGACAACAAAAGTATGTTTTACTTTTGATTAATAAACATATCGCCTTCATTGCTGTTGAAACCTGAATATGTACAAAATATCATTTGATTTCAAAACTGATCTTGAACAAATATTTGGTAACTTCTTAAAATTTCGTCATTGAAAAGACAAAAACAACAAAAGAAATAAGTATTTACACTTCGTTAGCTGTTTGTTTCACTTTTTTGCCTTCAATGCAGACACAAATCTAATATTTTTGTTTATATTCAAAACGTAATTATAATTTTGTCCAGATTGATGTTTTCAATGAACTCAGAAGTCTTTATTTATCTAGTAATAGAGGTCCTTATGATATTCTTTCTACAGTATTGAATGAATTGTGGATTTTCATTAACAAAGCCTCTAACAATGAAACTTAATATGTTTTTAAAATCTACTTTATTTCCTAACGTACGGAAAAAATCATTTGTTATACCTATCTTAAAGGATGGAGATAGTTTACTTGTTGTTTTCCAAGATTGTCCAAAAAAATCATTTCCAAAATAATTATGCCATAGTTCCAAAATATTATAAAGGAGAGTCTACATGAATTTTGCAAATATAAATCTTCTGCGACCAACCTTCTTATTTATAAACTCTCGACAGTTGGTGCTCTTGAAAATCATTTACAGGTTGATGCTGTTTATACAGACATTTAAAAGGCATTTGATAGAATCTGCCATGATTTATTGTTTGCTAAACTAAATGGGCTGGATTTGACAAGTAATTTTTCCACTGTAAATAATCATAACGATTGTAATGTAAAGTGATTAGTTTTTATAAAAAAATTAATCAACACCATATTCGCAAGTTATACTTTAGATAAAAGATATTAATGTAATGTGTTTGAAATTTAAAAATGAGTAATAGATTGGGCGGTAGTTTTTCTAGAAAAGTTGGTTCGGCTCAAGCTAAACTGAATTTGGGTAAATGTAAAAGAAAAGCTGGAGAATATCTTGATGCGTTTGCCCACACATTAAAGTAGCTTTTTACACAAATACTGCTGTAGGATCCCAGGTTTTGCGATGTTTTGTCGTATAAAATAACCTCTTTCCATAATCGGTATCGCGATTATAAGTACAGCAATTAAGCAGAACGAAATACTCTCACATTAGCTGTCAAAATTGCCAGAGTTGTCAAAACGTGCGGACTCCTTAGGAACTGGTTAGGAATATTTAAACAATTACAATAATGGCAACTTGATGCCATTATTGTGGAGATGTCGATTACTAGTCCTGAAAGTCACGGAAATCAAATTAGTTGCAGATCTATCGTCGACATACAAAAACTGTCTGTGATTCTGATAGATAATTAACATGTGAAAAGAGATTGTTTTTGTTAACTTTGTTAACTTTATATTTCTATTAGAATAGATTGCTGATAAGAGAAGTTCCAACTATTATAATTTAGTTTGAATATGTGATACGGACGACGTGAGGGATGAAATTGAAAACAGGATAACTAGATGTATATACACATAAATAAAATTTTAATTAATTAGTAATTACAAAACTAAACGAACATTTGGGAGTGGGTGTTGGACTGAGTGACATTTTACGAACTTTCAAGTTTCAATAGCAACGAAGGAATTTTGTGTATCAAATAAAAGAAAATAATATTTATGTTGCTAAGATTACGATTCCTTGTGACATATGCCAGACGTTAAAATATAAACAAAACATCCAATGTCCAATTGAACCTTATTCGAAATATGTAATTTAGAAAAAAGTTGTCTTCTTTCAAGTAAATTTGATTTGTTTCTTCCATTTCTTCTTTTATTGATGATCCTTGGTCCTGGATTTGCATTTGAGGACTTTTATGACCTTACCTATTACAAGTGTATCACCCTTACTTACTTTGTTTCTTGTGGTTGGTATTGTTGACTGAGAATACTGTTGAGTCACTTTCAGGTTGTTTAACATCTTGTGATGGTATTGATTTCACAGAAAATGAAGTTATCTTCATGCCGGAGCTTTCAATAGCAATAATCATTGGTTGATATGAGGACTCTGGTAGACCGGAGAGTAGCAATGTAACTAGCCATTCATCGTCAACTGCGAAACCAATGTTTCTCAGCTTGTGAGCAGTACACATAATTTTGCTCACATATTTCTCTACGTTTTGACATAGAGTAAGTGAAGTATTATAGAGATCACGCAGCAGCCCATCACAGCGTGTCAACCAAGAGTCATCAAATACTTATGAAAACGTATCCCATACTTCTTTTGCAGTACTACTCTCTTGTATGTGCACGTAATTTATTTAGTCAACTAGTAAATTTATCTTAGTTTTTGCCTTTGTGTCTCGTTTTGTGTCCACAATGACACATGTGGTGGGGTCTATGCAGTTTCACAACTCCTCTTGCTGTAGGTATGATTTTAGAGCAAATCGCCACGTTACGTAATTATCTCGGTCGGTTAACTTTTCAATTAATGCCAATTGATTGTTTGCTGACAATTTAAGAACCCTTATTCCAGATGTTACGAGAAAATACTTTTCAATTGTCGTATTGACGTTTTAGGTTAACTTCATTACTTTTCTCAGTAAGTAAGCCATTCTGGGCTTCCCTGGGCTTTTCTGGCTCCATAACCTGTTAATTTTTCTTAAAAGAATTTTTTATTTCAGGAGAAAAACTTATATTTAAGAATTTAGCGTTAAAATTACAACTTAACTGTCTACAGACGCACAATTCAAATTACAATTTTATCAGTTTATGTGTAGTTTCAGTACACTCTTACAGGTCATCGCATCAGTCACAATTGGATTCCCAAGAGAAAATGAAACATTATTTGTTTTAAGTTGTGTTATAATTTTTCATTCTTTATAATAGCCTAAGCTACATTGCGCTGTAAATTGAGAAGAATGTTTCAGGTAAACTACTTTGGGTTAACAAGACAGCATTAAATTAACTGAGAAATGCATATTATCGGAATTTGTAAGCTGGGTCATCTCCTTGATTAATATTTATATGATCCCATTTTTCGCACATTTTGGCAGACTGAAATATCCTCTTTCTGTAATTCGCCAAAGAGCAGTATAGGATCGGACACCAAACAAAACAAAATTACACAAAGATCAGTTGTCAAGATTGTCAGTGAGTTGTCAAAAAATACGAGCCGAAACTGAGACTGAGACGACTAGCCATTAGTGCTACCAAATAATTCCATTCAATTAGAAACGTTAAATAATTACTTTAATAACAAGGAGTTTATTTTCTATGAGAAGGCTCTTCTAATTCTTAGGGTACTTGGTCTAAAATACTTTAATACAATTCAATATACATAAATTTCATCACTGAACCATAAATGGTGGGGTGCGTCGTAGTTACACAATTTCGACATCACCTCCTTGGGGGTGACCGAGTTCCAAGAAGTTTTCTGAGTTTTGGAGCTGGGAGACTTTGCAGGAGTAGGGGTGGCTAGTTGGGACAAAGATTTGGGATTAGCGTTAGGAGTAGGGGTACTATCAGAGTTTACCGATAGCATCCCTAGTTTAGACGACAAAGCTGTGTAAGCACTCTTTCACTCTCTGTATCTCACCTTCACTTAGCTTTTCTTTTTTCCGGACCCTACACATAGTTTATTGGTTTAGTAACCGAGGTTACAAGCCAAATTAACAACTCTTCACTTTCGATTATGGTAACTTTTATAACTAAATTCAGACAGATGAAGGACGAACAACTCAAACAAAAATTGTTACTATCAACAATATTCCCTGGTTGCTACCTTGCCCACACTTTGAATAATTGACAAAAGTCGCTAACAATAAGAGACTTTTCTGTAGTTATCAATGGCAGAGGTAACGATCGTCATTTAATCAAGTTTCGGTAGCAACTGCGGAAAAGTGTTGGTAGTGACATTTTCGTTTTTATTTAGTGACCCTATTAAAGTACCTATTAAAAGACAAGAACAGTGAAATAAGAAAAGGAAAAGGAGGCTCAAATCCAGGTTCTATTGGCAGAAAGGAAGGCGGTACCACATCCAACGACACAGCTAATTATTGTAAAGCCGGTTACATTAGAGTACATTAGAGTACCAATTAATTCTTTGTATCGTGTGAAGTCTTTGAATGGTTTTAAATCTCTGTTAAATTTTGAGTTGCAGTCATACAGTGTTTTAATTGGATTGCAATCCACCATTCTGAATTTCTCTAAAACATATTTTTTTTGTTTAAGTGTTACTCCTTTCTTACTTTGGTTAATTTCTATTCTAAAGAAAAACCTAGCAATCTTTGATCTTCAATTTCTCAGCTAATTCTCTTTTAATTTCATTACCAGTTAGTTTTTTGAGAGCTCTTTTGTACTCCTTAAATTTTTCAAAAACTTCTCTCTTTGACTTAAGGAAAAAACCTGGAACCACCTATTATAATCATCTATTGATGTAAGAAGATATCTTGATCCACCGCTGAATTTGACTCGCATTGGTCCGCAGATATCTGAATGGACAATATTCAGTAACTGCTTACTTCTTCCTTCTCTGTCAGTAAAGGGTTTCCTTGCTTGCTCACCTCGTTGACATTGTCACACCACATGGGTAATTTATCATTATCCAATTTATTACCGTGTACCAGTCGCTTTCTGTACAAATCCTGTACGCCTTTGCAATGTAAGTACTGTAGTTGTCTATGCCACAGGAAATTAATAGTTAAATATTCTCTCTTTATTAATGAGGTTCTGTTAGAGCATTTGTCAACATTGGCAACGTCTAATGCGCAACCCCCTCCCCTTAGTTAGTTAGGGTGAATTAGCTTTAAGTTACTTACTTTCAAGTCAGCTCGAGAGCAACACACAACGTTCAGATGCTCTGAGCAATATAAACAGAAAAATCACAAACTTGGCAGTTTTACTAGTCCAGCACATACAAAACATTAGTCCTTCGAGCAGAAACTATTACACATACAAAACATTGGTCCTTCGAGCCGGATTTACGTGTACAAGATTAGCAAGAAGCAAGGGCGAACGGAAAACACCTGTTCAACACACAGAAGAATACGTGGCGATAAGTTCCGTCGTACCGAAAACAGCAATTAGTGTTCAATTGGCAACGGTTCCAGTTGAAATAACCAGTGCAGGCAAGTCAAGTTTGGATTTGGCATCGATTCCAGAAGAATTCCAGCAAAAGGAAGTCTAATCAACAACCATAGCAACATCAAGGTCATTTCAAAAACATACCAGGGTTTCAAGTCAAAAGGGCCTGCATTGCACGTGTCCACAACCATTGGTTTCAAGTTGAAAGGCCTGCGTAACACGTGTCTACAACCACTTGAGTCTTTGTTTCCCATCTACTACCTGCATGCACATTTGCCAATTTAAAAAATTCTTTACATTTGAAAAACAAAACGATCACAATGTCTACTGAAAGCATTAAGAAATTACAATGTAAACGTCGTACAATCAAAGGCAAGCTGACCAGGTTGCAAAATTACGTAAACTCTATAGACACCGCAATCATTAATGACGAATTAATAGCACAATTAAGAATTCGTTTGGAAAAACATTCGTGTATATTAGATGAATTTTCTTCCATTTGTACAGAAATATACTACCTCGAAGATAATGAGGATAGTTCTGAATTGGCGGAGTTTGAAGATTCATTCTATGACGTTACAACAAAAATTACTAGATTAATCAACGATTATACCATAAATAATCAAACACAATCGAATACGTCATCATCAGATACAGTCGCGAGCAATCCAATTACAGGTATAAAATTGCCTACAATAAATCTACCTTGTTTTAAGGGCCACTATGACGGTTGGCTAGAATTTCGCGATGCATTTAAGTCATTGATACATGCAAATCAATCTTTGTCCGACGTTCAAAAACTTTATTATTTGCGCTCGTGTCTTCAAGGGGATGCTGCTCGAGTCCATTGAAATTACTGCATATAATTATGATATTACTTGGCAATTGTTAGAAGATAGGTTCGAGAACAAGTCCCTAATAATTCACAATCATATTAAAGCCATTTTCGATCATCCAAATGTTACAATGGAATCACATGTTCAATTGCGAGATCTCTGCGACTCTGTGACAAAAAACTTGCGTGCTCTAAAATCTTTGGGCGAGCCGACAGATACGTGGGATACTCTTATAATTTACATAATCGCAACCAAAATGGACGATATTACCCGACGCGAATGGGAGATCGTCAACAACAACTCACAAATTCCAAACATGGCGGATATGTATAAATTTCTAAAAGGGCGTTGTGAGCTTTTAGAGAAACTGGAACATGAAAGGTCTAAAAAGCCAAAGAACAAACCATTCAAATCAAGCGCATATGCCACTGTGTCTGTCAAGGTCAGTTGTTATTATTGTAAAAAGGATCATGCAATTTACAACTGTAATAAATTTAAAGGGCTCTCAATAAATGACCGTATCTCAGAAACTAAAAGGCTTAAGCTGTGTCTAAACTGTTTAAGACAGGGACACAACACAAAAACATGCCATTCATTTAGTTGTCGAAAATGTGGCAAAAGGCATAATACCTTACTACATATTGAGACACATGTTGGCAGTGAAATTGTCACTGACACTGAAGTGCCAGTTACCATTGTCAATCACTCGGTGGCAAATGAACAAAGGCAAGTCTACTTGTCAACAGTCTTAATTCATGTAACAGATGCACAAGGCAACAATCAAGTTCTACGTGCACTACTTGACAACGGGTCCCAAAGTTCATTTGTGACTGAAAGGGCTGTTAAAATGTTAAATTTAAATAAACACAAAACCCAATTTAAAATTTCTGGTGTTGGTCAAACTATATCGGAGATTCAATATCAAACAATACTCGACATTTCTTCTGTTTAAGGTTCATTCAAAACATGCGTTTCATGTTTAAATATGAATAAGATCACAGAACCCATACCTTCTACTACAATGCCAAAATATAACTTTACACTTCCAAGTCGTATTACTTTGGCAGATCCTACTTTCAATATATGCAATGATATCGACATCCTATTGGGTGCCGACATATTTTGGAAGGTTCTACTGCCTGAGCGTGTTTCACGTCCTTTGGGTGGATCGTTATAGGAGGTTGGAGTAAAGGGAATCAGAGGCATTCAGTCAATTGTTTGGTCGTAAACAAAACTGATGAAATCGTGAAGCGTTTTTGGGAAATAGAGGAAATAGGTGATTCGTATCAAATATTTAATGAAAGGGAACAGTTTTGCGAGAATCATTTTAAAGATCATTATGGGCGCGACTCGTCTGGCAGATTCATTGTACGAATCAATATTATTTACCTCATCATGCGGTTTTAAAAGAATCAAGTTTGACAACAAAAATACGTGTTGTATTTGATGCGTCGGCCAAGACAAGTAGCGGTCTTTCGCTAAATGATGTTCAATGCAGCGGCCCGATCATACAAAATGAGTTGTTTTCCATACTATTGAGATTCCGAATTAATCAATATGTTCTCACAGGAGATATATCAAAAATGTATCGTCAAGTTCTGGTTCATTTTGATGAACGATGCATGCAAAGAATATTTTGGAGATTCAACAAAAATGAAGCAATACAAACCTATGAGCTTGCAACCGTAACTTACGGCACAGCATCAGCACTATTCTTAAGTGTTAGATGTTTGAAACAATTAGCTATGGATCACTCAACAGAGTTTCCCGAAATTAGCAGGATCATTGAGAATGATTTCTATGTAGACGATGTGATTACGGGTGCTAATTCAAAGGCAGAGTTACTGCGCATTCAGCGAGAACTGTCAAACATCTTACAACGGGGCAAGTTCGAACTGCGCAAATGGTTGTGTAATGATTCAGAATTGTTATCTAAATTTCAAGTAAATAACAATTTAAATGTTGGATTAATTCATTTGTGACCAAATGACAATAATAAGGCGCTTGGTATACCATGGAATGCTTGTAACGACATTATTCAATTTGAAACAAGTCAGCTTAAATATTCTCAACAATTTCCAACCAAACGTTTCATTTTGTCAACAATAGGTCAAATATTTGATCCTTTGGGATTGATTGCACCTATCACAATTTTGGGAAAAATCCTTATTCAAAAATTGTGGTTACAAAAACTAGATTGGTATGATCCCATATCTGTTCATTTATCCAGTCTATGGTCAGAATTTGTAAATAATATTCAAAATTTGAATAACTTGAAGATTGATCGGTTTGTGTTGAAGCCAGAGTACGAGGAATGAGAGCTCCACGGTTTTGCAGACGCGTCTGAAGCGGCTTACGGTGCCTGTATTTACCTACGATGTAAGGTTAAAAATCAGTACTTTGTTCAAATGCTTTGTTCCAAATCAAAGGTTGCGCCAATTAAACAGGTATCATTGTCAAGGCTTGAATTATGCGCTGCAACATTACTCGCAAAATTAACAGACAAAGTACGACGATCAATCATACTCAACATTCAAGCACAATTATTTTGGTCAGATTCCACGATTGTTCTTTGTTGGATACGAGGTTGTCCATCGCGTTGGAAAACCTTTGTTGCAAATCGCGTGGGTGTGATTCAGTCACTTACAAAACAAGAACAATGGAATCATGTAAGGTCTCAGTCAAATCCTGCAGATTTATTATCACGAGGTACGAATGCAGATGTTTTAAAAACCTCCACGTTTTGGTCAAATGGCCCACAGTGGCTCATTAAAGATAAGTCAGAATGGCCAGAATTTACGGAATCTGAACCGAATATAATTCCAGAGCAAAAAACTGTTTGTTTAAAAACAACCATTACAGACGAATCCATCTTCATACGATATTCGTCGATAACAAAATTAAAGCGCGTTGTTGCATACATGTTAAGATTTATTTCAAATTGTAAAGAAAAAAAACTATCTGGCCCTCTGAGCTGTACCGAATTAAAAAATTCTATGGTAGTTTTGCTACGTGTAATGCAACAAACTACATTTGTTACTGAGTATAATGATTTGGTAAATAAAAGGCCAATTAATAAAAAAAGCAGACTATTGTCTTTAAATCCGTTTATTGATAACGACAATTTAATACGTGTGGGTGGTCGATTAGTTAACGGTGATTATAATTTTAACAAAAAACATCCTGTCATCTTACCAAAGAGTCATGTTTTAACAGAATTGGTCCTCAGAAATGAGCATGTCAGACTGTTACATTGCGGACCTCAACAATTATTATATTCCGTACGGGATAATTATTGGCCAATCTCAGGTCGCACCGTATGTCGAGGAATAATTCGGAAATGTATTCGATGTTTTAAGGCTAAGCCAACGAATACGGAATATTTAATGGGTAATCTGCCTGAATGCCGCGTTAATCAGTCCAATCCTTTCACAAACGTTGGTTTGGATTACGCAGGACCATTTTTGTTGAAAGATAGAATAACAAGAGGTGCAAAAATCATAAAGGCTTATGTTTGTGTCTTCGTTTGCATGGCTTCAAAGGCTATCCATTTAGAATTATTATCTAATTTGAGCACAGAGGCATATTTACAAATGTTAAAAAGGTTCATCGCTAGACGAGGTTTGCCCTCCAACATATATTCCGACAATGCCACCACCTTTGTTGGTGCAGACTCCGCATTGAAAGAAGAATTTCTGTTTGTTGACACTAACGTAGATAATATTAATCAATTCTTGAATAAAGAAGGTATTACGTGGCATTTCATTCCTGTGCGATCACCTAATTTTGGAAGTATATGGTAATGTCACAGATTGAAGCAGTTTTCAACTCGCGTCCAATAAGTCCATTATCAACAAATCCAGATGATTTATCTCCGTTAACGCCGGGTCATTTTCTAATTGGCAAATGTTTAACTTCAATTCCTGAACCTGTCCTTTCCCACATTCCTGTCAACCGACTCAATAATTACCAACGACTGGATCAACTGAAACACCACTTTTGGCAACGTTGGCAAAAAGAGTACGTGTCCGAACTCCAAGACAGGTTGAAATGGAAACAAGCGGGTCAACACATCCTCAAACCAGGACATCTTGTCATCATTAAGGACGATCAACTGCCCCCTCTACAGTGGCGTATGGGACGCATTCTTGAGTTACATCCTGGTGAAGATGGAGAAGTGCGTGTAGTGAGTGTAAAAAGCACAACCGGTGTGCTAAAACGAGCAATTTCGAAAGTGTGTGCGCTACGTTGTGATTGACTTTTCTATTATGACTCCTATTCTGATTTCCAATGTATTAATTATATTCTATTTGTCTATTGAAAATTGTATTTTCAAGGCGGGCGGCATGTTAGAGCATTTGTCAACATTGGCAACGTCTAATGCGCAACCCCCTCCCCTTAGTTAGTTAGGGTGAATTAGCTTTAAGTTACTTACTTTTAAGTCAGCTCGAGAGCAACACACAACGTTCAGATGCTCCGAGCAAAATAAACAGAAAAATCACAAACTTGGCAGTTTTACTAGTCCAGCACATACAAAACATTGGTTCTTCGAGCAGAAACTATTACACATACAAAACAGGTTCTTTCTCATTGAAAATGGTAATTAGAAGAAATACTTATGTACAGTAGTGCTAGAAATGAAACCGATCGTACCAAACTGTTATTTTTAGGGAATAATTTTGGCTAAATTCATTACTTATACTTACAGGAATTCCCAACTAAACAGAGAATAACGCTCAATAAAACAACACATTGATTTGTTTTCAGAATAAATTATGATTTTTGTTTATTGGAACAAGGAGGCCTCTCCGGGCACCGATGCGAAGATCGTGGCCTAAGAGTAATTAACAAAGGTTTAGGAAAATAGAAGGGAAAACTAAAGAGGTACGGTAAAGAAAAGATGTCCCAAAGAGACGCAGAGGTCTAGACAGCCAAAAGACAAGGTCTCTTGTATCTGTCGGATTCACAGGGTTGGATATCATGCAAGCATGCAATCTCCGGATTAGAGTGTTGAAAGATAGATCTCCGGAGATTGAGGGCATTCTATTTTCTCTGAGGCTATGAAATATGAAAAAATATGCAAGAAATCCGAAAAAAGTACAAGAAAAAATCACAATCTATCAAAAAGGCTGAGGACTAAAGCAGGTACTTTCATTTTATGGAAAGTTTTCCATAGTATGGGCATACGTTTCAACTCATCTAACATCTGAGAATTAAGCATGTTTATAGTAATTATAATATTAGAATGGTGCTGTAGTTGTTTTTGCTTATATTTTAATCTGTAATTTATGACGGAAAAGGTGTTTCCTAAATAACTATATATATATATATATATATATATATATATATATATATATATATATATCTGTATATTTTTCCACTGAATAATTGGAGGTTGAAAAAATTGGCAATGTGTCGAAACCATTTTATAACACCAAACTAGTATTAAAATATCGACATAAGTTAAACAAAGTAGTCTTATTTGTAAAGTTATGTTATATTTAAATATTTGGGAATCTCATTTATGGTCATCCACTGTAGGTTGAAATACAAGGATGAGATTGATTCGAAACAGTTCTACCATCAAAAATTTTATAACAAATTGAAAAATCATCACGATATTCCTTTGCTCTGTCAATTTGCTGAGACCGTGGATTAAAACGAATTATAAGAAAAGATATAACTGAACCACAATTTGGTGTTATATTAATACAATGTAAGAATCAAATCAAATTTGCTTGAGAGAAGACAACTTTTTTCTAAATTACATACTTCTGACATATGCCATAAAGAAACATAATTTGACATGTTATTTTATTTTTTGACAAACAATTCGTTGCTATTGAAACTTGAAAGTTTGTAAAATGTCACTCAGTCACACACCTACTCGTTTTATTTTGTAATTACAAATTAATTAAAATTTTATTTATGTGTTTATACATCAGGCTAGTTATCTTGTTTTCAATTCTATTCCTCACCTTATAATAGTTGAAACTTCTCTTAGCAGCAATCTATTCAGCAGCAATAAATGTCAAAGAGGGATCTGCAACTGATTTGATTTCAGTGACTCTCAGGGCTAGTAATCTAAACCTTCAGACGGTAAGTTGCTATTTTTGTAACTGTTTAAATATTTCACCTTTTTAAATAAACAGTAAATTCACGTAGTTGATTCTTTCAGCTTGAATAAGTGAGCCACAGATTTCAACTATGCACTGAATTTTTCTCCTTCACCTTTAGTTATCACCCTCAAACAACACTAATATACCAATCTTTCCATATTTGATAATTTTATGTCGCAAATTATTTAGATTTTTCATGTCTGGATGACAAGTTCAAATAATGTTATCACAATTTATAAAGCAAATCATGAAATAGTAATTCACACTATTTCACAATTTTCTGGGAGCCTTGTATCCTATTAAGCAGTATTCTTCTAAAATATCTGTAATAAGGTATATCATAATTGAAATGAAAATTTATGCTCTTATAGACATTCAAGAAGTGAGACACAATTTACTTGCTTTACCTGTATGCTCCATACTTGCTTCAAAAATATGTTAATATCGTGGTGGTAACTCTCCATATGCGTTGGGATGTAGATGGAGTTCTTAAGATACTTTATTTAAATTTGCAATCTGTAAAAAGAAATAATTTTTGAGGGTATTGCAAAAATTATCTTCAAAAATTGATTGAATAAATCATATTGTAGAAGAGAATGAAAAACACAGTGACCAAAGATTTTTTTGAAAGAAGGAAAATAACGGAATCATTTTTAATTAGGGATGTCTCAATTTGATTATACGGCGTTGTAGTGCGTTGATTCAGTCAACCAAAAGGGCGGTATATATAACACGATATTTTACACTAAATACTCTCTGTACTCTGTAATATTGTATAACTTTGGTTAACTTTTGATATATATACAAATCGGGATTCTTTTTTACAGTTTCTAAGACATTTTGGTGTTTTGTTAATATATCTTATCTCCTAACTTTATTTAAGTGAACTTTAAATATAATTGGTAATATTTTGATACAGCAAAATTAAAGCCCACGGGAAATTTTCATGTGGCTTGATTTCCGAGAGTTTCATGATTAATTAACACTATTTGAAATCAGGGCTCTAAAATAGATATATTTCGTTATTAATGTAATTGTTACAATATTCCGCCTTGATTAACTGCAATAAATTATGTATCTAAGGGAATCCAAATTTAAAAAACTATAGAACACTTGTAACCTAGCAAATGTTATTTACAACTGTTCCCAAAACTTAATTTAAAACAATTTCAACATTCAAGAGATGCTGTGAAACTTTAGAACAGTAGGTGTCTCACCATTCAAAAAATCAACAACTACATACACGCCATTAATTTATTTCAGATGTAATTCATAAGGAATAACACATAATGTCTAAGGAAAGTCAAATTTGATGATTAACATCAGTGAATCAAATTTAAATGGAAAATGTGTGTGGTTTAAATTAATGGTTAAGACTTGAATAATACTATATAGAATAAATAATGAAATTATTTATTAACAATTTCTTAAAACGAGAGAATAAGTTTTTGAGAACTCTGGTTCTGTACGTGTGTTTTGACAACTAACTGTCAACTGATGTTGGAGTTATTTCATTTTGCTTGTTGGCCGATTTTATAAAGGCCTTACCAAGTATACAAAGTTGTTATTATAAATTGTCGAGATATTCTAAACACAGGATCCTATAATAATAATCGAGGAGCTATTTTCCTGTCACAGTTAACTGTGTAGCATTCTGCTGATATAATTTAATTTACAATGCGAAAAAATATCTTATTCTTGAAAATAAAGCTTACGCTATAACAGAGTCAAGAATTGAGACGCAATTTACTTGGAAAATCATTTATTTAGAATACCGATCAGACATGTAGTAGATGTTAAGATTTTGCATATAGCATATAGGTAAACCAAGTAAATTGTGTGTCACCTCTTGAATGTTTATCTTTCTTTTCAGTTATGTTATACCTTATTGCACGGTAAAGTAGTTTTTCTAGAAAAATACTACTTAATATGATCCCAGGTTCCTATAATCGTGATTATAAGATTAGCAACTAAGCAGAATGAAAATACCCCAACATGCCCAAGTTGTCTAATTTATCAGCAAGTTGTCAAAATGTGCGTGGTGGTTACTAGCTCTCAAGAAAACGTTGAGACACTTAAAATATATATGCACTAAAGTAGATGAAAATTTCATCAAAATTACAAATGATAGAGCTAGATTGCAAATTTTTACACAGAAAATTGTCATTTGAATTTGTTTATAAATTGTGTTGTCATTATTTGAACTTGTCATCTAGACATGAGGAATCTGAATAAATTTTGACATAAAATTAGCAAAATTAGAAAGATTGGTATCTTAGTGTTGTTTGAGGGTGATAATTCAACCAAACGTGAAAGAGAGAAATTCAGCACCTAGTTGAAATTTGCCGCTCACTAATTCTTGCTTAAAGAATCAACTACGTGAATTATTTTTTGATTTAAAAAGGTGACATGTTTAAACAGTTACAATAATAGCAACCTACTGTCCGAAGGTTCCGATTACGAGTCACTGAAATCAAATCAGTTGTAGATGTCTCGACGACATTTATTTTCCGTCAAAGGAATACTGCCTGATAATTAACATGTGAATAGAAATTGTTTTCATTAACTTTATACTTAAATGCAGAAATATATTTTGCTACTAAGAGAGGTGGGGGATGAAATTGAAAACAAGTAACTTGCCTGATGTATATACACATAAATAAAATTTTAATTAATTAGTAATTACAAAATTAAACGAACATTTTGGAGTGAGTGTTGTATTGAGTGACATTTTGCAATCTTTCCTGTTTCAGTTGCAACGAAGGGAGATATGTTAGTCAAATAAGAGAAAATAACATTTATGTTGCTAAGGTTACGTCACCTTATGATGTATGTCAGCCTGTCCAATTATAGGCATCAATTAAACCTAATTCGAAATATGTGGTTTGGAAACACGTTGTCTTCTTTCAAGTAAATTTGATTTGATCTTATATTGTATTAATATTACATCAAATTGTGGTTCAGTTATATTTTTTGTTATAATTCTATTTGTTTGTATCCACAGTGTCAACAAATTGACAGAGCAAAGAAATGTCGAGATGAGTTATAATAACTTTAATGGTAGAACTGTTCCGAATCAATTTCATCCTTATATTTCTACTTACACAAAATGACTATAAATGGGGTTCCCAAATATTTAAATATAATATAACTTTCCAAATAAAACTACTTTGTTTACGTTTTGTGGTTAATTTAATTAATTTTAACCTCGAATTAGTTAGTGGAAAGAAGTACTTAAAAGATATATGCGACATAATTTATGAAACACATTTACTGATTACAGTACAGATTAAATTTTAAGGAAGAATTACTTCGGCACTATTCTAAAATTATAATTAGAATAAACAAGCTTAATTCTCATATGTACGATGAGTTATAACGTAGGTCCGTACTATCAAAACATGGGACTCGAGATGACGATGTGTGGGACAAGAATTGAACTTCTATCCAATAGTATTTTTCTTACTACCTCGGCTACGCCTCGGGCAATATGGCGCGCAGGGCAGGGATCCCAAACTTTTTTCCCGTGTAGTGTATACTATTTTTCTTACTACCTCGGTCGAAAGTACGTATTTTGCTCCCCGGTTCCACTACAGAAAAATACTATTTCCTATCGTGGAACCGGGGAGCAAAATACGTACTTTCGACCGAGGTAGTAAGAAAGGAAAATTTCGACACGAGGCGGATTCAGGTAGAGGCGTTACTTACCAAAATCGATACCTGGGATTTCGTTAATGGTGAAGTATCAAAGCCAGTTATATGTCAGGGTGACACAAAAAGTGAATCAGGGCCTAAAACGTGGATGTAAATAAGATAAAAAGGTAAATGCGGACATAATCCTATGCATAAGCCCATCGGACCTCAAGAGTATCAAAGGATGCGAGATTTCCAAAGACGTATGGCTTAAATTGGAGTCAATCCATGCTTCAAATGGACCGGCACTATTGGAACAATTATTTTATATATTTTATATATAATATTTATTTAAGTATAAATAAAATTGGATAACGATAAATTACCCACGTGGTGTGACATATGTCAACGAGGTAAACAATCAAGGACATCCTTTACTGACAGAGAAGTAAGAAGTAAGCAGTTACTGAATATTGTTCATTCAGACATCTGCGGACCAATGCGACTCAGAACCAGTGTTGGATCAAGATATCTTCTAACATTTAGGTGTATTTTCTCATGTCAAAAGGAGAATTTCTTGAAAAATTTAAGGAGTACAAAAGAACTGTCGAAAAACAAACTGGTAATGAAATTAAGAGAGAATTAGCTGAGAAATTGAGGATCAAAGAATGCTAAGTTTTTTTTGGAATAGAAATTAACCAAAGCAAGAAAGGAGTAACACTTAAACAAAAAAAATATGTTTTAGAGAAATTCAGAATGGTGGATTGCAATCCAGTTAAAACACCCTATGACTGCCACTCAAAAGTTAACAGAGATTTAAAAATGTTCAAAGTCCCCACACGATACAGAGAATTAATTGGTAGTCTAATGTACTCTAATGCAGCCGATCAAAACTGGGGCTTTACAATAATTAGCTGTGTCTTTCTGACAATCGAACCTGGATTTGAGCCGCTTTTTCAGTTTCTTATTTCACGGTTTTTGTCTCTTAATAGGAACTTCTTCTGAAATGGAACTGGCGAAGTGCCGTGTGGTCCCAATAGGACTCTGAAGCACTCGAACTTCTTGCAGGCACGCTTGCTGTTTTCGCATTTCATGACCGCTAGTTCAGTTATTAAATTGTTTATAGTACGAAAACCAAAACACAATTCAGTTGTTTCTTGGATTGGTAACCATGATTATGCGATTATTGCTTTCGCATAATATCTTGATTGGCATTGTCAGCACCAATACATTCCGCTGACTTGCCAAGACTCAGCGGTATATCTGGGTCACGCTTTACTGGTGTCAATAAACTATTGTAATGTTTTGTAATATCAGACTATAAATAAAAGCGTGACGAAGATCAAGTAACAGGACAGAAGTGTGTGAACTACAACAGAGGTCACGAGTCGCCCGGTGGATACCAGTGAACCCCAAGATGGTCCCTTACTTATTACTGTAAGTTAGACAATTTGTAATGTGTTTTTTCTATATAAGCTATGAATAAAATTGTATTTATTCTGTACTGGTGTTTATCTGAGCTACTCCCCAACCCCCAATAAGTCACGGGTGTGACAATATATTATAAATAATTATGTTATATATAGCTGTAAATCTTTCTACTGAATAATTGGAGGTTGAAAAAATCGACAATGTGTCGAAACCATTTTATAACACCAAACTAAATTATCGACTTAAGTTAAACTAAGTAATTTTATTTGTAAAGTTAAGTTATATTTAATTATTTGTGAATCTCATTTATAGTCTTCCAATGTAGGTTGAAATATAAGGATGAGATTGATTCGAAACAGTTCTACCATCAACAATATTATAACAAATCGAAAAATCATCACGATATTTCTTTGCTCTGTCAATTTGCTGACACCGTGGATAAAAAGGAATCGAATTATAAGAAAAGATATAACTGAACCACAATTTGGTGAAATACAATATAAGAATCAAATCAAGTTTTGCTTGGGAGAAGACAACTTTGTTCTATATTACATACTTGTGACATATGTCATAAGGAAACGTAATCTTAGCAACATAAATGTTATTTTATTTTTTGACAAACAATTGGTTGCTATTGAAACTTGAAATAAATGTCGACGAGAGATCTGCAACTGATTTGATTTCAGTGACCTTCAGGGCACGTAATCTAAACCTTCAGACAGTAAGTTGCTATTTTTGTAACTGTTTAAATATTTCACCTTCTTAAATCAACAGTAAATTCACGTAGGTGATTCTCTCAGCTTGAATAACTGAGCGACTGATTTCAACTATACACTGAATTTTTCTTTTTCAACATTGGTTATCACCCTCAAATGATATACTAATCTTTCCATATTTGATAATTTTATATCGCAAATTATTTAGATTCCTCATGTCTGGATGACAAATTCAAATAATATCAACACAACTTATAAACCAAATCATAAAATAGTAATTTCTATTTTACAATTTTCTGCGTAAATATTGATTTGCAATCTTTGTTCGGTTGAAACTTATAATTAATGGCTTTATCATTTGCAGTTTTGCTAAAATTTTCATCTACTTTGGTGCATATATATTTTTGGTGTCTCCATATTTTCTTGACAGTATGCCTGTTTTGACAACACACTGACAACATCGAGAACTAAAGATGGAGTATTTTCGTTCTGCTTATTCGCGATTCTGATCATAGAATGAAGGTATTTTATACTACCAAACATCGCGGACCCTTGTATCCTATTAAGCACTATTCTTCTAAAATATCTGCAATAATAATAATAATAATAATAATATCATAACTGAAAAGAAAGTTTATGCTCCTATAGACATTCCAGTAGTGAGACACAATTTACTTGCTTTACCTATATGCTCCATACTTGCTTTAAAAATATGTTAAAATCGTGGTAGTAACTCTCCATATGCGATGGGATGTACATGGAGTTCTTAGGATGCTTTATTTAAATCTGCCATCTGCAAAAAGAAATAATTTTTGAGGGTATTGCAAATATTATCTTCAAAAATTGATTGAATAAATCATATTGTAGAAGAGATTGAAAAACACAGTGACCAAAGGTTTTTTTGAAAGAAGGTAAATAATGGAGCGATTTTTAATTAGGGATGACTCAATTTGATTATACGGCGTTGTAGTACACTGATTCAGTCAACCAAAGGGGAGGTATAAATAACACAATATTGTACACTAAATACTCTTTGTACTATGTAATATTGTATAACTTTGATTAACTTTTGATATATATATACAAATCGGAATTCTTTTTTACAGTTTCTAATACATCTTGGTGTTTTGATAATATATCATATGCCTAACTTTACTTAAATGAATTTTAATATGATTGGTAATATTTTGATTCAGCAAAATTAAAGCCCACGGGAATTTTTCATGTGACTTGATTTTCGAGAATTTCATGACTAATTAACACTATTTGAAATCAGAGCTCTAAAATAGATATATTTCGTTATTAATGTAATTGTCACAATATTCCGCCTTGATTAACTGCAATAAATTATGTATCTAAGGGAATTGTTCCTACAACTTAATTTGAAATATTAACAATTTCAACATTCAAGAGATGCTGTGAAACTTGAGAACACTAGGTATCTCATCATTCAAAAACTCAACAACTACATACACGCCATCAATTTATTTCAGATGTAATTCATAACACATAATTTCTTAAAAGAGTCAAATTTGATGATTAACATCAATGGATTGAATTTAAATGGAAAATGTGTAGGGTTTAACATAATGGTTAAGGCTTGAGTAATACCATATGGAATAAATAATGAAATTATTTACTAACAATTTCTTAAACCAGGAGAATAAGTTTTTGAGAACTCTGGACCTGTACGTTTGTTTTGACAACTGACTGACAACTGATATTTCAGTTATTTCATTTTGCTTGTTGGTCGATTTTATATTGGCGATACCAAATATAGAAAGATGATATTCTAAATTGTCGAGAGATTCTGAACTCAGGATTCTATAATAATAATGACGGAGCTATCCTCCTGTGACAGTTAACAGTGAAACATTCTTCTGATACAATTTAATTTACAATGCGAAAAAACATCTTATTATTGAAAATAAAGCTTACGCTATAACAGAGTCAAGAATTGAGACACAATTTTCTTAGAAAAGCATTTATTTGGAATACCGATCAGACATGTGTTAGATGATGATATTCTTCCAGGTAAATAGAAAGGAAGAATGTATGAATATTGAATGTGTTTCTTTTGTTTGATAAACAAACTGCCTTCGTTGCTATTGAATCCAGATTATGTACAAAACTATTTTTTGGTAAATTTACCTTCTAAACTTGTTCATTAAGTTATTGCGAAGAGCACAAAAAACTTGAGCAACTTTTATTTATCATCTAAAGGGTTCTTATCCCATCAAATAACATTCGCAAAGTTCAATTTATATTGTGCATCACAATCTTCAAGTTTTGATTCACCACCACGATTTGAACTTTATTTTAAAGCAAGTATGGAGCATGTAGGTAAAGTAAATTGTGTTTCACCTCTTGAATGCTTATAAAGATTTTTTAAAATTTAAATTTTAAATACTACTTAATAGGATCCCAGGTTCCTATAATCGCGATTATAAATCAGCAACTAAGGCCAAGTTGTCCAATTTGTCAGCTCTCAAGAAAACGTGGAGACACTTAAAATATATATGCACAAACGTAGATGAAAATTTTAACAAAATTACAAATGATAGAGCTATTAATTATAAATTTCATCTGAACAAAGATTGCAAATCAGCAAATTGTAAAGTAGAAATCACTTTTTCATGATTTTGTTAATAAAATGTGTTGACATTATTTGAAGTTGTCATCTAGAGATGAGGAATCTAATTAAATTTTGACATAAAATTAGCAAATTTGGAAAGATTGGTATCTTTGTTATTTGAGGGTAATAATCCAACCAAACGTGACAGAAAAAATTCAGTACTTAGTTGAAATTTGCCGCTCACTAATTCTTGCTTAAAGAATCAACTACGTGAATTATCTTTTGATTTAAAAAGGTGAAATATTTAAACATTTACAACAATAGCAACCTACTGTCTGAAGGTTTCGATTACGAGTCACTGAAATCAAATCAGTTGCAGATCTCTCGTCGACATTTATTTTGAATCAAAGAAATACTGTCTGTGATTCTGCAGATAATTAACATGTGAATAGAAATTGTTTTTGTTAACATTGTTAACTTTATACTTAAATGCCGATATATATTTTGTTGCTAAGAGAGGTGAGGAATGTCGTCTTTCAAGTAAATTTTATTTGATCTTGCATTGTATTAATATTACATCAAGTTGTGGTTCAGTTATATTTTTTGGTATAATTCTATTCGTTTGAATCCACAGTGTCAACAAATTGACAGAGCAAAGAAATATCGAGATGAGATGAGTTATACTAAATGTTAGAACTGTTCCGAATCAAATTCATCCTTATATTTCAACCTATACTAAATGACTATAAATGTGATTCCCAAATATTTATATATAATATAATTTTCCAAATAAAACTACTTTGTGTACCTTTAAGTTATGTGGTTAATTTAATATAAGTTTGGTTGTTAATAAATGGTTTCGACCTATTGTCGATTTTTTTAACCTTCAACTATTCAGTGGAGGTACTTAAAAGTTATATGCAACATATTTTTTTAGGAAACACATTTAGTGATTACAATACAGATTAAAATTTAAGGAAAAATTACTTCGGCACTAATCTAAAATTATAATTGCTATAAACAAGCTTCATTCTCAGATGATAGATGAGTTGAAACCTAGATCCACACTATGGAAACATTTCCATAAATTGGAAGTACTTGCTATATACAGAGATAGATATGTGGAACTCCAATGGAAACATTCTAGTCCTCAGCCTTTTTGGTGGAACTTTTGAATACGGTTTCTTGGTAATGATGTTTTCTTCTTTATTGTGATTTTTTCTTGTACTATTTTCGGATTTCTTAGATTTTTATTCATATTTCATAGCCTCAGAGAAAATATTTGCCGATGTCGTCAGGGTTTGTCGTGGCTCATTTCATCTTCATTTATATGATGGTAACCAGCCTTTCCATGTGAACGTAACTCCTCGTGCCCAACGAATCGTCGAAATACTTTAAAAAAGATATATAAAATTAATATTAAAGATTAATTTTATTATATATACCAATTTTATTTGTTTTTCATTTAATTTAAATAATTTAATTGTGTGTTTTAACATAAAATATGTCATTAATTATAAAAATCTTGAATACAGATGAAAATTATACTTACATTCAAATCCAATTCTTGGGCCACTAGAATCTTTACACCATTTGCCTTTTGCATCATACTTTAAGATTTCAATCTTAATTTATTCTGAAAACAAATTAATTAAAGTACTTATTCTTTGTTTAATTGGGATTCCTGTAAGTAAATTAATGAATTTAGACAAAAATATTCCCTAAAAATAACAGTTTGATACGATCTGTTTCATTTCTAGTATTACTATACACAAGTATTTCTTCCGATTATCATTTCCAATGAGGTAGGGACTCATTAATAAAAGCGAGAATATTTAACTAATAATTTTGAATTGAAGCGTAGAAGCAACTTCAGAGAGATGTGGTTCGTATGAAATAAAAGTTTGAACTGATTAAAGTTTGTTGGTAAACAAGTAAAGAAAACTTTTTGGTCTACCTGATTTAATGAACAAAATTGAAATTAGTTTATGACAACGAAATTCAAATATCTACAAATAAATAACGAATTAATAAATAAAACATTGAAATTTGTTTATGGGAATGGAATTCAAATGTCTACAAATGAATAACGAATAGTTAATTTTATAAGCTCTTTAGAGAACAACTTAGGAAACTTAGTTTTTAATTTTTTTACATGTAGATAAAGTAGGAACATATTGTATAAAATTTCATAAGACACAATCAACCAATGATAATTGATGGTTTAAAGTGTAAACCTCAGTACTCATGCAAACATTATACTTACTCATCATTGGTCCAATTCACTCGAGGCAAGTTATGTTAGAATATCTAGACATCGTGTATAACGGTTGTGATGACAACGGAGAATAAAAACAACAGAAGAGCGTAGTTATAGAAACAGAGTTAAGTTGTAAGAGCAGAGTTAGTTGTATACAGCCCACCAATGTTGTAAGATAGTCAATAAGCGTTTTACTGAGTACCTTGCATTATCATTCCACGTCGCCTTGTAAGCAGGCATGTTCTAACTATTAACTTTTGTATTTTGACCTTAATGGAAACAAATACTTCCAGTGCTTCCGTGTCCTTTCGGTGAGCACAGGGGTGCGTCGTCAGGATTTCGAGAACACCTCCATAGGCGTATCCCACTTTGTGGAAGACTTCTGCGTTTTGGAGGTGTGGGGTGGCTGGTCGGGAGGAAGGCTTGGTGTTAGGGTTAGAAGTAGGAGTATATATGTATATATACATAAAGCATATACCACCTTCAAACGTTCGCACAAATTTTGTACTGCTGAGTTGATATCACTATCTGAAACATATGTTTCCGCTATGTTAGGACCATAGTTAGAATCTCCTGAAAATTTGATCCTTTTTTTTACAGATTCCCTATCATAAGGATTTTTGCGCTTCCGCTCTTTTTCATTACCCTGAGCACTTATAAATTTTTTTAGATTTTTACCTGGACTTTCATTAAAATATGATTTCCAAGGTTTTGTATGCCAATCTGAACCATAATTGTAAGAGAGGACGCTTAAATGAGCTCGTATTTGAAATGAATTTCTTTGAATCAAGTTCAATCTTTTTCCCATATTGAAACGAGCCATTATATTCATAAAAATTTCTGCTTTATTGTTGGTTTCTTTATCAAGAAGTAAATCAGCCTTCATTAATAATTGCTCAATAGCACCAAAAAGATGGTGATGCAGGCCAGAAGATATAAGTTGAGTTGTTCGATCATTAGAAACGTCTCCAGTATTGGTGCACAAATACTGTTTGCAAGCACTGTGATTACCATAAACGTGATATATTGTATTTCTAATATCGGCTCTTAGATTTTCTGGATCCTGCGTATTTGCGTAAATTGCAGATTGAACTGATTTATTTAGTTCATTAATAGTATCGCTTTTTAACATCTTTCTGGCGTCAACAGGGACCCCTTGAGTATCTTTTTTAATTTTGTAAAGGTTTTTACTGAAATTTTTTAATACATGGTTCATGCATTCAATTTTAACAACCTAAAAAGTATTGTGTAAATATTTGTAAAACTTATCTATTATTTTATATTACAAGTTTACCTCGTGTCCATATGGTACCTTTTCTTTAATATTTTTAAAAACTGAGGAATCACCATCTGCAATAAATTTTAAGTATTTCAACCCATGCATTTCTATGCTGTTATTAAATCCCTCTACTATTATATCCTGTTTCATTGAAGATGATGAACCGGACCAATTTTTAAAACAAATATGTGTTTTAGCAGCTTCATTATTGTTTTCGGCTTTAGCGCAAATACAACAATATTTATTCCTTACACCTACGAATAATACTTTTCCTGTTGTTTTCCCTATTATAACAGCCTACAAATTATAACATAAAATGTTATTTGTTACATATCCGAATATATTATAAACTTACAGCTCCAGAATTTGCATTATACGTATGTCCATAGCTTCGTTTAGACCATCCTCAATCTAAATATCCATCAGTTATATATGGAATGCCATGTGAATCTACATGTCCTTCCTTAATTGCAGCTTCACGTTCTAATTTTCCAGCTTCTTCCAAAGCAAGCCATAATGATTCTTTCCATACCTATAATATTTCATGTATAAAAACAATAAAAATTTCAGTAATGGTACTATAACACACTGGAATGATCCAATTCATTTTGAATTTTATAATACAAATTTTTAGATAAACATGGAATATCCATTACTTTCAATAATTCCATTAAATGTGCGTAGGTGCTTCCTACTGAAAATGTTCCCCATTCAGCTGCTCTATTAATTTTGGACCTTGTTTTCGGATTTTCTGTTGAAACTGATACTTCTTTGTCTCAAATGTTGCATTTTAAAATAAATGTGCTTCTTAACCCACATCGCACTTCTTTTAGATAAACTAATTGTCCACCAGTGCACCTCTTGTTGTGTTGTACTTGAATTTTAGTTGTTATATTTAGGAAGTATCTGATATCTACAATTCGATAACCTGTCAATGAATTGATTTCAGGAACAACTTCTATATCCAAAGGAAAATTTTCAATTCTAAAATAATACTAATTAAGTCGTCGCCGTCAGATATGGTTTCCAAAAAAGATGAATTTTGCCAATTTGAATAAAAACGTTCATATTCTTCATTTATTTCTGAAAACGTTTTTCTTTCACTTTTGCATGGGGTTAAATTAGACTTAGTTCTAACAGAACGTAACGGGGTTGTTGTACCACATGGACTAAGAGCTTCTTCGTTTGGACGTGAATTGAAAATATTATCTAGTATCTCATTTAAAATATATCGGGAACATTGGGTAGATTCTTTATAATTCTCAACTCGTTCTAAAAGTTTATCCACAATATATGATCCTATTTTCTCTACTTCCC
Source organism: Aethina tumida (assembly GCF_024364675.1). NCBI lineage: Eukaryota > Metazoa > Arthropoda > Insecta > Coleoptera > Nitidulidae > Aethina > Aethina tumida. The sequence goes on along the minus strand of NC_065435.1, from coordinate 36,869,531 downwards.
TTTTTCTTTGTACATTTACTTGAACTTTTGATTTTTTTCCACGTCTCTTAGTCCAAAAAGCAAATCTACGCGTTTTCGGCATTTTCTAGAATTAATATTGCTTTTATTTTATTATTGTATACTATTATACATAAATACATTATAATATACAATGGTTCATGCTTCTTTGATTTTAAATTTCATAATTATGTGTCACTTGATATTCCAATTTTATAAAGTTAATTTAATTACATAAACTCGACCTTGGGGTGGTAATGCCATTCTGCAGCCGACTATATACTATTTATGTAATAAAAATTTAAAACTATGATATTTATATTAAATTCACTAAATTCGATTTGAAATAAACTAATACATTCTTCAAATAAATCATTCTTTATTCATAATTTCACTGGGAGAAAAACCAACAACAAACAATGAACATGGAATATAGATGCAACCAATGGAAAACCAAGGACACAAAAATATGAAATAATATCAAAATTGTGACATATACAAGTAAAAATCAATTAATTGATGACATGAATTAACAAATATATATACTAAACAATAATACAGCAATATAAATCAAAAATTGAATAAAAAACTTACCTTTAAGAGTTTACAATAAATTACACTTTGGCTCACGACTAAAATAGGACTAATTTGTTTCTTTGTTTGAAACTGTGACTGTTTCTTCAACCACCAAAACTGAACTAAAATTTCTGGCTCGTTTTAAATGTATACTGAATCGCACCCCTCTCATTGACCACTTAACACAAGTACTACCCGAACAGAAAAATTCCATCCGTTTTGTTGATGTTATCACATTTCACTTAAATTTTGACACAAAAATACACGCAGGTCACATGCACTGGTTTGAATCACTCCTCACTCTAAGGGTGCGAAAGTAATTTTCGTGGCGCCAAGAGTATGTACTAAATGCAAATTTAGAGATAAGGTCACTATCCTACACAATCAAAATCGAAACAATAAGAATCGATTAAAGATTAACTTTGAGATCATTTTTTTAAATTAATAATAGATTGTAAATCGACATCCGTATTTGTATATCGTATTTATTATATTTGTTTATATGATAAAATGTGATTGGTTTAGAACTAACTATACGACACAAACCCCATTAGTAACTGTATACATTATTATACTTTTCATATATATTATTGTATCATATATTAATTTAATATAATTTTAATTAATAAAAATATATTAAGAATTCATTACTATTATAAATTTCATAATCTATTTATAACCAATAAATTCGTTATAAATATGAGATCTCGAGTGCGGTCCTGTCCCATGAAAAAAATTGTGCACACGAACGTTTTAAAACCGAATGTTTGTTTGATTTCGTGGCGGCACCACATTACGGGCTATGTTTTGTTTTGCGTCCTTTTCTGACCGAAAGTGCGATTCCTTGTCTAGTAAACGCCGCTGTTAAGTTAAACTAAGCAATTTTATTTGTAAAGTTAAGTTATATTTAATTATTTGTGAATCTCATTTATAGTCTTCCAGTGTAGGTTGAAATATAAGGATGAGATTGATTCGAAACATTTCTACCATCAACAATATTATATCAAATCGAAAAATCATCACGATATTCCTTTGCTCTGTCAGTTTGCTGACACTGTGGATTAAAACTAACTAAAGTTAAACTAAGCAATTTTATTTGTAAAGTTAAGTTATATTTATTTATTTGTGAATTTCATTTATAGTCTTCAAGTGTAGGTTGAAATATAAGGATGAGATTGATTCGAAACATTTCTACCATCAACAATATTATATCAAATCGAAAAATCATCACGATATTCCTTTGCTCTGTCAGTTTGCTGACACTGTGGATTAAAACGAATAGAATTATAAGAAAAGATATAACTGAACCACAATTTGGTGAAATATTTATACAATATAAGAATCAAATCAAGTTTTGCTTGGGAGAAGACAACTTTGTTCTTTGTTCTTTGTGGTTATCACCCTCAAATGATATACTAATCTTTCCATATTTGATACTTTTATATCGCACATTATTTAGATTCTTCATGTCTGGATGACAAATTCAAATAATATCAACACAATTCATAAACCAAATCATAAAATAGTGATTACTATTTTACAATTTTCTGCGTAAATATTGATTTGCAATCTTAGTTCGGTTGAAACTTATAATTAATGGCTTTCAGTTCTGCTAAAATTTTCATCTACTTTGGTGCATATATATTTTTGGTGTCTCCATATTTTCTTGAGAGTATGCGTGATTTGACAACACACTGACAACATCGAGAACTAAAGATGGAATATTTTTGTTCTGCTTATTCGCTGATTATTTAATCGCGATACTGATCATAGAAGATCATTTTATACTACCACACATCGCGGAGCCTTGTATCCTATTAAGCAGTATTCTTCTAAAATATCTGTAATAATGATAATAATATCATAAATGAAAAAAAAGTTTATGCTCCTATAGACATTCAAGATAAAGTAAATTGTGTTTCACCTCTTGAAAGTTTATAAAGATTTTTTAGAAAAGTACTACTTAATAGGATCCTAGGTTCCTATAATCGTGATTATAAATCAGCAACTAAGACCAAGTTGTCCAATTTGTCAGCTCTCAAGAAAACGTGGAGACACTTAAAATATATATGCACAAACAAATTATAAATTTCATCTGAACAAAGATTGCAAATCAGAAAATTGTAAAGTAGAAATCACTTTTTCATGATTTTGTTAATAAAATGTGTTGACATTATTTGAAGTTGTCATCTAGAGATGAGGAATCTAATTAAATTTTGACATAAAATTAGCAAATTTGGAAAGACTGATATCTTAGTGTTGTTTGAGGGTAATAATCCAACCAAACGTGATAGAAAAAAATTCAGTACCTAGTTGAAACTACGTGAATTATCTTTTGATTTAAATAGGTGAAATATTTAAACATTTACAATAATAGCAACCTACTGTCTGAAGGTCACTGAAATCAAATCAGTTGCGGATCTCTCGTTGATATTTATTTTGAATCAAAGAAATACTGTCTGTGATTCTGCATATAATTAACATGTGAATAGAATATTGTTTTTGTTAACATTGTTAACTTTATACTTAAATGCCGATATATATTTTGTTGCTAAGAGAGGTGAAGGATGAAATTGAAAGGAAGATAACTAGCCTGATGTATACATAAATAAAATTTTAATTAATTAGTAATTACAAAAATAAACGGACATTTGGGAGTGAGTATTGGATTGAGTAACGTTTTGCAGTCTTTCATGTTTCAATAGAAACGAAGGAAGTTTGTTTGTCAAATAAAAGAAAATAACAATTATGTTGCTAAGATTACGTCACCTTATAGCATGTCACCCTGTCCAATTATAGGCAAGAGTTATGGTTAATTCAATTAATCCTAATTCGAAATATGTAGTTTAGAAACACGTTGTCGTCCTTCAAGTAAATTTGAATTGATCTTGCATTGTATTAATATTACATCAAGTTGTGGTTCAGTTATATTTTTTGGTATAATTCTATTCGTTTGAATCCACAGTGTCAACAAATTGACAGAGCAAAGAAATATCGAGATGAGATGAGTTATACTAAATGGTAGATCTGTTTCGAATGAAATTCTTCCTTATATTTCAACCTACACTAAATGACTATAAATGTGATTCCCAAATATTCATATATAATATAACTTTTCAAATAAAACTACTTTGTTTACCTTTAAGTTATGTGGTTAATTTAATATAAGTTTGGTTGTTAATAAATGGATTCGACCCATTGTCGATTTTTTTAACCTTCAACTATTCAGTGGAGGTACTTAAAAGTTATATGCAACATATTTTTTTAGGAAACACATTTAGTGATTACAGTACAGATTAAAATTTAAGGAAGAATTACTTCGGCACTAATCTAAAATTATAATTGCTATAAACAAGCTTCATTCTCAGATGATAGATGAGTTGAAACCTAGATCCACACTATGGAAACATTTCCATAAAATGAAAGTACTTGCTATATACAGAGATAGATATGTGGAACTCCAACGGAAACATTCCAGTCCTCAGTCTTTTTGGTAGAACTTTTGAATACGGTTTCTTGGTAATGATGTTTTCTTCTTTATTGTGATTTTTTCTTGTACTTTTTTCGGATTTTTTGGATTTTTTTTCATATTTCATAGCCTCAGAGAAAATATTTCCCGATGTCGTCAGGTTTTGTCATGGCTCATTTCATCTTCATTTATATGATGGTAATCAGCCTTTCCATGTGACCGTAACTCCTCGTGCCCAACGAATCGTCAAAATACCTTAAAAAAGATATATAAAATTATTAAAGATTAATCATATTATATATACCAATTTTATTTGTTTTTCATTTAAATTAAATAATTTAATTGTGTGTGTTTTAACATAAAATATGTCATTAGTTATAAAAATCTTGAATGCAGATGAAAATTATACTTACATTTAAATCCAATTCTTGGGCCACTAGAATCTTTACATCATTTGCCTTTTGCATCGTACTTCTAGCATTACTATACACAACAAGTATTTCTTCCGATTATCATTTCCAATGAGGCAGGGACTCATTATTAAAAGCGAGAATATTTAACTAATAATTTTGAATTGAAGCGTAGAAGCAACTTCAGAGAGATGTGGTTCGTATGAAATAAAAGTTTGAACTGATTAAAGTTTGGTGGTAAATAAGTAAAGAAAACTTTTTAGTCTACCTGATTTTATGAACAAAATTGAAATTTGTTTATGGGAACGGAATTCAAATGTCTACAAATGAATAACGAATAGTTAATGTTATAAGCTCTTTAGAGAACAACTTAGGAAACTTAGTTTTTAATTTTTTTACATGTAGATAAAGTAGGAACATAATGTATAAAATTTCAGAAGACACAATCAACCAATGATAATTGATAGTTTAAAGTGTAAACCTCAGTACTCATTCAAACACTATACTTACTCATCATTGGTCCAATTCACTCGAGGCAGGTTATGTTAGAATATCTAGACATCGTGTATAACGGTTGTGATGACAACGGAGAATAAAAAGAACAGAAGAGCACAGGGGTGCGTTGTCAGGATTTCGAGACCACCTCCATAGGAGTATCCCACTTTGTGGAAGACTTCTGCGTTTTAGAGGTGTGGGGTGGCTGGTCGGAAGGACAGATTGGTGTTAGGGTTAGAAGTAGGAGTACTTCCAGGATTTACCGATGGTATCTGTAGTTTAGCAGACAGCTTACTGCATTACTTACTTTCATTCGTTTTAATTCACCCTCTAGTTCCGAGATTTTAATCTTAACATCTAGTTTTCGGGTACCTCTTGGCTTATCTTTTTCGCGGACACTACACATGGTTTATTGGTTTAGTAACCGAGGTTGCCAGCCAAATTAACAACTCTTCTCTTTTGTCTGAATATGGCAACTCTTATAACTAAATTCAAACAGAAGGACGAACGTTATGTCTAACTCCATTTGGGGGTCTGATATCGGTGTAGCTCTTTGCCGAATTTTGCTGTTGTTACTTACTTTTCAGAGAATATGCAAGAAATTGCAGTAATTTATTCAATCAATTAATTGAAATACAAAGGATGAATCAACAAAAAAGACAACTACTACTGTGCTCTTGAGCTGTTTCACTCAAACTGACTCTCACTGTTTCTTGATCACCAAGGTTACCTCGATCGCCTTCATTTGTCAATTGTTATTGTTTTTTAACTTACTTTATTCTATTTTATTGTTTATATTAACACCGCCTCTCAATAGAATAGAATGAAGGCAATCCGAATCATAAAGACATTTCAATTATTTGTGATTGCTTTTCTTCCTCTAGGTAAGTCGCAAATAGACCTAGTATTGTTCTTTGCTAACGATTGCATCTCACAATTGATTGCTTATTCCCACTCAGACCAGTCACTACGCCGTTTTGCTTCCGATATTGTGGACGGATCGTCACCAACAAATCGTTCTGCTGTGATTCACCTTCGATAGATGATAGTGCCACATGCGCATCACATTCAGGTGCATAATTACCGTAACGTAGCGGTGCCTTTCTTACTCTCCCGCTCTTTCGTTGAGTTACCTCGCTGATACCCATGTTATCCAAATAAACGCCGTTACCAACACAATCCAAATTAGTACTGTGGATTTCTCCAGTTTTATCAGTACGCGACTGTTCATCATCATTTGGTTGAACTGCTTTACCGTCACACGTACTCCCACTATCTGTAACCGCCTCTGAACCGATTATCTCTACTAACTTTGATCGATTTAATACCGATGATTCATTGAATGTTACATTTCGACTAAAAATTAGCTTCTGTTGTTCAATATCCCAAAGTCAATACGTACCAAACGTCGCACCGTAACCAAGCATAATACATTTTGTTGCTTTTGCTTGTAATTTCAACCGCATTTCATGTGGAATATGATTGTAACATTCAGAACCAAATATTCGAAGGTTTGACAGCTCTGGTTTCTTTCCAAACCAAATTTCTGCTGGTGTCTTGTCTTTAAACTGCTTTCCACCCGCGTTTGTTGGCGATCGATTTTTGATATAATTTGCCGACATAATTGCTTCATTCCAAAACTTATTTTCCATCCCACTGGCCAAAAGCATTATCGTAGCCTTGTGTTGCAGCGTTTCATTTAAACGTTCAGATACTGAATTCATTTCCGGATTGTATGCAACGGTGACTAACATCTGAATACCCTTTTGTTTGCAGTATTCTTTAAATTCGTTTGACGTATATTCACCACCGCCATCATGTCTCAATTTTGACACCTTTGAGTCATGAAGTGCCTCAGCCATTGCAACAAATTCCTTGAATTTACCAAACGTTTCACTTTTTCTCTTGATGCAATAGACCATGGATGCTCTCGAATAATCATCCATGAATGTCACAAAATAACGTGACCCATCGTATGCATTCGTTGGATACGGTCCACAAACATCACTGTGAATCAATTCCAAAACTCGCAATGAACGTGTATTTGATTTTCTTGGAAACGGTGAACGAACATGTTTTCCAAGTACACACGATTCGCACAACTGTGTATCCTTTTTTTTTACGTTACTCATACCAATAGCCATACAATTGGCTAACTTTTTCATGTCATTTCGGTTGAGATGACCAAGTCTAAAATGCCATAAATTCTGTGATATTGTATTCAATTTATTCACTCCTGTAAATCCCGCAAACACATTGTTGTCAACGAACAAAGTCACTTCATACATTCTTCCATTTACGCGTCCGACAAACTTTTCGATACCATTCAGCGATACATAGGCATAATCACCCTCAAACACAATTCGATATCCCTTTTGTGTTAGTCTTCGAATTGACATCAAGTTGCATTTCAAATCATTCACGAATAGAACGTCCTCCATTGTTTTTACCGATGTGTCACCATGGTGAAATGTTTTAACGAGAATGTCACCACGTTGCTTTGCAACAATGCTTTGATTTTTCTTGGCAACCGAAATGCTTATTTCGTCAATTGGTTCCAAATTTATCGAAGATCTTCTGATTCACCATATGCTGAGTCGCTCCAGAATATAAAACAAATTTTATTTCCGCGTAATTACCGCTATTCTGCTGCAATTGAGCGTTAAATGCCTTCGATTCTGCCAAATTCTCTTTGGTACCATCTTCAGCAATTGCATACATCGATGAACCGCTTGCTCTGTTTGCGCTTTCTCTATTTGACCTCTCTTTTTTGTTTTTATTGCGAAAACATTGAGCCTTTTTGTGTCCAGATTTTTTACACATATGACATATAATTGTCTTTTTCCCAGCAAACATTGCTCCAGGCTCAATTGATTTACTCGAACCATTTTCACCAGTCCGCTTGTTGTACTCATCCATTAACCGCGTTTTAACAAATTCTAAAGTTAACTTTGATTGATCCATTGTTTCCAATGCTGTCACTAGGTTATCATAACCTCATGGCATAGTAATCAACAAATGTACAAACACATCAAGCTCTTCCATTGTAGCTCCCGTTGACTTTAACTCTCGAATTCTCTTATCAACTTGCAAAAGTAAACTTATCATATCATCCGACTCATTGTATTTCATTGTCAGCAATTGTTTTCGTAATAAAACTTGCGACGCCACACTTTTCCTTTCGAAAATCGTGCATAATGTGTCGAACATGTCCTTTGCCCGAGCTTTTTCGCGAACATACTCAAGTTGGCTATCCTGAACTGACTGTACTAATATCGAAACACATTTCTTTTCATTCAACTTAATCGTAGGATGTTTTGTCACATCTTTTTCCGCTGTAAGAATGACCTCCAACGATTCCTCGATGAATCTTCTCAACTCCATTTCATCAAGCAAAATTCCCACACGATATTTCCATTTGCTAAAATTCGTGCCATCGAGTTGTTGAATTTTTAGAATCTTATTTACAGTAACGTTCGCCATCTTTGTCTGTTGCCTTCACCACAATTGACTTCCAACCTCAATTGTATAACTTTATCCTGCACGCACTGGGCCCATAACCTCAGAGAATATGCAAGAAATTGCAGTAATTTATTCAATCAAATAATTGAAATACAAAGGATGAATCAACTAAAAAGACAGCCACTACTGAGCTCAAACTGACTCTCACTATTTCTTGATCACCAAGGTTACCTCGGTCGCCTTCATTTGTCAATTGTTATTGTTTTTTAACATACTTTATTCTATTTTATTGTTTATATTAACGTTATGTCTAACCCCATTTGGGGGTCTGATGTCGGTGTGGCACTTTGCCGAATTTTTCTGTTGTTGCTTACTTTAGATAGTTAACTCTTTCGGAACTTGGAACGGAGTCGTGCTCACGGTTTACCGGGCGGTTGACCTTTCTTTCTGCCAATAGAACCTGGATTTGAACCGCCTTTTTCTTTTCTTCTTTCACGGTTTTTGCTGGCGATGTGCCGTCCGGTTCCAATATAATTCGGAAACACTCGACCTTTTGCAGGCACACTTGCTGTTTTCCCATTTCATTATCGCTAATTCGGTTATTAAACTGTTTATAGTACGAAAACAAAAATTTAATTCAGTTGTTTCTTGGATTGGTAACCAAGGTTACCAGACAAGTAAACAAATTTTTTCATTTGTCTGAATTTGGTAACTAACTAAATTCAGACAAAAGATGGACACTAAATAAACACAAAAATATCACTACAAACACTTTTGAAAACTGAGGTGTGAGTGTGATGAGAATAATAGTCGATGTTACAAGAACACTGATCGTTTATTATATTATTACAAAGTGTGTTAGAAACGTCAAAGACTAAAAACTAAGAACTAAAAACCCTGCGTAGCATGACGCTTGCGTTAGGGCATTTATACAGAGTGTTCCAAGTATCAATGTGCAATTTCATTCCTTAACAAACACTTTTCCGTAGTTGCTACTCAAATTTGGATAAATGACGATTGTTACAGCTGCCATTGGTAACGACAGAAAGGTCTCTTATTGTTAGCGACTTTTGTCAATTGTTCAAAGTGCAACCAGGGAATATTGTTAATAGTATCAATTTTTCTTTGAGTTGTTCGTCCTTCTTCTGTCTGAATTTAGTTATAATAGTTACCATAATCGAAAGAGAAGAGTTGATAACGCTAATCCCAAATCTTTATCTCAACCAGCCACCCCCACTCCTGCAAAGTCTTCCAGCTCCAAAACTCAGTAACTCGGACACCCCCAAGGAGGTGATGTCGAAATTGTCTAACTACGATGCACCCCACCAGTTATGATTCAGTGTTCAAATTTATGTATATCGAATTGCATTAAAGTATTTTAATCCAAGTAGACTAAGAATTAGAAGAGACTTCTCATAGAGAAGTAACTTTTAAATTGGTTTGGGAAAAAACAGCGCTCATGATTAGCCGTCTCAGATCTCAGTTTCGGTTAATATTTTTTGACAGCTCATTGACAATTTTGGCAACTGATCTTTGTGTAATTTCGTTTTGTTTGGTGTCCAATCCTATAATGCTCTTTGGCGAATTACTGAGAGAGGTTATTTCAATTTGCCAAAATATGCGGAAAGTGGGAAGGTCCTAATTATGTGATGTGAATTTATAAGTTTAACAGAATTGAAAAATAGCAGCTAAAAAAGATGTTTAAGTGTTATTATTATCTTATCAAAGAAAATATATAAAATTTTGATATTTGTTAGGAATAGCAATGTCTAATTAACAATTCACACACTTTTGTCGATGCATATTCTTCAGACAACAAAAGTATGTTTTACTTTTGATTAATAAACATATCGCCTTCATTGCTGTTGATACCTGAATATGTACAAAATATCATTTGATTTCAAAACTGATCTTGAACAATTATTTGGTAACTTCTTACAATTTCGTCATTGAAAAGATAAAAACAACAAAAGAAATAAGTATTTACAAATCTAATATTTTTGTTTATATTCAAAAAGTTAATTATAATTTTGTCCAGATTGATGTTTTCAATGAACTCAGAAGTCTTGATTTATCTAGTAATTAGAGGTCCTTATGATATTCCTTCTACAGTATTGAATGAATTGTGGATTCTCATTAACAAAGCCTCAAACAATGAAATTTAAAATGTTTTTAAAATCTACTTTATTTCCTAACGTTCGTAAAAAATCGTTTGTTATACCTACCTTAAAGGATAGAGGTAGTTTACTTGTTGTTTTCCAAAATTGTCCAAAAAAATCATTTCCAAAATAATTATGCCTTAGTTCCAAAACTTCCAATTATGCCTTAGTTCCAAAACCTTCTGCGACCAACCTTCTTATTTATAACCTCTCGACAGTTGGTGCTCTTGAAAATCATTTACAGGTTGATGTTGTTTATACAGACATATAAAAGGCATTTGATAGAATCTGCCATGATTTATTGTTTGCTACACTAAATGGGCTGGATTTGTCAAGTAATTTTTCCACTGTAAATAATCATAACGATTAATCAACACCATATTCGCAAGTTATACTTTAGATAAAAGATTTTAATGTAATGTGTTTGAAATTTAAAAATGAGTAATAGATTGGGCGGTAGTTTTTCTAGAAAAGTTGGTTCGGCTCAAGCTAAAATGAATTTGGGTAAATGTAAAAGAAAAGCTGGATCATATCTTGGTGCTTTTGCCCACACATTAAAGTGGCTTTTTACACAAATACTGCTGTAGGATTCCAGGTTCTGTGATGTTTTGTCGTATAAAATAACCTCTTTCCATAATCGGTATCGCGGATTATATGTACAGCAATTAAGCAGAACGAAATACTCTCACATTAGCTGTCAAAATTGCCAGAGTTGTCATAACGTGCTGACTCCTTAGGAACTCGTTAGGAATATTTAAACAATTACAATAATGGCAACTTGATGCCATTATTGTGGAGATGTCGATTACTAGTCCTGAGAGTCATGGAAATCAAATTAGTTGCAGATCTATCGTCGACATACAAAAACTGTCTGTGATTCTGACAGATAATTAACATGTGAAAAGAAATTGTTTTTGTTAGCTTTGTTAACTTTATATTTCCATTAGAATAGATTGCTGCTAAGAGAAGTTCCAACTATTATAATTTAATTTGAATATGTGATACGAGGGATGAAATTGACGTGAGGGATGAAATTGAAAACAGGATAACTAGATGTGATACACATAAATAAAATTTTAATTAAGTAGTAATTACAAAACTAAACGAACATTTGGGAGTGGGTGTGGGATTGAGTGACATTTTGCGAACTTTCAAGTTTCAATAGCAACGAAGGAATTTTGTTTATCAAATAAAAGAAAATAACATTTATGTTGCTAAGATTACGTTTCCTTGTGACATGTGCCAGACGTTACAATATAAACAAAACATGTCCAATTAAACCTTATTCGAAATATGTAATTTAGAAAAAAGTTGTCTTCTTTCAAGTAAATTTGATTTGTTTCTTTCATAGTATTAATATTACATCAAATTGTGGTTCAGTTATATTTTTAATATATTTCTATTTGTTTTATTCGAAAGTGTCAACAAATTGACAGAGAAAAGAAATATCGAGATGATTTTTCGATTGGTTATAATAACTTTAATGACAGTGATTCATTTATTTAATGACCACGTTACAAATCACATCTGTGTGTGAAATGATATGGTCAAATGTCACGTGTTGATTACCAGGAAACATTTGCACAAACAGTCAGGTGAGATTCAATACGATAGTTACTATCTGTGGCTGTACAAAATTATAACAAAATCAAGTAACTAGACGTAAAGACAGCATTTTTATATGGAGAACTTGAACACACCTATTTATGACTTAACAAGAAGGGTTGGATCATGACGAAAACATGGTGTGTAAATTGAACAAGTCACTATATGGGTTAAAACAATTCCCTCGCTGCTGGAATGCAAAATTCGACTCTACACCGAAAAGAGTTTTAGTAGTAGTTTTATTATTTATACGGAACAAATTTTAAACAGATTTGAAATGACTAATGCTAATCCTAATACTGTTCCAGTCGACCCTCACATAAAGCCACAGTGGGAAGATACTACCTCACTTCTGCTGTTCATAATAACACAGCTTGTTCCGTCAAATTTTATTTGGCTACCATCGCAAATAATCTGACTTAGAGACAATAAATTTGTTGCCAGTTTAGGAACACATAATACTTCTGTAAAAAGCACCTTTTCGTTTTGACCTTCATCGTCATAATGGTCCAACCTCACTTGTACTGAACATTGCACAGATTATACTTTGTTGTCTGCGACTCTGATTTTATGTATGACAGGAGCCGTCATATTTTCAAGCATGTTCTTACGTCTTGTCATGTGTGACGATGCACCGGAAGCCACTTGCCATGGGTCATTTTGGCTGGATGTTGCCTCAAACACAACAGCATATGATGAACTACTTGCTTTTTGTTGAACATTCTTGGTCCTGGATTTGCATTTGAGGACTTTTATGACCTTACTTATTACAAGTGTAGCACCCTTACTTACTTTGCTTCTTGTGGTTGTTATTGTTGACTGAGAATACTGTTGAGTCACTTTCAGGTTGTTTAACATTTTGTGATATGTTGATTTCACAGAAATTGAAGTTATCTTCATGCCGGAGCTTTCAATAGCAATAATCTTTGGTTGATAGGAGGACTCTGGTAGATCGGAGAGTAGCAATGTAACTAGCCATTCATCGTCAACTGCGAAACCAATGTTTCTGAGCTTGCGAGCAGTACACATAATTTTGCTCACATATTTCTCTACGTCTTGACATACAGTAAGTGAAGTATTATAGAGATCACGCAGCAGCCCATCACAGCGTGTCAACAAAGAGTCATCAAATACTTATGAAAACGTATCCCATACTTCTTTTGCAGTACTACTCTCTTGCATGTGCACGTAATTTATTTAGTCAACTAGTAAATTTATCTTAGTTTTTGCCTTTGTGTCTCGTTTTGTGTCCACAATGACACATGTGGTGGGGTCTATGCAGTTCCACAACTCCTCTTGCTGTAGGTATGTTTTTAGAGCAAATCGCCATGTTACGTAATTATCTCGGCCGGTTAACTTTTCAATTAATGCCAATTGATTGTTTGCTGACAATTTAAGAACCCTTATTCCAGATGTTACGAGAAAACACTTTTCAATTGTCGTATTGACGTTTTAGGTTAACTTCATTACTTTTCTCAGTAAGTAAGCCATCCTGGGCTTCCCTGGGCTTTTCTGACTCCATAACCTATTAAATTTTCTTAAAAGAATTTATTATTTCAGGAGAAAAACTTATATTTAAGAATATAGTGTTAAAATTACAACTTAACTGTCTACAGGCGCACAATACAAATTACAATTTTATTAGTTTATGTGTAGTTTTAGTACACTCCTACAGGTCATCGCATCAGTTACAATTGGATTCCCAAGAGGAGATGAAACATTATTTGTTTTAAGTTGTGTTATAATTTTTAATTCTTAATAATAGCGTAAGCTTCATTGCGCTGTAAATTAGATTTTTTTGAGAAGAATGCTTCAGGTAAACTACTTCAGGTTAACAAGACAGCATTAAATTAACCGAGGAATGCATATTATCGGATTTTGTAAGCTGGGTCAGCTCCTTGATTAATATTTATATGATCCCATTTTCCGCACATTTTGGCTGACTGAAATAACTTCTTTCTGTAATTCGCCATAGAGCATTATAGGACCGGACACCAAACAAAACAAAATTATGAGAAGGCTCTTCTAATTCTTAGTGTACTTGGTCTAAAATACTTTAATACAATTCAATATACAAAAATTTCAACACTGAACCATAAATGGTTCATAATTTCGACATCACCTCCTTGGAAGTGACCGAGTTCCAATATGTGTTCTGAGTTTTGGAGCTGGGAGACTTTGCAGGAGTAGGGGTGGCTAGTTGGGATAAAAATTTGGGATTAGCGTTAGGAGTAGGGGTACTATCAGAGTTTACCGATGGTATCCCTAGTTTAGACGACAAAGCAGTGTAAGCACTCTTTCACTCTCTGTATTCTCACCTTCTAGATCCAAAATTTTATTCCTAAGGAAATCGGGTACCTCTGGAAACGTCAGCAGACGTTTGGGTTTTATTGAGTTTTTCACTTAGCCTTTCTTTTTTCCGGACCCTACACATAGTTTAACAAATTAACAACTCTTCTCTTTCGATTATGGTAACTATTATAACTAAATTCAGACAAATGAAGGACGAACAACTCAAAAAAAAAATTGTAATTTTCAACAATATTCCCTGGTTGCTACCCACACTTTGAACAATTGACATAAGTCGCTAACAATAAGAGACTTTTCTGTGGTTATCAATGGCAGACTGTTGGTAGTGATATTTTCGTTTTTATTTAGTGACCCTATTAAAGTTCCTATTAAAAGACAAGAACCGTGAAATAAGAAAAGGAAAAGGAGGCTCAAATCCAGGTTCTATTCGCAGAAAGGAAGGCAGTACCACATCCAACGACACAGCTAATTATTGTAAAGCCCCAGTTTTGATCGGTTACATTAGAGTACATTAGAGTACCAATTAATTCTCTGTATCGTGTGGGGTCTTTGAATGGTTTTAAATCTCTGTTAAATTTTGAGTGGCAGTCATACGGTGTTTTAATTGGATTGCAATCTACCATTTCTCTAAAATATATTTTTTTTGTTTAAGTCTTACTCCTTTCTTACTTTGGTTAATTTCTATTCTAAAGAAAAACCTAGCAATATTTGATCTTCAATTTCTCAGCTAATTCTCTCTTAATTTCATTACCAGTTTGTTTTTCGACAGTTCTTTTGTACTCCTTTGACTTATGGAAAAAAACCTGGCACCACCTATTATGATCGTATATTAATGTAAGAGGATATCTTGATCCACCGCTGAGTCTGACTCGCATTGGTCCGCAGATATCTGAATGAACAACATTCAGTAACTGCTTACTTCTTCCTTCTCTGTCAGTAAAGGGTTTCCTTGCTTGCTCACCTCGTTGACATTGTCACACCACATGGGTAATTTATCATTATCCAATTTATTACCGTGTACCAGTCGCTTTCTGTACAAATCCTGTACGCCTTTACAATGTAGGTACTCCAGTTGTCTATGCCACAGGACCATTTTGTTTGAATTTCTATGCATTATTCATTTGCAGATATTTAAATTCCGTTGCCATAAACAAATTTCAATGTTTTATTTATTAATTCGTTATTCATTTGTAGACATTTGAATTTCGTTTTATATAAACATATTTCAATATTTTTCATAAAATCAAGTAGACCAAAAAGTTTTCTTTATTTGTTTACCACAAAATTCTAATCACTTCAAACTTTTATTTCATAAGAAACACATCTCTCTGAAGTTGCTCCTACGCTTCAATTCAAAATTAATAGTTAAATATTCTCTCTTTATTAATGAGGTTCTTTCTCATTGAAAATGGTAATTAGAAGAAATACTTATGTACAGTAGTGCTAGAAATGAAACCGATCGTACCCAACTGTTATTTTTAGGGAATAGTTTTGGCTAAATTCATTAATTATATTTACAGGAATTCCCAACTAAACACAGAATAACGCTCCATAAAGTAACACATTAATTTGTTTTCAGAATAAATTATGATTTTTTTTATTGGAGCAAAGAAGGGGAAATCTACAAGACGTAGTGCCGGACTTTACCGACTAAAAACCCCTCTCCGGGCACCGATCCGAAGATCATGGCCTAAGAGTAGTTAACCATAAAGGTTTAGGAAAATAGAAGGGAAAATTAAAGAGGTACGTAACAATCGCTACATAGTAAAGAAAAGATGTCCCAAAGAGACGCAGAGGTCTAGACAGCCAAGAGACAAGGTCTCTTGTATCTGTCGGATTCACAGGGTTGGATATCATGCAAGCATGCAATCTCCGGATTAGAGTGTTGAAAGATAGATCTCCGGAGATTGAGGGCATGCTATTTTCTCTAAGGCTATGAAATATGAAAAAATATGCAAGAAATCCGAAAAAAGTACAAGAAAAAATAACAATAACAGAGAAAACAGCATTACCAAGAAACCGTCTTCAAAAGTTCTATCAAAAAGGCTGAGGACTGGAATGTTCCCGTTGGAGTTTCACATATCTGTCTGTATATAAAGCAGTTACTTTCATTTTATGGAAAGTTTTCCACAGTATGGGCATACGTTTCAACTCATCTAACATCTGAGAATTAAGCACGTTTGTAGTAATTATAATATTAAAATTGTGCCGTAGTAGTTTTTGCTTATATTTTAATCTATAATTTATGACGGAAAATGTGTTTCCTAAATAATTATATTGTGTGTATCTGTATATTTTTCCACTGAATAATTGGAGATTGAAAAAATCGGCAATGTGTCGAAACCATTTTATAACACCAAACTAATATTAAAATATCGACATAAGTTAAACAAAGTAGTTTTATTTGTAAATTTATGTTATATTTAAATATTTGGGAATCTCAATTATGGTCATCCACTGTAGGTTGAAATACAAGGATGAGATTGATTCGAAACAGTTCTACCATCAAAAATATTATAACAAATTGAAAAATCATCACGATATTCCTTTGCTCTGTCAATTTGCTGAGACCGTGGATTAAAACGAATTATAAGAAACGATATAACTGAATCACAATTTGGTGTTGGTGTTTTTCTAAATTACATACTTTTGACATATGCCATAAAGAAACGTAATTTGACATGTTATTTTATTTTTTGACAAACAATTCGTTGCTATTGATACTTGAAAGTTTGGAAGGAAGGAAAATAACGGAGCGATTTTTAATTAGGGATGTCTCAATATGATTATACGGCGTTGTAGTGCGTTGATTCAGTCAACCAAAGGGGCGGTATATATAACACGATATTTTACACTAAAAACTCTCTGTACTCTGTAATATTGTATAACTTTGGTTAACTTTTGATATATATACAAATCGGGATTCTTTTTTACAGTTTCAAAGACATTTTAGTGTTTTGTTAATATATCATATGTCCTAACTTTATTTGAGTGAACTTTAAATATGATATGATATGGTAATATTTTGATCCAGCAAAATTAAAGCCCACGGGAAATTTTCATGTGGCTTGATTTCCGAGAATTTCATAATTAATTAACACTATTTGAAATCAGAGCTCTAAAATAGATATATTTCGTTATTAATGTAATTGTTACAATATTCCGCCTTGATTAACTGCAATAAATTATGTATCTAAGGCAATCCAAATTTAAAAAACAATAGAACACTTGTTGTAACCTAGCAACTGTTATTTACAACTGTTCCCAAAACTTAATTTAAAATATTAACAATTTCAACAAGAGATGCTGCGAAACTTTAGAGCAGTAGGTCTCTCACCATTCAAAAAATCAACAACTACATACACGCCATTAATTTATTTCAGATGTAATTCATGAGGAATAACACATAATTTCTAATGGAAGTCAAATTTGATGATTAACATCAGTGAATCAAATTTAAATGGAAAATGTGTGTGGTTTAAATTAATGGTTAAGACTTGAATAATACTATATGGAATAAATAATGAAATTATTTATTAACAATTTCTTAAAACGAGAGAATAAGTTTTTGAGAACTCTGGTTCTGTACGTGTGTTTCGACAACTAACTGTCAACTGATGTTGGAGTTATTTCATTTTGCTTGTTGGCCGATTTTATAATGGCCTTACCAAGTATACAAAGTTGTTATTCTAAATTGTCGAGATATTCTGAACACAGGATCCTATAATAATAATCGAGGAGCTATTTTCCTGTCACAGTTAACTGTGTGGCATTCTGCTGATATAATTTAATTTACAATGCGAAAAAATATCTTATTCTTGAAAATAAAGCTTACGCTATAACAGAGTCAAGAATTGAGACGCAATTTACTTAGAAAATCATTTATTTAGAATACCGATCAGACATGTAGTAGATGTTAAGATTCTGCATACAGCATATAGGTAAACCAAGTAAATTGTGTGTCACCTCTTGAATGTTTATCTTTCTTTTCAGTTATGTTTTACCTTATTGCACGGTAAAGTAGATTTTTTAGAAAAATACTACTTAATATGATCCCAGGTTCCTATAATCGCGATTATAAGATTAGCAACTAAGCAGAATGAAAATACCCCAACATGCCCAAGTTGTCTAATTTGTCAGCAAATTGTCAAAACGTGTGTAGTGGTTACGAGCTCTCAAGAAGACGTGGAGACACTTAAAATATATATGCACTAAAGTAGATGAAAATTTCATCAAAATTACAAATGATAGAGTTATTAATTATAAATTTCATTTCAACAAAGATTGCAAATTTTTACACAGAAAATTGTGATTTGATTTTGTTTATAAATTGTGTTGTCATTATTTGAACTTGTCATCTAGACATGAGGAATCTAAATAAATTTTGATATAAAATTAGCAAAATTAGAAAGATTGGTATCTTAGTGTTGTTTGAGGGTGATAATCCAACCAAACGTGAAAGAGAGAAATTCAGTACCTAGTTGAAATTTGCCGCTCACTAATTCTTGCTTAAAGAATCAACTACGTGAATTATTTTTTGATTTAAAAAGGTGACATATTTAAACAGTTACAATAATAGCAACCTACTGTCCGAAGGTTCCGATTACGAGTCACTGAAATCAAATCAGTTGTAGATTTCTCGACGACATTTATTTTCCATCAAAGGAATACTGTCTGTGAATCTGTCAGATCATTAACATGTGAATAGAATTTGTTTTCATTAACTTTATACTTAAATGCAGAAATATATTTTGCTGCTAAGAGAGATGGGGGATGAAATTGAAAACAAGTAACTTGCCTGATGTATATACACATACATAAAATTTTAATTAATTAGTTATTACAAAATTAACGAACATTTTGGAGTGAGTGTTGTATTGAGTGACATTTTGCAATCTTTCATATATCAGTAGCAACGAAGGAAGATTACGTCACCTTATGATGTATGTCAGCCTGTCCAATTATAGGCAAGAGTTATGGTTAATTCAATTAAACCTAATTCGAAATATGTGGTTTGGAAACACGTTGCCCTCTTTCAAATAAATTTGATTTGATCTTATATTGTATTAATATTACTTAAAATGTTGGTTCAGTTATATTTTTTGTTATAATTCTATTTGTTTGAATCCACAGTGTCAACAAATTGACAGAGCAAAGAAATGTCGAGATGAGTTATAATAACTTTAATGGTAGAAATGTTCCGAATCAATTTTATCCTTATTTTTCAACTTACACTAAATGACTATAAATGTGGTTCCCAAATATTTAAATATAATATAACTTTCCAAATAAAACTACTTTGTTTAAGTTTTGTGGTTAATTTAATTAATTTTAACCTCCAATTAGTTAGTGGAAAGAAGTACTTAAATGATATATGCGACATAATTTTAGGAAACACATTTACTGATTACAGTACATATTAAATTTTAAGGAAGAATAACTTCGTTACTATTCTAAAATTATAATTAGAATAAACAAGCTTAATTCTCATATGTACTATGAGTTATAACGTAGGTCCGTACCATCGAAACATGGAACTCGAGATGGCGATGTGTGGGACAAGAATTGAACTTCTATCCAAAGAAAATTTCGACACGAGGCGGATTCAGGTAGAGGCGTTACTTACCAAAATCGATACCTGGGATTTCGTTAATGGTGAAGTATCAAAGCCAGTTATATGTCAGGGTGACACAAAAAGTGAATCAGCGCTTAAAACGTGGATGTAAATAAGATAAAAATGTAAATGCGGACATAATCCCATCGGACCTCAAGACTATCAAAGGATGCGAGATTCCCAAAGATTGAAATTGGAGTCAATCCATACTTCAAATGGACCGGCACTATTGGAACAGTTATTTTATATATTTTATATATAATATTTATTTAAGTATAAATAAAATTGGATAACGATAAATTACCCACGTGGTGTGACATATGTCAACGAGGTAAACAAGCAAGGATACCCTTTACTGACAGAGAAGTAAGAAGTAAGCAGTTACTGAATATTGTTCATTCAGACATCTGCGGACCAATGCGAGTCAGAACCAGTGGTGGATCAAGATATCTTCTAACATTTAGGTGTATTTTCTCATGTCAAAAGGAGAATTTCTTGAAAAATTTAAGGAGTACTAAAGAACTGTCGAAAAACAAACTGGTAATGAAATTAAGAGAAAATTAGCTGAGAAATCAAGATCAAAGAATGCTAAGTGTTTTTTGGAATAGAAATTAACCAAAGCAAGAAAGGAGTAACACTTAAACAAAAAAAATATATTTTAGAGAAATTCAGAATGATAGATTACAATCCAGTTAAAACACCCTATGACTGCCACTCAAAAGTTAACAGAGATTTAAATATGTTTAAAGTCCCCACACGATACTGAGAATTAATTGGTAGTCTAATGTCTAATGCAGCCGATCAAAACTGGGGCTTTACAATAATTAGCTGTGTCTTTCTGACAATCGAACCTGGATTTGAGCCGCCTTTTCATTTTCTTATTTCCCCGTTTTTGTCTCTTAATAGGAACTTATTCTGAAATGGAACTGGCGAATTGCCGTGTGGTCCCAATAGGACTCTGAAGCACTCGAACTTCTTGCAGGCACGCTTGCTGTTTTCGCATTTCATGACCGCTAATTCAGTTATTAAATTGTTTATAGTACGAAAACCAAAACTTAATTCAGTTGTTTCTTGAATTGGTAACCAAGGTTACCAACCAAGTAAACAATTTTTTTTATTTGTCTGAATTTAGTAACTAACTAAATTCAAACAAAAGAAGGACAGATTTCAGTAGTTGCTACCTAAACTTGGATAAATGACGATCGTTACCGCTGCCATTGGTAACGACAGAAAAGTCTTTTATTGTTAGCAACTTTTGTCAATTGTTCAAAGTGTGGTTAGCAACCAGGGAATATTGTTGATAGTAACAATTTTGGTGTGAGTTGTTTGTCATTCTTCTGTTTGAATTTAGTTATAATAGTTACCAAATTCAAAAGAGAAGGGTTGTTAATTTGGCTGGTAACATCGGTTACTAAATCAATAAACTATGTGTAGTGTCCGGAAAAGAGACAAACTAAGTGAAAAACTCAATAAAACCCAAAAGTCTGCCGACGTTTCCAGAGGTACCCAAATTCCTTAGTGTTCAAATTTATGTATATTGAATTGTATTAAAGCATTGCATATTCTTCAGACAACAAAAGTATGTTTTACATTTGATTAATAAACATATCGCCTTCATTGCTGTTGGAACCTGAATATGTACAAAATGTAATTTGATTTCAAAACTGAACTTGAACAATTATTTGGTAACTTACAATTTCGTCGTTGAAAAGACGAAAACTACAAAAGAAATAAGTATTTACTCTTTACACGTGAGCTGTGTGTTTCATTTTTTAGCTTTCAATGCAAACACAAATTTAAACAATATCGTTTTGTCATGAAAATATTTTTGTTTATATTAAAAAAATAATAATAATTTTTTCCAGAATGAAGTTTTTAATGAACTCAGAAGTCAGATTTATCTAGTAATAGAGGTCCTTATGATATTCCTTCTACAGTACTGAATGAATTGTGGATTATAATTAACAAAGCCTCTAACCATGAAATTTAACTTGTTTTTAAAATGTGCTTTATTTCCTAATGCACAGATAAATTCATTTATTATACCTACCTTAAAGAATGGAGATAGTTTACTTGTAACAAATTTAGGCCTGTATGAAAAATGTTTTGTATTACATAATTGTCCAAAAAAATTCATTTCCAAAATAATTATG
This sequence comes from Aethina tumida, assembly GCF_024364675.1. NCBI lineage: Eukaryota > Metazoa > Arthropoda > Insecta > Coleoptera > Nitidulidae > Aethina > Aethina tumida. Next base: position 36,847,281 of record NC_065435.1, on the reverse strand, counting down.
CTATAGTTCCAAAATATTATAAATGAGAGTCAACACGGATTTTGCAAATGTAAATCTTCTGCGACCAACCTTCTTATTTATAACAATTCGACAGTTATCATTTACAGGTTGATGTTGTTTATACAGACTTTTAAAAGGCATTTGATAGAATCTGCCATGATTTATTGTTTGCTTAACTAACTGGGCTGGAGTTGTCAAGTAAGTTTTCCACTGTAGATAATCATAACGATTGTAATATAAAGTGATTAGTTTTTTAAAAAAAATAAATCAACACTATTTTCGAAAGTTACACTTTAGGTAAAAGGTTTTAATGTAATATGTTTGAAATTTAGAAATGTGTAATAGATTAGGCGGTACTTTATCTAGAAAAGTTGGTTTGGCTCAAACTAAAATGAATTTGCGTAAATGTAAAAGAAAAGCTGGTGAATATTCTGGTGCTGAAAGAGTTCAAACACAGAGGTTCAAGAATACAAATATTATTAAAAAGCACTGATTGCAGAACAATTTTTAAATGGGATGGACAGTAATTTAGCATATAAATTCCAGCTTAAAGTATGCGTTATTGTTGAAGAAGAAATTATAAGTAGAAATATTTAATCTTTCCATTTCTCTGTTAACATCATCTATTACTGACTAGTAATTAATAAGTCAACTTAGTTGTCACGCCCTCCCAAATTCTGTCAATGTCAAAACTTTTCGGGTTATTCATCAAACTCTCTAATACCCTCAAAAATTATTTCTTTTTACAAATTGCAAATTTAAATAAAGCATCCTAAGAACTCCATTTACAATTCAACGCATATGGAGAGTTACTACCACGATTTTAACACATTTTTAAAGCAAGTATGGAACATATAAGTAAAACAAGTAATCGTGTCTCACTTCTTGAATGTCTATAATAGTGTAAGCGTTCCTTTTAATTATGTTGCCCTTGTTGCACTATAAAGTAGATATTTAGAAAAATACTGGTTAATAGGATCCCAGGCTCTGCGATGCTTTGTCGTATAAAATAACCTCTTTTTATAATCGGTATCGCGATTATAAGATCAGCAATTAACCAAAACGAAAATATTCCAACATTAGTTGACTAAGTTGTCAGTGAGTTGTCAAAACGTGCGTACTCGTTAGGAACACTCAAGAAAACGTGGAGACACTAAAAATATATATGTAACAAACCAACAAAAAATGCTATTACTTATAAATTTCTACTGTAAAAAGATTGCAAATCTTTACGCAGAAAATTGTAGAATAGAAGTCAATATTTCATGATTTGGTTTAAAAGTTGTGTTGACATTATTTGAACTTGTCATCCAAACATGAGGAATCTAAATAATTTTCTTCATAAAATTAGCAAATATGGAAACACTGGTATCTTAGTGTTGTGGGAGAGTGATAACCCAACCAAAAGTGAAAGAGAAAAATTGTCGCTCACTAATTCAAGCTGAAAGAATCAACCACGATAATTTACTGTTGATTTAAAAAAGTGAAATATTTAAACAATTACAATAATGGCAACTTTTTGTTTGAAGGTTTCGATTACGAGTCCTGAAAAATCACGGAAATCACGAACTTTCAAGTTTCAGTAGCAACGAAAGAATTTTGTTTATCAAATAAAAGAAAATAACATTTATGTTGCTAAGATTCCGTTTCCTTGTGACATATGCCAGACGTTACAATATAAACAAAACATCCAATGTCCAATTAAACCATATTCGAAATATGTAATTTAAAAAAAGTTGCCTTCTTTCAAGTAAATTTGATTTCAGTAAGAAGAAATGCTAGTTGTGCCTATGTTGATGATGGCCGGTTATTCTCAATTGATGAATCAGAACTAAATTAATTTAGAAAAAAACTGAAAAACACATATTGGAATTAAAATAATGGAAACCCCAAGTAATTTTTTGGGAATGCAAATAGAAAGTTTTAGTATTTATGTGGAACAAATTTTAAACAGATTTGAAAAGACTAATGCTAGGCCTAATACTATTCCAGTCGATCCTCACATAACACAGCCTGTTCCGTCAAGTTTTACTTGGCGACCACCGCAAATAATCTGACTTAGAGACAATAAATCTGTTGCCAGTTTAGGAACACATAATACTTTTGGAAAAAGCACCTTTTTGTTTTGACCTTCATCGTCATAATGGTCCAACCTATACTTTGTTGTCTGCGACTCTGATTTTATGTATGACAGAGTCATATTTTCAAGCATGTTCTTACGTCTTGTCATGTGTGACGATGCACCGGAAGCCACTTGCCAAGGGTCATTTTGGCTAGATGTTGCCTCAAACACAACAGCATATGATGAACTACTTGCTTTTTGTTGAACATTCTTGGTCCTGGATTTGCATTTGAGGACTTTTATGACCTTACTTGTTACAAGTGTAGCACCTTGAATCCTTACTTGGTTGTTGGTTGTTTTCTTGATGACTGACAATACTGTTGAGTCACTTTCAGGTTGTTTAACATCTTGTGATAGTTTTGATTTCACAGAAACTGAAGTTATCTTCATGCCGGAGCTTTCAATAGCAATAATCATTGGTTGATAGGATTCTAGTAGACTGGAGAGTAGCACTGTAAATAGCCATTCATCGTCAACTTCGAAACCAATGTTTCTGAGCTTGTGAGCGGTACACATTATTATGCTCACATATTTCTCTACGTTTTAACATGCAGTAAGTGAAGTATTACAGAGATCATGCAGCAGCCCATCACAGCGTGTCAACCAAGAGTTATCCCATACTTATTTTGCAGTACTACTCTCTTGTATGTGCACGTAATTTATTGAGTCAACTAGTAAATTTATCTTAGTTTTTGTCTCGTTTTGTGTCCACAATGACACATGTGGGGGGTTTTATGCAGTCCACAACTTCTCTTACTGTAGATGTGTATTTACAGCAAATCGCTAGGTTACGTAATTATCTCGGCCTGTTAACTTTTCAATTAATGCCAATTGATTGTTTGCTGACAATTTAAGAACCCTTATTCCAGATGTTACGAGAAATCACCTTTCAAATGTCGTATTGACGTTTTAGGTTAACTTTATTACTTTTCTCAGTAAATAAGCCTTTCTGGGCTTTTCTCAAGAAAAATTTATATTTAAGAATTTAGTGTTAAAATTACAACTTAACTGTCCACAGGCGCACAATTCAAATTACAATTTTAACAGTATATGTGTAGTTTTAGTGCACTACCAGCCCATCGCATCAGTTACAATTGGCTTCCCAAGAGGAGATGAAACATTATTTGTTTTAAGTAGTGTCAAAATTTTTCATTATTTATAATAGTGTAAGCTACATTGCGCTGTAAATTAGATTTTTTTTTAGAAGAATGCTTCAAGTAAACTAATTAGCATTAAGTTAACTAAGGAAAGCATATTATTATATTTAGTTCGCTGGGTCAGCATCAGTAATATTTATACGATCCACATTCCGCACATTTTGGCAGATTGAAATAACCTAATACCGAACAAAACAAAATTACACAAAGATCAGTTGTCAAGATTGTCAATGAGTTGTCAAAGAATACGAATCGTATTCCATATCAGTCTTCAGAATTTTGCCAAACTAATTTAAGTGTTTCTTTTCTATGAAACCTTTTTTCTAAATGTTAGTGTATTGATCTTTTTGCTTTAATTCAATTCAATATACATAAATTTGAACACTGAACAATTTCTAACATTATCTCAATCATCTAAATCTTATCAATATTAAAATTTGCCCTAATGTATATTATTTATTTCCTTGAAAAATATTACTTTTTACCAGTGTGCGTTTATATTCGGATTCAAACTCAGATAAATTTTTATTTATTTATAGATTTTATTATGATTAACCATGAGTGACAATAAAGTATGTATCTAAGGACATTTATATAAAATTTAAAAAACAAAAGAAAACTTACTGCATTGTACCGGATGTGAATCGGGACGGTCTCAGTCGGGGATCGTCGTATCGGTACGGATATTCGAACCGGCACGACTTGGGCGCCGTGTCTGAAGGACAAAACTGGTCTGCCGGCGCTTCAAGAGGCCTTAAGATTAAAATATCGGAACTAGAGGGTGAACTACAACGAATGAAAGTATGTAATGCAGTAAGCTGTCTGCTAAACTGCAGACACCTTCGGTAAATCCTGGAAATACTCCTACTTCTAACACCAATCCTTTCTCCCAACTAGCCACCCCACACCTCCAAAACGCAAGTTTTCCACGAAGTGGGTCACGCCTATAAAGGTGATGTCGAAATCGTCTGATGATGACGCATACCTGTGCTCACCGAAAGGACATGAAAGTACTGGAAGTCTTTATATCCATTAAGGTCAAAAGCCAAAAGTGAATAATTGGAACAGTTTACCAGCATCTGGTTCTGATTTTTATTCCAATCATTGTGCATCAGTGGATATATTTTTAGTAACTGGAGATTGAAACCTGCCCCGAGTGAATTGGACTAATGATGAGTATAGTGTTTTCATGAGTTCTGAGGTTTACTCATTAAACTATCACTTATCATTAGTTGATTGGGATTTACTTTTTAGCAATATGGATGTTAATGATTGTGAGCACAAATCTTATGAAATTTTATAAAATATGTTCCAACTTGATCTACCTGTAAAAATATTTAAGAACTATGTTTCTTAAGTTGTTCTATAAAGGGCTTATCACATTAACAATTCGTTATTCCTTTGCAGATATTTGAATTTCGTTGTCATAAACAAATTTAAATATATTTCATAAAATCAAGTAGCACAAAAAGATTTCTTTATTTGGTTACCACCAAACTTTAATCAGTTCATATCGAAACATACCTTTCTTATACATAATTTGTTTTCAGAATAAATTCAATAAATCAAGATTGAAATCTGAAAGTACTATGTAATAGGCAAATGGGGGAAAGATTCTAGTGGTCCAAGAATTGGATTTAATTGTACGTATAATTTTCATCTGTATTCAAGATTTTTATAATTAATGATATATTTTATGCTAAAACACACACAAATAAATTATTTAATTTAAATAGAAAACAAATAAACTATTTCGACGATTCGTTGTACATCAGGAATTAGTTACACATTGACAGACTGATTACTATCATATAAATGAAGATGAAATGAGCTGTGACAAAGCCACACGATATCGGGAAATATGAAAAAAAAATCCAAGAAATCAAAAAAAGTACAAGAAAAAATCCCAATAAAGAAGAAAACAGCATTACCAAAAGTTCTACCAAAAAGGCTGAGGACTGGAATGTTCCCTTTGGAGTTCCACATATCTGTCTGTGTATAAAGTAGGTACTTTCATTTTGAGAATTAAGCATGTTTATAATAATTATAATTTTATAATTGTGGCGAAGAAATTTTTCCTATTGTAATCTGTACTTTATGACGGTAAATGCGTTTCCTAAATAATTATGTTTATATCATAAATAATTATGTTGTATATAGCTGTAAATCTTTCTACTGAATAATTGGAGGTTGAAAAAATCGACAATGTGTCGAAACCATTTTATAACACCAAACTAAATTGTCGACTTAAGTTAAACTAAGTAATTTAATTTGTAAAGTTAAGTTATATTTAATTATTTGTAAATCTCATTTATAGTCTTCCAGTGTAGGTTGAAATATAAGGATGAGATTGATTCGAAACTGTTCTACCATCAACAATATTATAACAAATCGAAATATCATCACGATATTCCTTTGCTCTGTCAATTTGCTGACACTGTGGATTAAAACGAATAGAATTATAAGAAAAGATATAACTGAACCACAATTTGGTGAAATACAATATAAGAATCAAATCAAGTTTTGCTTGGGAGAAGACAACTTTTTTTGTAAATTAAATACTTCTGACATATGTCATAAGGAAACGTAATCTTAGCAACATAAATATTTTTTTTTTGACAAACAATTGGTTGCTATTGAAATAAATGTAGACGAGAGATCTGCAACTGATTTGATTTCAGTGACTTTCAGGACACGTAATCTAAACCTTCAGACAGTAAGTTGCCATTTTTGTAACTGTTTAAATATTTCACCTTTTTAAATCAACAGTAAATTCACGTAGGTGATTCTCTCAGCTTGAATAACTGAGCGACATATTTCAACACTGAAATTTTCTTTTTCAACATTGGTTATCACCCTCAAATGATATACTAATCTTTCCATATTTGATAATTTTATATCGCAAATTATTTAGATTCCTCATGTCTGGATGACAAATTCAAATAATATCAACACAACTTATAAACCAAATCATAAAATAGTAATTTCTATTTTACAATTTTCTGCGTAAATATTGATTTGCAATCTTTGTTCGGTTGAAACTTATAATTAATGGCTTTATCATTTGCAGTTCTGCTAAAATTTTCATCTACTTTGGTGCATATATATTTTTGGTGTCTCCATATTTTCTTGACAGTATGCGTGTTTTGACAACACACTGACAACATCGAGAACTAAAGATGGAGTATTTTCGTTCTGCTTATTCGCGATACTGATCATAGAATAAAGGTATTTTATACTACCAAACATCGCGGACCCTTGTATCCTATTAAGCAGTATTCTTCTTAAATATCTGTAATAATAATAATAATAATATCATAATTGAAAAGAAAGTTTATGCTCCTATAGACATTCAAGAAGTGAGACACAATTTACTTGCTTTACCTATATGCTCCATACTTGCTTTAAAAATATGTTAAAATCGTGGTAGTAACTCTCCATATGCGTTGGGATGTAGATGGAGTTCTTAGGATGCTTTATTTAAATTTGCAATCTGTAAAAAGAAATAATTTTTGAGGGTATTGCAAAAATTATCTTCAAAATTTGATTGAATAAATCATATTGTAGAAGAGAATGAAAAACACAGTGACCAAAGATTTTTTTGAAAGAAGGAAAATAACGGAGCGATTTTTAATTAGGGATGTCTCAATTTGATTATACGGCGTTGTAGTGCATTGATTCAGTCAACCAAAGGGGCGGTATATATAACACGATATTGTACACTAAATACTCTCTGTACTATGTAATATTGTATAACTTTGATTAACCTTTGATATATATATACAAATCGGAATTCTTTTTTACAGTTTCTAAGCCATCTTGGTGTTTTGATAATATATCATATGCCTAACTTTACTTAAATGAATTTTAAAATGATTGGTAATATTTTGATTCAGCAAAATTAAAGCCCACGGGAATATTTCATGCGACTTGATTTTCGAGAATTTCATGACTAATTAACACTATTTGAAATCAGAGCTCTAAAATAGATATATTTTGTTATTAGTGTAACTGTTCCAATATGATTGATTAACTGCAATAAATTATGTACCTAAGGGAATTCAAATTTAAAAAACAATACAACACTTATTGTAAATTAGTAACTGTTATTTACAATTGTTCCTACAACTTAATTTGAAATATTAACAATTTCAACATTCAAGAGATGCAGTGAAACTTGAGAACACTAGGTATCTCATCATTCAAAAACTCAACAACTACATACACGCCATCAATTTATTTCATATGTAATTCATAACACATAATTTCTTAAAAGAGTCAAATTTGATGATTAACATCAATGGATTGATTTTAAATGGAAAATGTGTAGGGTTTAACATAATGGTTAAGGCTTGACTAATACCATATGGAATAAATAATGAAATTATTTACTAACAATTTCTTAAAACAGGAGAATAAGTTTTTGAGAGACTCTGAAGCCGATGTCGTTTGTCTGCAGGAGACATTCCTAAAACCGGACATGGGATTCTTTATCCCAGGATACTCTATCCTCCGAGCTGATCGTTTTTCTGGAGCAGGTGGAGGGGTTGGCATTCTGATCCGGAACTCCATCAGGCACCAGAGAGGATCGATACGTCCCTCTTTCTGGGCGAGTCGATTGGAGTCGAACTCGCCCTAGAAAGTGGTCCGCTTAGGATTGTCTCGGCTTATGTTCGACCGACTGAGAGAGTTTCCTGACTCAATCTCCCGTCCATCCTGCATCCCAACTGTCGTACAGTCATTGCTGGGGACTTCAACAGTAAGCACACAGCGTGGGGTTGATAAAATCTAACACCAACGGCGGTTTCCTGCTGCGGGCGTCACTGGACTACCGGTTCTCGGTGGAAACCACCGAGACGCCAAACCACTTCCCTGATAGTCCCTCATGCCGACCTGATATCCTTTCCATTTTCTTCTGCAAAAACATCACAGAGGTGCCGGAGGTCATTAACCACCAGGTGTTGTCTTCGGACCACAACCCGATCTCCCTGGCACTTAACGAGAATTGTTGCCAGTGGGAGCCTCGTAAGAGGAAAACCAACTGGTTGCAATTCCGTTATTTAATGGAAACCACCGATTTGCGGTGCAGGATTTTGAACTCTGAAAGGGATATAGACGGTGAAGTGGATAGGCTGTCAAATGACATCCTGACAGCCTTAGAACGGTCGACGCATGCTTGCCCTAACATCTGCAAGCAGCATAGTCTTCCTGGCGAGGTTGTCACCCTCATCAGGAAGAAAAACCGTAGCAGGAAACTTTGGCAGCGTACTCGGGACCCCTTCATCAAGGCCCGGTACAACGCCCTGAGCCGTGAGGTGCGGGCCTGCCTGCTTCAACTCCGGAGCTGCTCGTTCCAGGAGTTCATAGCAGAGGCCGAACTCCATCCTCGTCGGACCTGGAAAGTCATAAGGTCTATCCGAGGGAGGCGTATGCGCTATCCGCACCTTGTTCATGATGGCATCAAAGTCGTCCTGGACAAGGATAAAGCGCTCTCCAAACGCCAGTCTTCCTGGGTTTGTTGTAGAGCACAACTCCATCAGCCGTCAGGTGGACTCTATGACTTTCCCAAATCCTGATAGTGACATTCTTCCTACTTCTCCCAGCGAAGTCATAGGTATCCTTAAGGCCCTCAATAACCGCAAAATTCCCGGTCCAGACACCATCCCCAACGTGGCCCTTAAGAAGCTTGCTACCATTCAGGTGGTAATGCTTACTAACATTATAAATGCGATGCTGCGTCTCCATAACTTCCCGCCGGCATGGAAGGTGGCGACGGTAGTGTCCATTTTAAAACCCAACAAACCTGCCCACCTTGCTAGCAGTTATCGTCCCATTAGCCTCCTTTCTTCGCTAAGCAAGGTGGCGGAGCAGGTTATTCGGACTCGGCTTGAGGAATTTATGGCTGACCAGCACATCCTGCCGAACGCTCAGTTTGGATTTCGTCGAGGCCATGGTACCGGTCATCAGATTTTGCGAGTGACCGAGGACATGGCTGGAAGGCGTAACAAGGGGCAGCATGGTACCATGTTGCTCCTTGATGTCAAGCAGGCATTTGACAGGGTTTAGCACGCTGGTCTAATACACAAACTGGCTTCGTTAAATTTTCCTTCTTATCTGATCGGCACTATCCGCTCTTTCCTTTCCAACCGCTCCTTTCGTTCCAGGGTTGGAAGCGAGTTCTCTTCTTCGAGAACTATTACCGCTGGTGTCCCGCAAGGCTCCAAACTATCTCCTACTCTCTTCAATCTCTATTGTAGCGACATACCATCTTGTCCTAGAGTTACTATAGGAATGTATGCCGATGACGTTGCCTTAATTAGCTCCCACAGATGTATAGTTTATGCGGAGATCCATATTAGGAACTTCCTGCCTAAACTGCTCTGTTGGTACTCTCGATGGAGATTGGAGATCAATCGTTCTAAATCCGAAGCTATCTTCTTCTCAAATCGACGAAGGTTGCCACCTAAATTCCTTATCAATGATCACCAAGTTGAGTGGAGTCCCAGCGCCAAGTACCTGGATGTCATACTTGACAAGAAACTCAGTTTCTCTCGCCAGGTCGCTTTGGTAAAGTGGAAAGCTCTAGCAGGCTTTGTAGCTTTGAAATCTTTCTTCCTTTCTAAACGTCTTTCCTCTTTAGTTAAGCTGCGTGTTTTTAACGCGACAGTCCACTCTCTTTTCACTTATGCTTTTCCTATATGGAGCAGCGCCGCCCCTTGGCTCATTAGGTCCCTGCAAGGGACCTACATGTGGCTAGTGAGGTCGGCCCTTGATGTCCCATACTATATTCGTAACAGACAAGTCTGTTTCGAATACAACATTTCCTCTCTTTGGGAGCTGCGGCGCAAACATGCCCTCAATCTCCGGAGATCTATCTTTCAACACTCTAATCCGGAGATTGCATGCTTGCATGACATCCAACCCTGTAAATCTGACAGATGCAAGAGACCTTGTCTCTTGGCTGTCTAGACCTCTGCGTCTCTTTGGGACATCTTTTCTTTAGTATGTGGCGGTTAGCTGCAAACCTCTTTAATTTTTTCCTTCTCTCTATTTTCCTAAACCTATATGGTTATACTCTTAGGCTATGATCTTCGGATCGATGCCCGGAGAGGGGTTTTTAGTCGGTTAGTCCGACACTGCATCCAACAGAATGCGTCTTGTATATTTTCCCCTCTTTGACCCAATAAAAAAAAGAGAACTCTGGACCTGTACGTTTGTTTTGACAACTGACTGACAACTGATATTTCAGTTATTTCATTTTGCTTGTTGGTCGATTTTATATTGGCGATACCAAATATAGAAAGATGATATTCTAAATTGTCGAGATATTCTGAACACAGGATTCTATAATAATAATAATGGAGGAGCTATCCTCCTGTGACAGTTAACAGAGAAACATTCTTCTGATACAATATAATTTACAATGCGAAAAAACATCTTATAATTGAAAATAAAGCTTACGCTATAACAGAGTCAAGAATTGAGACACAATTTTCTTAGAAAAGCATTTATTTGGAATACCGATCAGACATGTGTTAGATGATGATATTCTTCCAGGTAAATAGAAAGGAAGAATGTATGAATATTGAATGTGTTTCTTTTGTTTGATAAACAAACTGCCTTCGTTGCTAATGAACCCAGATTATGTACAAAACTTTTCTTTGGTAAATTTACCTTCTAAACTTGTTCATTTAGTTATTGCGAAGAGCACAAAAAACTTGAGCAACTTTTATTTATCTTCTAAAGGGTTCTTATCCCATCAAATAACATTCGCAAAGTTCAATTTATATTGTGCATCACAATCTTCAAGTTTTGATTCACCACCACGATTTGAACTTTATTTTAAAGCAAGTATGGAGCATGTAGGTAAAGTAAATTGTGTTTCACCTCTTGAATGTTTATAAAGATTTTTTAGAAAATTACTACTTAATAGGATCCCAGGTTCCTATAATCGCGATTATAAATCAGCAACTAAGGCCAAGTTGTCCAATTTGTCAGCTCTCAAGAAAACGTGGAAAAACACTTAAAATATATATGCACAAACGTAGATGAAAATTTCAACAAAATTACAAATGATACAGCTATTAATTATAAATTTCATCTGAACAAAGATTGCAAATCAGAAAATTGTAAAGTGGAAATCACTTTTTCATGATTTTGTAAATAAAATGTGTTGACATTATTTGAAGTTGTCATCTAGAGATGAGGAATCTAATTAAATTTTGACATAAAATTAGCAAATTTGGAAAGATTGGTATCTTAGTGTTATTTGAGGGTAATAATCCAACCAAACGTGATAGAAAAAATTCAGTACCTAGCTGAAATTTGCCGCTCATTAATTCTTGCTTAAAGAATCAACTACGTGAATTAACTTTTGATTTAAAAAGGTGAAATAATTAAACATTTACAATAATAGCAACCTACTCTCTGAAGGTTTCGATTACGAGTCACTAAAATCAAATCAGTTGCAGATCTCTCGTCGACATTTATTTTGAATCAAAGAAATACTGTCTGTGATTCTGCAGATAATTAACATGTGAATAGAAATTGCTTTTGTTAACATTGTTAACTTTATACTTAAATGCCGATATATACTTTGTTGCTAAGAGAGGTGAGGGATGTCGTCTTTCAAGTAAATTTGATTTGATCTTGCATTGTATTAATATTACATCAAGTTGTGGTTCAGTTATATTTTTTGGTATAATTCTATTCGTTTGAATCCACAGTGTCAACAAATTGACAGAGCAAAGAAATATCGAGATGAGATGAGTTATACTAAATGGTAGAACTGTTCCGAATCAAATTCATCCTTATATTTCAACCTACACTAAATGACCATAAATGTGATTCCCAAATATTTATATTTAATATAACTTTCCAAATAAAACTACTTTGTGTACCTTTAAGTTATGTGATTAATTTTATATAAGTTTGGTTGTTAACAAATGGTTTCGACCCATTGTCGATTTTTTTAACCTTCAACTATTCAGTGGAGGTACTTAAAAGTTATATGCAACATATTTTTTTAGGAAACACATTTAGTGATTACAGTACATATTAAAATTTAAGGAAAAATTACTTCGGCACTAATCTAAAATTATAATTGCTATAAACAAGCTTCATTCTCAGATGATAGATGAGCTGAAACCTAGATCCACACTGTGGAAACATTTCCATAAAATGAAAGTACTTGCTATATACAGAGATAGAAATGTGGAACTCAAACGGGAACATTCCAGTCCTCAGCCTTTTTGGTAGAACTTTTGAATACGGTTTCTTAGTAATGATGTTTTCTTCTTTATTGTGATATTTTCTTGTACTTTTTTCGGATTTCTTGGATTTTTTTTCATATTTCATAGCCTCAGAGAAAATATTTGCCGATGTCGTCAGGTTGTGTCGTGGCTCATTTCATCTTCATTTATATGATGGTAATCAGCCTTTCCATGTGAACGTAACTCCTCGTGCCCAACGAATCGTCGAAATACTTTAAAAAAGATATATAAAATTAATATTAAATATTAATTTTATTATATATACCAATTTTATTTATTTTTCATTTAATTTAAATAATTTAATTGTGTGTTTTAACATAAAATATGTCATTAATTATAAAAATCTTGAATACAGATGAAAATTATACTTACATTTAAATCCAATTTTTGGGCCACTAGAATCTTTACACCATTTGCCTTTTGCATCGTACTTTAAGATTTCAATCTTAATTTATTCTGAAAACAAATTAATTAGGTATTAATGTGTTGTTTTATGGAGCGTCATATACATGAAAGTACTTATTCTTTGTTTAGTTGGGAATTCCTGTAAGTAAATTAATGAATTTAGACAAAAATATTCACTAAAAATAACAGTTTGATACGATCTGTTTCATTTCTAGCATTACTATAAACAAGTATTTCTTCTGATTATCATTTCCAATGAGGCAGGGACTCATTAATAAAAGCGAGAATTTTTAACTAATAATTTTGATTTGAAGCGTAGGAGCAACTTCAGAGATGTGGTTCGTATGAAATAAAAGTTTGAAATGATTAAAGTTTGGTGGTAAACAAGTAAAGAAAACTTTTTGGTCTACCTGATTTTATGAACAAAATTGAAATTAGTTTATGACAACGAAATTCAAATGTCTACAAATGAATAACGAATTAATAAATAAAACATTGAAATTTGTTTATGGGAACGGAATTCAAATGTCTACAAATGAATAACGAATAGTTAATGTTATAAGCTCTTTACAGAACAACTTAGGAAACTTAGTTTTTAATTTTTTTACATGTAGATAAAGTAGGAACATATTGTATAAAATTTCATAAGACACAATCAACCAATGATAATTGATAGTTTAAAGTGTAAACCTCAGTACTCATGCAAACACTATACTTACTCATCATTGGTCCAATTCACTCGAGGCAGGTTATGTTAGAATATCTAGACATCGTGTATAACGGTTGTGATGACAACGGAGAATAAAAACAACAGAAGAGCGTAGTTATAGAAACAGAGTTAAGTTGTAAAAGCAGAGTTAGTTGTATACAGCCCACCAATGTTGTAAGATAGTCAATAAGCGTTTTACTGAGTACCTTGCATTATCATTCAACGTCGCCTTGTAAGCAGGCATGTTCTAACTATTAACTTTTGTATTTTGACCTTAATGGAAACAAATACTTCCAGTGCTTCCGTGTCCTTTCGGAGAGCACAGGGGTGCGTTGTCAGGATTTCGAGACCACCTCCATAGGAGTATCCCACTTTGTGGAAGACTTCTGCGCTTTGGAGGTGTGGGGTGGCTGGTCGGGAGGAAGGATTGGTGTTAGGGTTAGAAGTAGGAGTACTTCCAGGATTTACCGATGGTATCTGTAGTTTAGCAGACAGCTTACTGCATTACTTACTTTCATTCGTTGTAATTCACCCTCTAGTTCCGAGATTTTAATCTTAACGTCTAGTTTTCGGGTACCTCTTTGCACTACGCCGTTTTGGTTCCGATATTGTGGACGGATCGTCACCAACAAATCGTTCTGCTGATAACACTAGTGATTCACCTTCGATAGATGATAGTGCCATATGCGCATCACATTCAGGTGCATAATTACCGTAACGTTGCGGTGCCTTTCCTACTCTCCCGCTCTTTCGTTGAGTTACCTCGCTGATACCCATGTTATCCAAATAAACGCCGTTACCAACACAAGCCAAATTAGTACTGTGGATTTCTCCAGTTTTATCAGTACGCGACTGTTCATCATCATTTGGTTGAACTGCTTTACCGTCACACGTACTCCCACTATCTGTAACCGCCTCTGAACCGATTATCTCTACTAACTTTGATCGATTTAATACCGATGATTCATTGAATGTTACATTTCGACTAAAAATCAGCTTCTGTTGTTCAATATCCCAAAGTTGATACGTACCAAACGTCGCACCATAACCAAGCATAATACATTTTGTTGATTTTGCTTGTAATTTCAACCGCTTTTCATGTGGAATATGATTGTAACATTCAGAACCAAATATTCGAAGGTTTGACAGCTCCGGTTTCTTTCCAAACCAAATTTCTGCTGGTGTCTTGTCTTTAAATTGCTTTCCAACCGCGTTCGTTGGCGATCGATTTTTCATATAATTTGCCGACATAATTGCTTCATTCCAAAACTTATTTTCCGTCCCACTGGCCAAAAGCATTGTCGTAGCCTTGTTTTGCAGTGTTTCATTTAAACGTTCAGATACTGAACCAACGGTGACTAACATCTGAATACCCTTTTGTTTGCAGTATTCTTTAAATTCGTTTGACGTATATTCACCACCGCCACCATGTCTCAATTTTGACACCTTTAAGCCATGAAGTGCCTCAGCCATTGCAACAAATTCCTTGAATTTACCAAACGTTTCACTTTTCTTTCTTTTTCTCTTGATGCAATAGACCATGGATGCTCTCGAATAATCATCCATGAATGTCACAAAATAACGTGACCCATCGTATGCATTCGTTGGATACGGTCCACAAACATCACTGTGAATCAATTCCAAAACTCGCAATGAACGTGTATTTGAATTTCTTGGAAACGGTGAACGAACATGTTTTCCAGGTACGCACGATTCGCACAACTGTGTATCCTTTTTTTTTACGTTACTCATACCAATAGCCATACAATTGACTAACTTTTTCATGTCATTTCGATTGAGATGACCAAGTCTAAAATGCCATAAATTCTGTGATATTGTATTCAATTTATTCACTCCTGTAAATCCCGCAAACACATTGTTGTCAACGTACAAAGTCACTTCATACATTCTTCCATTTACGCGTCCGACAAACTTTTCGATACCATTCAGCGATACATAGGCATAATCACCCTCAAACACAATTCGATATCCCTTTTGTGTTAGTCTTCGAATTGACATCAAGTTGCATTTCAAATCATTCACGAATAGAACGTCCTCCATTGTTTTTACCGATGTGTCACCATGGTGAAATGTTTTAACGAGAATGTCACCACGTTGCTTTGCAACAATGCTTTGATTTTTCTTGGCAACCGAAATGCTTATTTCGTCAATTGGTTCCAAATTTATCGAAGAACATCTTCTGATTCACCATATGCTGAGTCGCTCCAGAATATAAAACAAATTTTATTTCCGCGTAATTACCGCTATTCTGCTGCAATTGAGCGTTAAATGCCTTCGATTCTGCCAAATTCTCTTTGGTACCATCTTCAGCAATTGCATACATCGATGAACCGCTTGCTCTGTTTGCGCTTTCTCTATTTGACCTCTCTTTTTTGTTTTTATTGCGAAAACATTGAGCCTTTTTGTGTCCAGATTTTTTACACATATGACATATAATTGTCTTTTTCCCAGCAAACATTGCTCCAGGCTCAATTGATTTACACGAACCATTTTCACCAGTCCGCTTGTTGTACTCATCCATTAACCGCGTTTTAACAAATTCTACAGTTAACTTTGATTGATCCATTGTTTCCAATGCTGTTACTAGGTTATCATAACCTCTTGGCATAGTAATCAACAAATGTACGACCACATCAAGCTCTTCCATTTTAGCTCCCGTTGACTTTAACTCTCGAATTCTCTTAACAAATTGCAAAAGTAAACTTATCATATCATCCGACTCATTGTATTTCATTGTCAGCAATTGTTTTCGTAATAAAACTTGCGACGCCACACTTTTCCTTTCGAAAATCGTGCATAATGTGTCGAACATGTCCTTTGCCCGAGCTTTTTCGCGAACATACTCAAGTTGGCTATCATGAACTGACTGTCCTAATATCGAAACACATTTCCTTTCATTCAACTTAATCGTAGGATGTTTTGTCACATCTTTTTCCGCTGTAAGAATGACCTCCAACGATTCCTCGATGAATCTTCTCAACTCCATTTCATCAAGAAAAATTCCCACACGATATTTCCAATTGCTAAAATTCGTGCCATCGAATTGTTGAATTTTTAGAATGTTATTTACAGTAACGTTCGCCATCTTTGTCTGTTGCCTTCACCACAATTGACTTTCAACCTCAATTGTATAACTTTATCCTGCACGCACTGGGCCCATAACCTCAGAGAATATGCAAGAAATTGCAGTAATTTATTCAATCAAATAATTGAAATACAAAGGATGAATCAACAAAAAAGACGGCTACTACTGAGCTCTTGGGCTGTTTCTCTCAAACTGACTCACCAAGGTTACCTCGGTCGCCTTCATTTGTCAATTGTTATTGTTTTTTAACATACTTTATTCTATTATATTGTTTATATTAACGTTATGTCTAGTAACTCCATTTGGGGGTCTGATGTCGGTGAGGCGCTTTGCCGAATTTTGCTGTTGTTACTTACTTTAGATAGTTAACTCTTTCGGAACTTGGAACGAAGTCGTGCTCAGGGTTTACCGGGCGGTTGACCTTTCTTTCTGCCAATAGAACCTGCATTTGAACCGCCTTTTCCTTTCCTTCTTTCACGGTTTTTGTCTCTTAGTAGGAACTTCTTGTGGAACGGAACTGGCGATGTGCCGTCCGGTTCCAATAGGATTCAGAACCACTCGACCTTTTGCAGGCACACTTGCTGTTTTCCCATTTCAATATCGCTAATTCGGTTATTAAACTCTTTATAGTACGAAAACAAAAATTTAATTCAGTTGTTTCTTGGATTGGTAACCAAGGTTACCAGACAAGTAAACAAATTTTTTCATTTGTCTGAATTTGGTAACTAACTAAATTCAGAAAAAAAGATGGACACTAAATAAACACAAAAATATCACTACAAACACTTTTGAAAACTGAGGTGTGAGTGTGATGAGAATAATAGTCGATGTTACAAGAACACTGATCGTTTATTATATTATTACAAAGTGTGCTAGAAACGTCAAAGACTAAAAACTAAGAAGTAAAAACCCTGCGTAGCATGACGCTTGCGTTAGGGCATCTATACAGAGGGTTCCAAGTATCAATGTGCAATTTCATTCTTTAACAAACACTTTTCCGTAGTTGCTACTCAAATTTGGATAAATGACGATTGTTACCGCTGCCATTGGTAACGACAGAAAGGTCTCTTATTGTTAGCGACTTTTGTCAATTGTTCAAAGTGCAACCAGGGAATATTGTTGATAGTAACAATTTTTGTTTGAGTTGTTCGTCCTTCTTCTGTCTGAATTTAGTTATAATAGTTACCATAATCGAAAGAGAAGAGTTGTTAACGCTAATCCCAAATCTTTATCCTAACCAGCCACCCACACTCCTGCAAAGTCTTCCAGATCCAAAACTCAGGAACTCGGTCACCCCCAAGGAGGTGACGTCGAAATTGTCTAACTACGATTAACCCTCCAGTTATGATTCATTGTTCAAATTTATGTACATCGAATTGCATTAAAGTATTTTAAACCAAGTACACTAAGAATTAGAAGAGACTTCTCATAGAGAAGAAACTTTTAAATTGGTTTGGGAAAAACCAGCGCTAATGATTAGCCGTCTCAGATCTTAGTTTCGGTTAATATTTTTTAACAGCTCATTGACAATCTTGGCAACTGTTCTTTGTGTAATTTCGTTTTGTTTGGTGTTCAATCCTATAATGCTCTTTGGCGAATTACTGAGAGAGGTTATTTCAATTTGCCAAAATATGCGGAAAGTGGGAAGGTCCTAATTATGTGATGTGAATTTATAAGTTTAACAGAATTGAAAAAAAGCAGCTAAAAAAGATGTTTAAGTTTTATTATTATCTTATCAAAGAAAATATATAAAATTTTGATATTTATTAGGAATAGCAATGTCTAATTAACAATTCACACACTTTTGTCGATGCATATTCTTCAGACAACAAAAGTTTGTTTTACTTTTGATTAATAAACATATCGCCTTCATTGCTGTTGAAACCTGAATATGTACAAAATATCATTTGATTTCAAAACTGATCTTGAACAATTATTTGATAACTTCTTACAATTTCGTCATTGGAAAGACAAAAACAACAAAAGAAATAAGTATTTACACTTCGTTAGCTGTTCACTTTTTAGCCTTCAATGCAGACACAAATCTAATATTTTTGTTTATATTCAAAAAGTTAATTATAATTTTGTCCAGATTGATGTTTTCAATGAACTCAGAAGTCTTGATTTATCTAGTAATAGAGGTCCTTATGATATTCCTTCTACAGTATTGAATGAATTGTGGATTCTCATTAACAAAGCCTCTAACAATGAAATTTAAAACGTTTTTAAAATCTACTTTATTTCCTAACGTACGTAAAAAATCGTTTGTTATACCTACCTTAAAGGATGGAGGTAGTTTACTTGTTGTTTTCCAAAATTGTCCAAAAAAATCATTTCCAAAATAATTATGCCATAGTTCCAAAATATTATAAATGAGAGTCAACATGAATTTTGCAAATGTAAATCTTCTGCGACCAACCTTCTTATTTATAACCTCTCGACAGTTGGTGCTCTTGAAAATCATTTACAGGTTGATGCTGTTTATACAGACATTTAAAAGGCATTTGATAGAATCTGCCATGATTTATTGTTTGCTAAACTAAATGGACTGGATTGGACAAGTAATTTTTCCACTGTAAATAATCATAACGATTGTAATGTAAAGTGATTAGTTTTTATAAAAAAATTAATCAACACCATATTCGCAAGTTATACTTTAGATAAAAGATATTAAAGTAATGTGTTTGAAATTTAAAAATGAGTAATAGATTGGGCGGTAGTTTTTCTAGAAAAGTTGGTTCGGTTCAAACTACAATGGATTTGGGTAAATGTAAAAGAAAAGCTGGAGCATATCTTGGTGCTTTTGCCCACACATTAAAGTAGCTTTTTACACAAATACTGCTGTAGGATCCCAGGTTCTGCGATGTTTTGTCGTATAAAATATCCTCTTTCCATAATCGGTATCGCGATTATAAGTACAGCAATTAAGAAGAACGAAATACTCTCACATTAGCTGTCAAAATTCCCAGAGTTGTCAAAACGTGCGGACTCCATAGGAACTCGTTAGGAATATTTAAACAATTACAATAATGGCAACTTGATGCCATTATTGTGGAGATGTCGATTACTTGTCCTGAAAGTCACGGAAATCAAATTAGTTGCAGATCTATCGTCGACATACAAAAACTGTCTGTGATTCTGACAGATAATTAACATGTGAAAAGAAATTGTTTTTGTTAACTTTGTTAACTTTATATTTCCATTAGAATAGATTGCTGCTAAGAGAAGTTCCAACTATTATAATTTAGTTTGAATATGTGATACCGACGACGTGAGGGATGAAATTGAAAACAGGATAACTAGATGTATATACACATAAATAAAATTTTAATTAATTAGTAATTACAAAACTAAACGAACATTTGGGAGTGGGTGTGGGATTGAGTGACATTTTGCGAACTTTCAAGTTTCAATAGCAACGAAGGAATTTTGTTTATCAAATAAAAGAAAATAACATTTATGTTGTTAAGATTACGTTTCTTTGTGACATATGCCAGACGTTAAAATATAAACGAAACATCCAATGTCCAATTAAACCTTATTCGAAATATGTAATTTAGAAAAAAGTTGTCTTCTTTCAAGTAAATTTGATTTGTTTCTTTCATAGTATTAATATTAATCAAATTGTGGTTCAGTTATATTTTTAATATATTTCTATTTGTTTTAATCGAAAGTGTCAACAAATTGACAGAGAAAAGAAATATCGAGATGATTTTTCGATTTGTTATAATAACTTTAATGACAGTGATTCATTTATTTAATGACCACGTTACAAATCACATCTGTGTGTGAAATGATATGGTCAAATGTCACGTGTTGATTACCAGGAAACTTTTGCACAAACAGTCAGGTAAGATTCAATACTATTGTTACTATCTGTGGCTGTACAAAATAATCACAAAATCAAGTAACTAGACGTAAAGACAGCATTTTTATATGGAGAACTTGAACACACCTATTTATGACTTAACAAGAAGGGTTGGATCATGACGAAAACATGGTATGTAAATTGAACAAGTCACTATATGGGTTAAAACAATTCCCTCGCTGCTGGAATGCAAAATTCGACTCTACACCGAAAAGAGTTTTAGTAGTAGTTTAAGTATTTATACGGAACAAATTTTAAACAGATTTGAAATGACTAATGCTAATCCTAATACTGTTCCAGTCGACCCTCACATAAAGCCACAGTGGGAAGATACTACATCACTTCTGCTGTTCATAATAACACAGCTTGTTCCGTCAAATTTTATTTGGCTACCATCGCAAATAATCTGACTTAGAGACAATAGATTTGTTGCCAGTTTAGGAACACTTAATACTTTTGTAAAAAGCACCTTTTTGTTTTGACCTTCATCGTCATAATGGTCCAACCTCACTTGTACTGAACATTGCACAGATTATACTTTGTTGTCTGCGACTCTGATTTTATGTATGACAGGAGCCGTCATATTTTCAGGCATGTTCTTACGTCTTGTCATGTGTGACGATGCACCGGAAGCCACTTGCCATGGGTCATTTTGGCTGGATGTTGCCTCAAACACAACAGCATATGATGAACTACTTGCTTTTTGTTGAACATGCTTGGTCCTGGATTTGCATTTGAGGACTTTTATGACCTTACTTATTACAAGTGTAGCTCCCTTACTTACTTTGTTTCTTGTGGTTGTTCTTGTTGACTGAGAATACTGTTGAGTCACTTTCAGATTGTTTAACATCTTGTGATAGTTTTTATTTCACAGAAATTGAAGTTATCTTCATGCCGGAGCTTTCAATAGCAATAATCATTGGTTGATAGGACTCTGGTAGACCGGAGAGTAGCAATGTAACTAGCCATTCATCGTCAACTGCGAAACCAATGTTTCTGAGCTTGTGAGCAGTACACATAATTTTGCTCACATATTTCTCTACGTTTTGACATACAGTAAGTGAAGTATTATAGAGATCACGCAGCAGCCCATCACAGCGTGTCAACAAAGAGTCATCAAATACTTATGAAAACGTATCCCATACTTCTTTTGCAGTACTACTCTCTTGCATGTGCACGTAATTTACTTAGTCAACTAGTAAATTTATCTTAGTTTTTGCCTTTGTGTCTCGTTTTGTGTCCACAATGACACATGTGGTGGGGTCTATGCAGTTCCACAACTCCTCTTGCTGTAGGTATGTTTTTAGAGCAAATCGCCATGTTACGTAATTATCTCGGCCGGTTAACTTTTCAATTAATGCCAATTGATTGTTTGCTGACAATTTAAGAACCCTTATTCCAGATGTTACGAGAAAACACTTTTCAATTGTCGTATTGACGTTTTAGGTTAACTTCATTACTTTTCTCAGTAAGTAAGCCATTCTGGGCTTCCCTGGGCTTTTCTGGCTCCATAACCTGTTAATTTTTCTTAAAAGAATTTATTATTTCAGAAGAAAAACTTATATTTAAGAATTTTGTGTTAAAATTACAACTTAACTGTCTACAGGCACACAATTCAAATTACAATTTTAACAGTTTATGTGTAGTTTCAGTACACTTCTACAGGTGATCACAACAGTTACAATTGGATTCCCAAGAGGAAATGAAACATTATTTGTTTTAAGATGTGTTATAATTTTTCATTCTTTATAATAGCCTAAGCTACATTGCGCTGT
Source organism: Aethina tumida (assembly GCF_024364675.1). Taxonomy (NCBI): domain Eukaryota; kingdom Metazoa; phylum Arthropoda; class Insecta; order Coleoptera; family Nitidulidae; genus Aethina; species Aethina tumida. The sequence goes on along the minus strand of NC_065435.1, from coordinate 36,824,867 downwards.
AAATTGAGAAGAATGCTTCAGGTAAACTACTTTTGGTTAACAAGACAGCATTAAATTAACTGAGGAATGCATATTATCGGATTTTGTAAGCTGGGTCAGCTCGTTGATTAATATTTATGTGATCCCATTTTCCGCACATTTTGGCAGACTGAAATATCCTCTTTCTGTAATTCGCCAAAGAGCATTATAGGATCGGACACCAATCAAAACAAAATTACACAAAGATCAGTTGTCAAGATTGTCAGTGAGTTGTCAAAAAATACGAGCCGAAACTGAGACTGAGACGTCTAGCCATTAGCGCTACCAAATAATTCCATTCAATTAGAAACGTTAAATAATTACTTTAATGACAAGGAGTTTATTTTCTATGAGAAGGCTCTTCTAATTCTTAGGGCACTTGGTCTAAAATACTTTAATACAATTCAATATACATAAATTTCAACACTGAACCATAAATGGTGGGGTGCGTCGTAGTTACACAATTTCGACATCACCTCCTTGGGGGTGACCGAGTTCTAAGAAGTTTTCTGAGTTTTGGAGCTGGGAGACTTTGCAGGAGTAGGGGTGGCTAGTTGGGACAAAGATTTGGGATTAGCATTAGGAGTAGGGGTAACATCAGAGTTTACCGATAGTATCCCTAGTTTAGACGACAAAGCTGTGTAAGCACTCTTTCACTCTCTGTATCTCACCTTCTAGTTCCAAAATTTTATTCCTAAGAAAATCGGGTACCTCTGGAAACGTCAGCAGACTTTTGGGGTTTATTGAATTTTTCACTTAGCTTTTCTTTTTTCCGGACCCTACACATAGTTTATTGGTTTAGTAACTGAGGTTACAAGCCAAATTAACAACTCTTCTCTTTCGATTATGGTAACTATTATAACTAAATTCAGACAAAAGAAGGACGAACAACTCAAAAAAAAATTGTAATTTTCAACAATATTCCCTGGTTGCTACCCACACTTTGAACAATTGACAAAAGTCGCTAACAATAAGAAACTTTTCTGTTGTTATCAATGGCAGAGGTAACGATCGTCATTTAACCAAGTTTCGGTAGCAACTACGGAAAAGTGTTGGTAGTGATATTTTCGTTTTTATTTAGTGACCCTATTAAAGTTCCTATTAAAAGACAAGAGGCGAGAAATAAGAAAAGGAAAAGGAGGCCCAAATCCAGGTTCTATTGGCACAAAGGAAAGCGGTACCACATCCAACGACACAGCTAGTTATTGTAAAGCCTCAGTTTTGATCGGTTACCTTAGAGTACATTAGAGTACCAATTAATTCTCTGTATCGTGTGGGGTCTTTGAATGGTTTTAAATCTCTGTTAAATTTTGAGTGGCAGTCATACAGTGTTTTAATTGGATTGCAATCTACCATTCTGAATTTCGCTGAAATATATTTTTTTTGTATAAGTATTACTCCTTTCTTACTTTGGTTAATTTCTATTCTAAAGAAAAACCTAGCAATGTTTGATCTTCAATATCTCAGCTAATTCCCTCTTAGTTTCATTACCAGTTTGATTTTCGACAGTTCTTTTGTACTCCTTAAATTTTTCAAAAACTTCTCTCTTTGACTTAAGGAAAAAACCTGGCACCACCTATTATATTCGTCTATTAATGTAAGAAGATATCTTAATCCACCGCTGAATCTGACTCGCATTGGTCCGCAGATATCTGAATGAACAATATTCAGTAACTGCTTACTTCTTCCTTCTCTATCAGTAAAGGGTTTCCTTGCTTGCTTACCTCGTTGACATTGTCACACCACATGGGTAATTTATCATTATCCAATTTATTACCGTGTACCAGTCGCTTTCTGTACAAATCCTGTACGCCTTTATAATGTAGGTACTCTTGTTGTCTATGCCACAAGACCATTTTGTTTAAATTTCTATGCATTATTCAATTGTAGACATTTGAATTTCGTTGTATATAAACATATTACAATACTTTTCATAAATTCAAGTAGCCCAAAAAGTTTTCTTTATTTGTTTACAACAAAACTCTAATCAGTTCAGACTTTTATTTCATAAGAAACACATCTTTCTGAAGTTGCTCCTACGCTTCAATTCAAAATTAATAGTTAAATATTCTCTCTTTATTAATGAGGTTCTTCCTCATTGAGAATTGTAATTAGCAGAAATACTTATGTACAGTAGTGCTAGAAATGAAACCGATCTTACCAAACTGTTATTTTTAGGGAATAGTTTTGGCTAAATTCATTATTTATATTTACAGGAATTCCCAACTAAACACAGAATAAGGCTCCATAAAATAACACATTGATTTGTTTTCAGAATAAATTATGATTATTTTTTTATTGGAGCAAAGAGGGGGAAATCTACAAGACGTAGTGCCGGACTTTACCGACTAAAAACCCCTCTCCGGGCAATGATCCGAAGATCATGACCTAAGAGTAGTTAACCATAAAGTTTTAGGAAAATAGAAGGGAAAACTAAAGAGGTACGTAACAATCGCTACATAGTAAAGAAAAGATGTTCAAAAGAGACGCAGAGGTCTAGACAGCCAAGAGACAAGGTCTCTTGTATCTGTCGGATTCACAGGGTTGGATATCATGCAAGCATGCAATCTCCGGATTAGAGTGTTGAAAGATAGATCTCCGGAGGTTGAGGGCATGCTATTTTCTCTGAGGCTATGAAATATGAACAAATATGCAAGAAATCCGAAAAAAGGTCAAGAAAAAGTCACAATAAAGGAGAAAACAGCAATACCAAGAAACCGTCTTCAAAAGTTCTATCAAAAAGGCTGAGGACAGGAATGTTCCCATTGGAGTTCCACATATCTGTCTGTGTATAAAGAAGGTACTTTCAATTTATGGAAAGTTTTCCATAGTATGGGCATACGTTTCAACTCAAATAACATCTGAGAATTAAGCATGTTTATAGTAATTATAATATTAGAATTGTGCCGTAGTAGTTTTTACTTATATTTTAATCTGTAATTTATGACGGAAAATGTGATTCATAAATAATTATATTGTGTATATCTGTATATTTTTCCACTGAATAATTGGATGTTGAAAAAATCGGCAATGTGTCGAAACCATTTTATAACACCAAACTAATATTAAAATATCGACATAAGTTAAACAAAGTAGTTTTATTTGTAAAGTTATGTTATATTTAAATATTTGGGAATCTCATTTATGGTCATCCACTGTAGGTTGAAATACAAGGATGAGATTGATTCGAAACAGTTCTACCATCAAATATATTATAGCAAATTGAAAAATCATCACGATATTCCTTTGCTCTGTCAATTTGCTGAGACAGTGGATTAAAACGAATTATAAGAAAAGATATAACTGAACCACAATTGGGTGTTATATTAATACAATGTAAGAATCAAATCAAATATGCTTGAGAGAAGACAGCTTTTTTATAAATTACATAGTTCTGACATATGCCATAAAGAAACGTAATTTGACATGTTATTTTATTTTTTGACAAACAATTCGTTGCTATTGATACTTGTTTGCAAAATGTCACTCAATCACACACTCACTCGTTTTATTTTTTAATTACAAATTAATTAAAATTTTATTTGTTTTCAATTCTATTCCTCACCTTATAGTAGTTGAAACTTCTCTTAGCAGCAATCTATTCTAATGGAAATATAAAATTAACAAAGTTAATAAAAACAATTTCGTTTCACATATTAATTACCTGTCGAAAATAAATGTCGAGGAGAGATCTGCAACTGATTTGATTTCAGTGACTTGCAGGGCTCGTAATCTAAACCTTCAGACGGTAAGTTGCTATTTTTGTAACTGTTTAAATATTTCACCTTTTTAAATCAACAGTAAATTCACGTAGTTGATTCTTTCAGCTTGAATAAGTGAGCGACAGATTTTAACTATGCACTGAATTTTTCTCCTTCACCTTTAATTCTCACCCTCAAACAACACTAATATACCAATCTTTCCATATTTGATAATTTTATGTCGTAAATTATTTAGATTCTTCATGTCTGGATGACAAGTTCAAATAATGTTAACACAATTTATAAAATATATAAATTTATTTCACAATTTTCTGGGGAAATAAAGATTTGAAATCTTTGTTGGGTTGAAATTTATAATTAATAGATTTATCTGTTGCAGTTTTGTTAAAACTTTCATCTACTTTAGTGCATATATATTTTTAGTGTTTCCATATTTTCTTGGGAGTAGGCATGTTTTGACAAAACACTGACAACATCATCGAGAACTAAAGTTGTAGTATTTTCGTTCTGCTTATTCGGTTATCATATAATCGCGATACCGATCATGGAAAGAAGTAATTATATACAATCCAACATCGCGGAGCCTGGTTTCCTATTAAGCAGTATTCTTCTAAAATATCTGTAATAAGGTATATCATAATTGAAATGAAAGTTTATGCTCTTATAGACATTCAAGAAGTGAGACACAATTTACTTGCTTTACCTGTATGCTCCATACTTGCTTCAAAAATATGTTAAAATCGTGGTAGTAACTCTCCATATGCGTTGGGATGTAGATGGAGTTCTTAGATACTTTATTTAAATTTGCATTCTGTAAAAAGAAATAATTTTTGAGGGTATTGCAAAAATTATCTTCAAAAATTGATTGAATAAATCATATTGTAGAAGAGAATGAAAAACACAGTGACCAAAGATTTTTTTGAAAGAAGGAAAATAACGGAGCGATTTTTAATTAGGGATGTCTCAATTTGATTATACGGCGTTGTAGTGCGTTGATTCAGTCAACCAAAGGGGCGGTATATATAACACGATATTTTACACTAAATACCCTCTGTACTCTGTAATATTGTATAACTTTGGTTAACTTTCGATATATATACAAATCGGGATTTTTTTTTACAGTTTCTAAGACATTTTGGTGTTTTGTTAATATATCTTATCTCCTAACTTTATTTAAGTGAACTTTAAATATAATTGGTAATATTTTGATACAGCAAAATAAAAGCCCACGGGAAATTTTCATGTGGCTTGATTTCCGAGTATTTCATGATTAATTAACACTATTTGAAATCAGAGCTCTGAAATAGATATATTTCGTTATTAATGTAATTGTTACAATATTCCGCCTTGATTAACTGCAATAAATTCTGTATCTAAGGGAATCCAAATTTAAAAAAACAATAGAACACTTGTTGTAACCTAGCATCTGTAATTTACAACTGTTCCCAAAACTTAATTTAAAATATTAACAATTTCAACATTCAAGAGATGCTGTGAAACTTTAGAACAGTAGGTGTCTCACCATTCAAAAAATCAACAACAACATACGCGCCATTAATTTATTTCAGATGTAATTCATAAGGAATAACACATAACTTCTAAGGAAAGTCAAATTTGATGATTAACATCAGTGGATCAAATTTAAATGGAAAATGTGTGTGGTTTAAATTAACGGTTAAGACTTGAATAATACTATTTGGAGTAAATAATTAAATTATTTATTAACAATTTCTTAAAACGAGAGAATAAGTTTTTGAGAACTCTGGTTCTGTACATGTGTTTTGACAACTAACTGTCAACTGATGTTGGAGATTTTGCTTGTTGGACGATTTTATAATGGCCTTACCAAGTACACAAAGTTGTTCTTCTAAATTGTCGAGATATTCTGAACACAGGTTCCTATAATAATAATCGAGGAGCTATTTTCCTGTCACAGTTAACTGTGTAGCATTCTGCTGATATAATTTAATTTACAATGCGAAAAAATATCTTATTCTTGAAAATAAAGCTTACGCTATAACAGAGTCAAGAATTGAGACGCAATTTACTTGGAAAATCATTTATTTAGAATACCGATCAGACATGTAGTAGATGTTAAGATTCTGCATATAGCATATAGATAAACCAAGTAAATTGTGTGTCACCTCTTGAATGTTTATCTTTCTTTTCAGTTATGTTATACCTTATTGCACGGTAAAGTAGTTTTTTTAGAAAAATACTACTTAAAATGATCCCAGGTTCCTATAATCGCGATTATAAGATTAGCAACTAATTAGAATGAAAATACACCAACATGCCCAAGTAGTCTAATTTGTCAGCCAGTTATCAAAACGTGCGTAGCGGTTACGAGCTCTCAAGAAAACGTGGAGACACTTAAAATATATATGCACTAGAGTAGATGAAAATTTCATCAAATTTACAAATGAGCTATTAATTATAAATTTCAACTCAACAAAGATTGCAAATTTTTACACAGAAAATTGTGATTTGATATTGTTTATAAATTGTGTTGTCATTATTTGAACTTGTCATCTAGACATGAGGAATCTAAATAAATTTTGACATAAAATTAGCAAAATTAGAAAGATTGGTATCTTAGTGTTGTTTGAGGGTGATAATCCAACCAAACGTGAAAGAGAGAAATTCAGTACCTAGTTGAAATTTGCCGCTCACTAATTCTTGCTTAAAGAATCAACTACGTGAATTATTTTTTGATTTAAAAAGGTGACATATTTAAACAGTTACAATAATAGGAACCTATTGTCCGAAGGTTCCGATTACGAGTCACTGAAATCAAATCAGTTGTAGATGTCTCGACGACATTTATTTTCCATCAAAGGAATACTGTCTGTGAATCTGACAGATAATTAACATGTGAATAGAAATTGTTTTCATTAACTTTATACTTAAATGCAGAAATATATTTTGCTACTAAGAGACGTGGGGAATGAAATTGAAAACAAGTAACTTGCCTGATGTATATACACATAAATAAAATTTTAATTAATTAGTACTTACAAAATTAAACGAACATTTTGGAGTGAGTGTTGTATTGAGTGATATTTTGCAATCTTTCATGTTTCAGTAGCAACGAAGGAAGATTGTTAGTCAAATAAGAGAAAATAACATTTATGTTGCTAAGATTACGTCACCTTATGATGTATGTCAGCCTGTCCAATTATAGGCAAGAGTTATGGTTAATTCAATTAAACCTAATTCGAAATATGTGGTTTGGAATCACGTTGTCTTCTTTCAAATAAATTTGATTTGATCTTATATTGTATTAATATTACATCAAATTGTGGTTCAGTTATATTTTTTGTTATAATTCTATTCGTTTGAATCCACAGTGTCAACAAATTGACAGAGCAAAGAAATGTCGAGATGAGTTTTAATAACTTTAATGGTAGAACTGTTCCGAATCAACTTCATCCTTATATTTCAACTTACACTAAATGACTATAAATGTGGTTCCCAAATATTTAAATATAATATAACTTTCCAAATGAAACTACTTTGTTTAAGTTTTGTGGTTAATTTAATTAATTTTAACCTCCAATTAGTTAGTGGAAAGAAGTACTTAAAAGATATATGCGACATAATTTTTTAGGAAACACATTTACTGATTACAGTACAGATTAAATTTTAAGGAAGAATTACTTCGGCACTATTCTAATATTATAATTAGAATAAACAAGCTTAATTCTCAGATGTAGGATGAGTTATAAGGTAGGTCCATACTATCGAAACATGGGACTCGAGATGACGATCTGTGGTACAAGAATTGAACTTCTATCCAAAGAAAATTTCGACACGAAGCGGATTCAGGTAGAGGCGTTACTTACCAAAATCGATACCTGGAATTTCGTTAATGAAGTATCAAAGTCAGTTAGATGTCAGGGTGACAAAAAAAGTGAATCAGCGCTTAAAACGTGGATGTAAATAAGATAAAAAGGTAAATGCGGCCATAATCCTATGCATAAGCCCATTGGACCTCAAGAGTATCAAAGGATGCGAGATTTCCAAAGATGTATGGCACTTTTGAAACAATTATTTTATATATTTTATATATTTTATATATTTTATATTATTTGATTAAGTATAAATAAAATTGGATAACGATAAATTACCCACGTGGTGTGGCATATATCAATGAGGTAAATATGCAAGGACACCCTTTACTGCCAGAGAATTAAGAAGTAAGCAGTTACTGAATATTGTTCATTCAGACATCTGCGGACCAAAGCGAGTTAGAACCAGAGGTGGATCAAGATATCTTCTAACATTTATAGACGATAATAGTGGATGGTGCAAGGTGTATTTTCTCATGTCAAAAGGAGAATTTCTTGAAAAATTTAAGGAGTACAAAAGAACTGCTGAAAAACGAACTGGTAATGAAAGTAAGAGAGAATTAGCTGAGAAATTGAAGATCAAAGAATGCTAGGTTTTTTTTGGAATAGAAATTAACCAAAGTAAGAAAAGAGTAACACTTAAACAAAAACTGACTGACTCCACACGATACAGAGAATTAATTGGTACTCTAATGTACTCTAATCCAGCCGATCAAAACTGGGGCTTTACAATAATTAGCTGTGTCTTTCTGACAATCGAACCTGGATTTGAGCCGCCTTTTCATTTTCTTATTTCACGGTTTTTGTCTCTTAATAGGAACTTCTTCTGAAATGAAACTGGCGATGTGCCGTGTGGCCCCAATAGGACTCTGAAGCACTCAAACTTCTTGCAGGCACGCTTGCTGTTTACTCATTTCATGACTGCTAATTCAGTTATTAAACTGTTTATAGTACGAAAACCTAAACTTAATTCAGTTGTTTCTTGGATTGGTAACCAAGGTTACCAACCAGGTAAACAAATTTTTTTATTTGTCTGAATTTAGTAACTAACTAAATTCAGACCAATTCAGTTACCATATTCGAAAGAGGAGAGTTGTTAATTTGGCTGGTAACTTCGGTTACTAAATCAATAAACTATGTGCGTGAACTATGTGTAGTGTCCGGAAAAGAGACAAGCTAAGTGAAAATCTCAATAAAAACCAAATGTCTGCCGACGTTTCCAGAGGTACCCGATTTCCTTAGTGTTCAAATTTATGTATATTGAATTGTATTAAAGCATTGCATATTCTTCAGACAACAGAAGTATGTTTTACTTTTGATTAATAAACATATCGCCTTCATTGCTGTTGGAACCTGAATATGTACAAAATGTAATTTGATTTCAAAACTGAACTTGAACAATTATTTGGTAACTTACAATTTCGTCGTTGAAAAGACGAAAACTACAAAAGAAATAAGTATTTAGTCTTTACACGTGAGCTGTTTGTTTCGTTTTTTAGCTTTCAATGCAAACACAAATTTAAGCAATATCGTTTTGTCATGAAAATATTTTGGTTTATATTCAAAAAATAATAATAATTTTTTCCAGATTGATGTTTTTAATGAACTCAGAAGTCAGATTTATCTAGTAATAGAGGTCCTTATGATATTCCTTCTACAGCATTGAATGAATTGTGGATTATCATTAACAAAGCCTCTAAAAATGGAATTTAACTTGTTTTTAAAATGTGCTTTATTTCCTAATGTACAGAAAAAATCATTTATTACACCTACCTTAAAGAATGGAGATAGTTTACTTGTAACAAATTTAGGCCTGTATGAAAAATGTTTTGTATTCCATAATTGTCCAAAAAAATTCATTTTCAAAATAGTTCCAAAATATTATAAATGAGAGTCAACATGGATTTTGCAAATGTAAATCTTCTGCGACCAACCTTCTTATTTATAACAATTCGACAGTTGTTGCTCTTGAAAATCATTTACAGGTTGATGTTGTTTATACAGACTTTTAAAAGGCATCTGATAGAATCTGCCATGATTTATTGTTCGCTGAACTAACTGGGCTGGAGTTGTCAAGTAAGTTTTCCACTGTAGATAATCATAACGATTGTAATGTAAAGTGATTAGTTTTTTAAAAAAAATAAATCAACATTATTTTCGAAGGTTACACTTTACATAAAAGATTTTAATGTAATATGTTTGAAATTTAGAAATGTGTAACAGATTAGGCGGTAGTTTATCTAGAAAAGTTGGTTTGGCTCAAACTAAAATAAATTTGCGTAAATGTAAAAGAAAAACTGGTGAATATTCTGGTGCACTGATTGCAGAACAATTTTTAGATGGGATGGACAGTAATTTAGCATATAAATTCCAGCTTAAAGTATGCGTTATTGTTGAAGAAGAAATAATGTGTAGAAATAGTTAATCTTTCCATTTCTCTGTTAACATCAACTATTATTGACTAGTAATTAATAAGTCAACTTAGTTGTCACACCCTTCCATATTCTGTCATTGTCAAAACTTTTCGGGTTATTCATCAAACTCTCTAATACCCTCAAAAATTATTTCTTATTACAAATTGCAAATTTAAATAAAGTATCCTAAGAACTTCATTTACAACTCAACGCATATGGAGAGTTACTACCACAATTTTAATATATTTTTAAAGCAAGTATGGAACATATAAGTAAAACAAGTAATCGTGTCTCACTTCTTGAATGTCTATAATTTCGTAAGCGTTCCTTTTAATTATGTTGCGATTATAAGATCAGCAATTAACCAGAACGGAAATACTTCAACATTAGTTGACTAAGTTGTCAGAAAGTTGTCAAAACGTGCGTACTCGATAGCAACTCTCAAGAAAACGTGGAGACACTAAAAATATATATGTAATAAATCAACAAAAGAATGCTATTACTTATAAATTTCTACTGTAAAAAGATTGCAAATCTTTACGCAGAAAATTGTAGAATAGAAATCAATATTTCATGATTTGGTTTAAAAGTTGTGTTGACATTATTTGAACTTGTCATCCAGACATGAGGAATCTAAATAATTTTCGTCATAAAATTAGCAAATATGGAAACATTGGTATCTTAGTGTTGTGGGAGAGTGATAACCCAACCAAAAGTGAAAGAGAAAAATTCAGTGCATAGTTGAAAATTGTCGCTCACTAATTCAAGCTGAAAGAATCAACCACGTTAATTTACTGTTGATTTAAAAAAGTGAAATATTTAAACAATTACAATAATGGCAACTTTTTGTTTGAGGATTTCGATTACGAGTGCTGAAAAATCACGGAAATCACGAACTTTCAAGTTTCAGTAGCAACGAAGGAATTTAGTTTATCAAATAAAAGAAAATAACATTTATGTTGCTAAGATTACGTTTCCTTGTGACATGTGCCACACGTTACAATATAAACTAAACGTCCAATGACCAATTAAACCATATTCGAAATATGTAATTTAGAAAAAAGTTGTCATCTTTCAAATAATTTTGATTTGTTTCTTTCACTGTATTAAAATTACATCAAATTGTGGTTATATTTTTATTATATTTCTATTTGTTTTAATTGACAGTGTCATCAAATTGACAGAGAAAAGAAATATCGAGATGAATTTTCGATTTGTTATAATAACTTTAATGACAGTGATTCATTTATTTAATGACCACGTTACAAATCACATCTGTGTGTGAAATGATATGGACAAATTGCACGTGTTGATTACCAGGAAACTTTTGCACAAACAATCAGTTCAATACGATCGTTACTATCTTTGGCTGTACAAAATAATCACAAAATCAAGTAACTAGACGTAAAGACAGCATTTTTATATGGAGAACTTGAAGACACCTATTTATGACTTAACAAGAAGGGTTGGATCATGACGAAAACATGGTATGTAAATTGAACAAGTCACCATATGGGTTAAAACAATTCCCTTGCTGCTGGCATGCCAAATTCGTCTCTACACCGAAAAGAGTTTTAGTATTTATATGGAACAAATTTTAAACAGAATTGAAATGACTAATGCTGATCCTAATACTGTTCCAGTTGACCCTAACATAAAGCTACAGTAGTAAGATACTACCTCACTTCTGCTCTTCATAATAACACAGCTCGTTCCGTCAAATTTTATCTGACTTAGAGACAATAGATTTGTTGCCAATTTAGGAACACATAATACTTTTGTAAAAAGCACCTTTTTGTTTTGACCTTCATCGTCATAATGGTCCAACCTCACTTGTTCTGAGCATTGCACAGATTATACTTTGTTGTTTGCGACTCTGATTTTATGTATGACAGAAGCCGTCATATTTTCAAGCATGTTCTTACGTCTTGTCATGTGTGACGATGCATCGGAAGCCACTTACCATGGGTCATTTTGGCTGGATGTTGCCTCAAACGCAGCAGCATATGATGAACTACTTGCTTTTTGTTGAACATTCTTGGTTCTGGATTTGCATTTGAGGACTTTTATGACCTTACTTGTTACAAGTGTAGCACCTTGGACCCTTACTTTGTTTCTGTGGTTGTTTTTAATTTTCTTGATGACTGACAATACTGTTGAGCCACTTTCAGGTTGTTTAACATCTTGTGATAGTTTTGATTTCACAGAAACAGAAGGTATCTTCATGCCGGAGCTTTCAATAGCAATAATCATTGGTTGATAGGATTCTGGTAGACCGGAGAGTAGCACTGTAAATAGCCATTCATCGTCAACTTCGAAACCAATGTTTCTGAGCTTGTGAGCGGTACACATTATTTTACTCATATATTTCTCTACGTTTTAACATGCAGTATCTGAAGTATTACAGAGATCATGCAGCAGCCCATCACAGCGTGTCAACCAAGATTTATCCCATACTTATTTTGCAGTACTACTCTCTTGTATGTGCACGTAATTTATTGAGTCAACTAGTAAATTTATCTTAGTTTTTGCCTTTGTGTCTCGTTTTGTGTCCACAATGACACATGTGGGGGGTTTTATGCAGTCCACAACTTCTCTTGCTGTAGATGTGTTTCTATAGCAAATAACCAGGTTACGTAATTATCTCGGCCGGTTAACTTTTCAATTAATGCCAATTGATTGTTTGCTGACAATTTAAGAACCCTTATTCCAAATGTTACGAGAAATCACGTTTCAATTGTCGTATTGACGTTTTAGGTTAACTTTATTACTTTTCTCAGTAAATAAGTCTTTCTGAGCTTAAAAGAATTTATTATTTCTCAAGAAAAATTTATATTTAAGAATTTAGTGTTAAAATTACAACTTAACTGTCCACAGGCGCACAATTCAAATTACAATTTTAACAGTTTATGTGTAGTTTCAGTGCACTCCTACCTGGTCATCGCATCAGTTACAATTGGCATCCCAAGAGGAGATGAAACATTATTTGTTTTAAGTTGTGTCAAAATTGTTCATTCTTTATAGTAGTGTAAGCTACATTGCGCTGTAAATTAGATTTTTTTTTAGAAGAATCCTTCAAGTAAACTAATTAGGGTTAACAAGACAGCATTAAGTTAACTAAGGAAAGCATATTATCAAATTTAGTACGCTGGGTCAGCTCCTGGAGTAAAATTTATACGATACACATTCTCCACATTTTGGCAGATTGAAATAACCTCTTTCCGTAATTCGCCAAAGAGCATTATAGGATCGGATACCGAACAAAATAAAATTACACAAAGATCAGTTGTCAAGATTGTCAAGGAGTTGTCAAAGAATACGAACCATATTCCATATCAGTCTTCACAATATTACCAAACTAATTTAAGTGTTTCTTTTCTATGAAAACTTTTTTCTAAATGTTAGTGTATTGACCTTTTTGCTTTAAATCAATTCAAAATACATAAATTTGAACACTGAACAATTTCTAACATTATCTTAGTCATCTAAATCTTATCAATATTAAAATTTGCCCTAATATATATATTTTTCTCTTCCTTGAAAAATATTACATTTTACCAGTGTGCGTTTATATTCGGATTCAAACTCAGATAAATAAACTATATGTAGTTTGAGGAGAAAAAACAAGCCAAGTGAAAATCTCAATAAAACCCAAAAGTCTGCCGGCGCTTCAAGAGGCCTTAAGATTAAAATATCGGAACTAGAGGGTGAACTACAACGAATGAAAGTAAGTAATGCAGTAAGCTGTCTGCTAAACTACAGACACCTTCGGTAAATCCTGGAAATACTCCTACTTCTAACACCAATCCTTTCTCCCAACTAGCCACCCCACACCTCCGAAACGCAAAAGTTTTCCACGAAGTGGGTCACGCCTATAAAAGTGATGTCGAAATCGTCTGATGATGACGCACCCCTGTGCTCACCGAAAAGACATGAAAGTACTGGAAGACTTTATATCCATTATGGGCAAAAGCCAAAAGTGAATAATTGGAACAGTTTACCAGCATCTGGTTCTGATTTTTATTCCAATCATTGTGCATCAGTGGATATATTTTTAGTAACTGGAGATTGAAACCTGCCCCGAGTGAATTGGACTAATGATGAGTTTGGTGTTTTCATGAGTTCTGAAGTTTACTCATTAAACTATCACTTGTCATTAGTTGATTGGGATTTACTTTTAAGCAATATGGATGTTAATGATTGAGAGCACAAATCTTATGAAATTTTATACAATATGTTCCAACTTGATCTACCTGTAAAAATAATTAAGAACTATGTTTCTTAAGTTGTTCTATAAAGAGCTTATGACATTAACAATTCATTATTCATTTGCAGATATTTGAATTTCGTTGTCATAAGCAAAATTAAATATTTTTCATAAAATCAAGTAGCCCAAAAAGATTTCTTTATTTGGTTACCACAAAACTTCAGTTCATATCGAAACCTACCTCTCTTATACATAATTTGTTTTCAGAATAAATACAATAAATTAAGATTGAAATCTGAAGGTACGATGTAAAAGGCAAATGCTGGAAAGATTCTAGTGGACAAGAATTGGATTTAAATGTACGTATAATTTTCATCTGTATTCAAGATTTTTATAATTAATGATATATTTTATGCTAAAACACACACAATTAAATTATTTAATTTAAATAAAAAACAAATAAGCTATTTCGACGATTCGTTGGACATCAGGAATTGACACATTGACAGACTGATTACTATCATATAAATGAGGATGGAATGTGCTATGACAAAGCCACATATCGGGAAATATGAAAAAAAAAATCCAAGAAATCAAAAAAAGTACAAGCAAAAATCCCAATAAAGAAGAAAACAGCATTACCAAATGTTCTACCAAAAAGGCTGAGGACTGGAATGTTCCCGTTGGAGTTCTGTGTATAAAGCAGGTACTTTCATTTTGAGAATTAAGCATGTTTATAATAATTATAATTTTATAATTGTGGCGAAGAAATTTTTCCTATTGTAATCTGTACTCTATGACGGTAAATGCGTTTCCTAAATAATTATGTTGTATATATTATAAATAATTATGTTATATATAGCTGTAAATCTTTCTACTGAAAAATTGGTGGTTGAAAAAATCGACAATGTGTCGAAACCATTTTATAACACCAAACTAAATTTTCGACTTAAGTTAAACTAAGTAATTTTATTTGTAAAGTTAAGTTATATTTAATTATTTGTGAATCTCATTTATAGTCTTCCAGTGTAGGTTGAAATATAAGGATGAGATTGATTCGAAACAGTTCTACCATCAACAATATTATAACAAATCGAAAAATCATCACGATATTCCTTTGCTCTGTCAGTTTGCTGACACTGTGGATTAAAACGAATAGAATTATGAGAAAAGATATAACTGAACCACAATTTGGTGAAATATTAATACAATATAAGAATCAAATCAAGTTTTGCTTGGGAGAAGACAACTTTTTTGCTAAATTACATACTTCTGACGTATAATAAGGAAACGTAATCTTAGCAACATAAATGTTATTTTATTTTTTGACAAACAATTGGTTGCTATTGAAACTTGAAATAAATGTCGACGAGAGATCTGCAACTGATTTGATTTCAGTGACTTTCAGGGCACGTAATCTAAACCTTGAGACAGTAAGTTGCTATTTTTGTAACTGTTTAAATATTTCACCTTTTTAAATCAACAGTAAATTCACGTAGGTGATTCTCTCAGCTTGAATAACTGAGCGACAGATTTCAACACTGAAATTTTCTTTTTCAACATTGGTTATCACCCTCAGGTATATATATACTAATCTTTCCATATTTGATAATTTTATATCGCAAATTATTTAGATTCCTCATGTCTGGATGACAAATTCAAATAATATCAACACAACTTATAAACCAAATCATAAAATAGTAATTTCTATTTTACAATTTTCTGCGTAAATATTGATTTGCAATCTTTGTTCGGTTGAAACTTATAATTAATGGCTTTATCATTTGCAGTTCTGCTAAAATTTTCATCTACTTTGGTGCATATATATTTTTGGTGTCTCCATATTTTCTTGACAGTATGCGTGTTTTGGCAACACACTGACAACATCGAGAACTAAAGATGGAGTATTTTCGTTCTGCTTATTCGCGATACTGATCATAGAATGAAGGTATTTTATACTACCAAACATCGCGGACCCTTGTATCCTATTAAGCAGTATTCTTCTAAATTATGTATAATAATAATAATAATAATATCATAATTGAAATGAAAGTTTATGCTCTTATAGACATTCAAGAAGTGAGACACAATTTACTTGCTTTACCTATATGCTCCATACTTGCTTTAAAAATATGTTAAAATCGTGGTAGTAACTCTCCATATGCGTTGGGATGTAGATGGAGTTCTTAGGATGCTTTATTTAAATTTGCCATCTGTAAAAAGAAATAATTTTTGAGGGTATTGCAAAAATTATCTTCAAAAATTGATTGAATAAATCATATTGTGGAAGAGACTGAAAAACACAGTGACCAAAGGTTTTTTTGAAAGAAGGAAAATAACGAAGCGATTTTTAATTAAGGATGACTCAATTTGATTATACGGCGTTGTAGTGCATTGATTCAGTCAACCAAAGGGGCGGTATATATAACACGATATTGTACATTAAATACTCTCTGTACTATGTAATATTGTATAACTTTGATTAACCTTTAATATATATACAAATCGGAATTCTTTTTTACAGTTTCTAAGACATCTTGGTGATTTGATAATATATCATATGCCTAACTTTACTTAAATGAATTTTAATATGATTGGTAATATTTTGATTCAGCAAAATTAAAGCCCACGGGAATTTTTCATGTGACTTGATTTTCGAGAATTTCATGACGAATTAACACTATTTCAAATCAGAGCTCTAAAATAGATATATTTTGTTATTAGTGTAACTGTTCCAATATGATTGATTAACTGCAATAAATTATGTACCTAAGGGAATTCAAATTTAAAAAACAATACAACACTTATTGTAAATTAGTAACTGTTATTTTCAATTGTTCCTACAACTTAATTTGAAATATTAACAATTTCAACATTCAAGAGATGCAGTGAAACTTGAGAACACTAGGTATCTCATCATTCAAAAACTCAACAACTACATACACGCCATCAATTTATTTCAGATGTAATTCATAACACATAATTTCTTAAAAGAGTCAAATTTGATGATTAACATCAATGGATTGATTTTAAATGGAAAATGTGTAGGGTTTAACATAATGGTTAAGGCTTGACAAATACCATATGGAATAAATAATGAATTTTTACTAACAATTTCTTAAAACAGGAGAATAAGTTTTTGAGAGACTCTGAAGCCGATGTCGTTTGTCTGCAGGAGACATTCCTAAAACCAGACATGGGATTCTTTATCCCAGGATACTCTATCCTCCAGGCTGATCGTTTTTCTGGAGCAGGTGGAGGGGTTGGCATTCTGATTCGGAACTCCATCAGGCACCAGAGGATCGATACGTCCCTCTTTCTGGGCGAGTCGATTGGAGTCGAACTCGCTCTAGAAAGTTGTCCGCTTAGGATTGTCTCGGCTTATGTTCGACCGACTGAGAGAGTTTCCTGACTCAATCTCCCGTCCATCCTGCATCCCAACTGTCGTACAGTCATTGCTGGGGACTTCAACAGTAAGCACACAGCGTGGGGTTGTGTAAAATCTAACACCAACGGCGGTTTCCTGCTGCGGGCGTCACTGGACTACCGGTTCTCGGTGGAAACCACCGAGACGCCAAACCACTTCCCTGATAGTCCCTCATGCCGACCTGATATCCTTTCCATTTTCCTCTGCAAAAACATCACAGAGGTGCCGGAGGTCATTAACCACCAGGTGTTGTCTTCGGACCACAACCTGATCTCCCTGGCACTTAACGAGAATTGTTGCCAGTGGGAGCCTCGTAAGAGGAAAACCAACTGGTTGCAATTCCGTTATTTAATGGAAACCACCGATTTGCGGTGCAGGATTTTGAACTCTGAAAGGGATATAGACGGTGAAGTGGATAGGCCGTCAAATGACATCCTGACAGCCTCAGAACGGTCGACGCATGCTTGCCCTAACATCTGCAAGCAGCATAGTCTTCCTGGCGAGGTTGTCACCCTCATCAGGAAGAAAAACCGTAGCAGGAAATTTTGGCAGCGTACTCGGGACCCCTTCATCAAGGCCCGGTACAACGCCCTGAGCCGTGAGGTCCGGGCCTGCCTGCTTGAACTCCGGAGCTCCTCGTTCCAGGAGTTCATAGCAGAGGCCGAACTCCATCCTCGTCGGACCTGGAAAGTCATAAGGTCTATCCGAGGGAGGCGTATGCGCTATCCGCACCTTGTTCATGATGGCATCAAAGCCGTCCTGGTCAAGGATAAAGCGGAGGTGTTTGCAACTCCCTTGAGCGGCAATGCTCTCCAAACGCCAGTCTTCCTGGGTTTGTTGTAGAGCACAACTCCATCAGCCGTCAGGTGGACTCTATGACTTTCCCAAAACCTGATAGTGACATTCTTCCTACTTCTCCCAGCGAAGTCAGAGGTATCCTTAAAGCCCTCAATAACCGGAAAAGTCCCGGCCCAGACACCATCCCCAACGTGGCCCTTAAGAAGCTTGCTACCATTCAGGTGGTAATGCTTACTAACATTATAAATGCGATGCTCCGTCTCCACTACTTCCCGCCGGCATGGAAGGTGGCGACGGTAGTGTCCATTTTAAAACCCAACAAACCTGCCCACCTTGCTAGCAGTTATCATCCCATTAGCCTCCTTTCTTCGCTAAGCAAGGTAGCGGAGCAGGATATTCGGACTCGGCTTGAGGAATTTATGGCTGACCAGCACATCCTGCCGAACGCTCAGTTTGGATTTCGTCGAGGCCATGGTACCGGTCATCAGATTTTGCGAGCGACCGAGGACATGGCTGGAAGGCGTAACAAGGGGCAGCATGGTACCATGTTGCTCCTTGATGTCAAGCAGGCATTTGACAAGGTTTGGCACGCTGGTCTAATACACAAACTGGCTTCGTTAAATTTTCCTTCTTATCTGATCGGCACTATCCGCTCTTTCCTTTCCAACCGCTCCTTTCGTTCCAGGGTTGGAAGCGAGTTCTCTTCTTCGAGAACTATTACCGCTGGTGTCCCGCAAGGCTCCAAACTATCTCCTACTCTCTTCAATCTCTATTGTAGCACATACCATCTTGTCCTAGAGTTACTATAGCAATGTATGCCGATGACGTTGCCTTAATTAGCTCCCACAGATGTATAGTTTATGCGGAGATCCATATTAGGAACTTCCTGCCTAAACTGCTCTGTTGGTACTCTCGATGGAGATTGGAGATCAATCGTTCTAAATCCGAAGCTATCTTCTTCTCAAATCGACGAAGGTTGCCACCTAAATTCCTTATCAATGATCACCAAGTTGAGTGGAGTCCTAGCGCCATGTACCTGGGTGTCATACTTGACAAGAAACTCAGTTTCTCTCGCCAGGTCGCTTTGGTAAAGTGGAAAGCTCTAGCAGCCTTTGTTGCTTTGAAATCTTTCTTCGTTTCTAAACGTCTTTCCTCTTTAGTTAAGCTGCGTATTTTTTTAACGCGACAGTCCACTCTCTTTTCACTTATGCTTTTCCTATATGGGGCACCGCCGCCCCTTGGCTCATTAGGTCCCTGCAAGGGACCTACATGTGGCTAGTGAGGTCGGCCCTTGGTGTCCCATACTATATTCGTAACAGACAAGTCTGTTTCGAATACAACATTTCCTCTCTTTGGGAGCTGCGGCGCAAACATGCCCTCAATCTCCGGAGATCTATCTTTCAACACTCTAATCCGGAGATTGCATGCTTGCATGACATCCAACCCTGTAAATCTGACAGATGCAAGAGACCTTGTCTCTTGGCTGTCTAGACCTCTGCGTCTCTTTGGGACATCTTTTCTTTAGTATGTGGCGGTTAGCTGCAAACCTCTTTAATTTCTTCCTTCTCTCTATTTTCCTAAACCTATATGGTTATACTCTTAGGCCATGATCTTCGGATCGATGCCCGGAGAGGGGTTTTTAGTCGGTTAGTCCGACACTGCATCCAACAGAATGCGTCTTGTATATTTTCCCCTCTTTGACCCAATAAAAAAAAAGAGAACTCTGGACCTGTACGTTTGTTTTGACAACTGACTGACAACTGATATTTCAGTTATTTCATTTTGCTTGTTGGTCGATTTTATATTGGCGATACCAAATATAGAAAGATGATATTCTAAATTGTCGAGATATTCTGAACACAGGATTCTATAATAATAATAATGGAGGAGCTATCCTCCTGTGACAGTTAACAGAGAAACATTCTTCTGATACAATTTAATTTACAATGCGAAAAAACATCTTATAATTGAAAATAAAGCTTACGCTATAACAGAGTCAAGAATTGAGACACAATTTTCTTAGAAAAGCATTTATTTGGAATACCTATCAGACATGTGTTAGATGAAGATATTCTTCCAGGTAAATAGAAAGGAAGAATGTATGAATATTGAATGTGTTTCTTTTGTTTGATAAACAAACTGCCTTCGTTGCTAATGAACCCAGATTATGTACAAAACTATTCTTTGGTAAATTTACCTTCTAAACTTGTTCATTTAGTTATTGCGAAGAGCACAAAAAACTTGAGCAACTTTTATTTATCTTCTAAAGGGTTCTTATCCCATCAAATAACATTCGCAAAGTTCAATTTATATTGTGCATCACAATCTTCAAGTTTTGATTTACCACCACGATTTGAACTTTATTTTAAAGCAAGTATGGAGCATGTAGGTAAAGTAAATTGTGTTTCACCTCTTGAATGTTTATAAAGATTTTTTAGAAAAATACTACTTAATAGGATCCCAGGTTCCTATAATCGCGATTATAAATCAGCAACTAAGGCCAAGTTGTCCAATTTGTCAGCTCTCAAGAAAACGTGGAGACTCTTAAAATATATATGCACAAACGTAGATGAAAATTTCAACAAAATTACAAATGATACAGCTATTAATTATAAATTTCATCTGAACAAAGATTGCAAATCAGAAAATTGTAAAGTGGAAATCACTTTTTCATGATTTTGTAAATAAAATGTGTTGACATTATTTGAAGTTGTCATCTAGAGATGAGGAATCTAATTAAATTTTGACATAAAATTAGCAAATTTGGAAAGATTGGTATCTTAGTGTTATTTGAGGGTAATAATCCAACCAAACGTGATAGAAAAAATTCAGTACCTAGCTGAAATTTGCCGCTCTCTAATTCTTGCTTAAAGAATCAACTACGTGAATTAACTTTTGATTTAAAAATGTGAAATAATTAAACATTTACAATAATAGCAACCTACTCTCTGAAGGTTTCGATTACGAGTCACTGAAATCAAATCAGTTGCAGATCTCTCGTCGACATTTATTTTGAATCAAAGAAATACTGTCTGTGATTCTGCAGATAATTAACATGTGAATAGAAATTGCTTTTGTTAACATTGTTAACTTTATACTTAAATGCCGATATATACTTTGTTGCTAAGAGAGGTGAGGGATGTCGTCTTTCAAGTAAATTTGATTTGATCTTGCATTGTATTAATATTACATCAAGTTGTGGTTCAGTTATATTTTTTGGTATAATTCTATTCGTTTGAATCCACAGTGTCAACAAATTGACAGAGCAAAGAAATATCGAGATGAGATGAGTTATACTAAATGGTAGAACTGTTCCGAATCAAATTCATCCTTATATTTCAACCTACACTAAATGACCATAAATGTGATTCCCAAATATTTATATATAATATAACTTTCCAAATAAAACTACTTTGTGTACCTTTAAGATATGTGATTAATTTAATATAAGTTTGGTTGTTAACAAATGGTTTCGACCCATTGTCGACTTTTTTAACCTTCAACTATTCAGTGGAGGTACTTAAAAGTTATATGCAACATATTTTTTTAGGAAACACATTTAGTGATTACAGTACAGATTAAAATTTAAGGAAAAATTACTTCGGCACTAATCTAAAATTATAATTGCTATAAACAAGCTTCATTCTCAGATGATAGATGAGTTGAAACCTAGATCCACACTATGGAAACATTTCCATAAAATGAAAGTACTTGCTATATACAGAGATAGAAATGTGGAACTCAAACGGGAACATTCCAGTCCTCAGCCTTTTTGGTAGAACTTTTGAATACGGTTTCTTGGTAATGATGTTTTCTTCTTTATTGTGATTTTTTCTTGTACTTTTTTCGGATTTCTTGGATTTTTTTTCATATTTCATAGCCTCAGAGAAAATATTTGCCGATGTCGTCAGGTTGTGTCGTGGCTCATTTCATCTTCATTTGTATGATGGTAATCAGCCTTTCCATGTGAACGTAACTCCTCGTGCCCAACGAATCGTCGAAATACTTTAAAAAAGATATATAAAATTAATATTAAATATTAATTTTATTATATATACCAATTTTATTTGTTTTTCATTTAATTTAAATAATTTAATTGTGTTTTAACATAAAATATGTCATTAATTATAAAAATCTTGAATACAGATGAAAATTATACTTACATTTAAATCCAATTCTTGGGCCACTAGAATCTCTACACCATTTGCCTTTTGCATCGTACTTTAAGATTTCAATCTTAATTTATTCTGAAAACAAATTAATTAGGTATTAATGTGTTGTTTTAAGGAGCGTCATATACATGAAAGTACTTATTCTTTGTTTAGTTGAGAATTCCTGTAAGTAAATTAATGAATTTAGACAAAAATATTCCCTAAAAATAACAGTTTGATACGATCTGTTTCATTTCTAGCATTACTATACACAAGTATTTCTTCCGATTATCATTTCCAATGAGGCAGGGACTCATTAATAAAAGCGAGAATATTTGTCTAATAATTTTGAATTGAAGCGTAGGAGCAACTTCAGAGAGATGTGGTTCGTATGAAACAAAAGTTTGAACTGATTAAAGTTTGGTGGTAAACAAGTAAAGAAAACTTTTTGGTCTACCTGATTTTATGAACAAAATTGAAATTAGTTTATGACAACGAAATTCAAATGTCTACAAATGAATAACGAATAGTTAATGTTATAAGCTCTTTAGAGAACAACTTAGGAAACTTAGTTTTTAATTTTTTACATGTAGATAAAGTAGGAACATATTGTATAGAATTTCATAAGACACAATCAACCAATAATAATTGATAGTTTAAAGTGTAAACCTCAGTACTCATGCAAACACTATACTTACTCATCATTGGTCCAATTCACTCGAGGCAAGTTATGTTAGAATATCTAGACATCGTGTATAACGGTTGTGATGACAACGGAGAATAAAAACAACAGAAGAGCGTAGTTATAGAAACAGAGTTAAGTTGTAAGAGCAGAGTTAGTTGTATACAGCCCACCAATGTTGTAAAATAGTCAATAAGCGTTTTACTGAGTACCTTGCATTATCATTCCACGTCGCCTTGTAAGCAGGCATATTCTAACTATTAACTTTTGTATTTTGACCTTAATTGAAACAAATACTTCCAGTGCTTCCGTGTCCTTTCGGTGAGCACAGGGGTGCGTCGTCAGGATTTCGAGAACACCTCCATAGGCGTATCCCACTTTGTGGAAGACTTCTGCGTGTTGGAGGTGTGGGGTGGCTGGTCGGGAGGAAGGATTGGTGTTAGGGTTAGAAGTAGGAGTACTTCCAGGATTTACCGATGGTATCTGTAGCTTAGCAGACAGCTTAATGCATTACTTACTTTCATTCGTTGTAATTCACCCTCTAGTTCCGAGATTTTAATCTTAACGTCTAGTTTTCAGGTACCTCTTGGCTTATCTTTTTCGCGGACTCTACACATGGTTTATTGGTTTAGTAACCGAGGTTACCAGCCAAATTAACAACTCTTCTCTTTTGTCTGAATATGGCAACTCTTATAACTAAATTCAAACAGAAGGACGAACGTTATCTCTAACTCCATTTGGGGGTCTGATGTCGGTGTGGCGCTTTGCCGAATTTTGCTGTTGTTACTTACTTTAGATAGTTAACTCTTTCGGAACTTCGAACGGAGTCGTGCTCAGGGTTTACCGCGCGGTTGACCTTTCTTTCTGCTAATAGAACCTGGATTTGAACCGCCTTTTCCTTTTCTTCATTCACGGTTTTTGTCTCTTAGTATGAACATCTTGTGGAACGGAACTGGCGATGTGCCGTCCGGTTCCAATAGGATTCGGAACCACTCGACCTTTTGCAGGCACACTTGCTGTTTTCGCATTTCATTATCGCTAATTCGGTTATTAAACTGTTTATAGTACGAAAACAAAAATTTAATTCAGTTGTTTCTTGGATTGGTAACCAAGGTTACCAGACAAGTAAACAAATTTTTTCATTTGTCTGAATTTGGTAACTAACTAAATTCAGACAAAAGAGGGACACTAAATAAAAACAAAAATATCACTACAAACACTTTTGAAAACTGAGGTGTGAGTGTGATGAGAATAATAGTCGATGTTACAAGAAAACTAATCGTTTATTATATTATTACAAAGTGTGCACTCGGCTAGAAAGGTCAAAGACTAAAAACTAAGAACTAAAAACCCTGCGTAGCATGACGCTTGCGTTAGGCCATCCATACAGAGTCTTCCAAGTATCAATGTGCAATTTCATTCCTTAACAAACACTTTTCCGTAGTTGCTACTCAAATTTGGATAAATGACGATTGTTACCGCTGCCATTGGTAACGACAGAAAGGTCTCTTATTGTTAGCGACTTTTGTCAATTGTTCAAAGTGCACCAGGAAATATTGTTGATAGTAACAATTTTTGTTTGAGTTGTTCGTCCTTCCTCTGCCTGCATTTAGTTATAATAGTTACCATAATCGAAAGAGAAAAATTGTTAACGCTAATCCCAAATCTTTATCCCAACCAGCCACCCCCACTCCTGCAAAGTCTTCCAGCTCCAAAACGCAGGAACTCGGTCACCCCCAAGGAGGTGATGTCGAAATTGTCTAACTACGATGCACCCCACCAGTTATGATTCAGTATTCAAATTTATGTATATTGAACTGTATTAAAGTATTTTAGACCAAGAACACTAAGAATTAGAAGAGACTTCTCATAGAGAAGAAAATTTTAAATTGGTTTGGGAAAAAACAGCGCTAATGATTAGCCGTCTCAGATCTCAGTTTCGGTTAATATTTTTTGACAGCTCATTGACAATCTTGGCAACTGATCTTTGTGTAATTTCGTTTCGTTTGGTGTCCAATAATATAATGCTCTAAAGGCGAATTACTGAGAGAGGTTATTTCAATTTGCCAAAATATGCGGAAAGTAGGAAGGTCCTAATTATGTGATGTGAATTTATAAGTTTAACAAAATTGAAAAAAAGCAGCTAAAAAAGATGTTTAAGTTTTATTATTATCTTATCAAAGAAAATATATAAAATTTTGATATTTGTTAGGAATAGCAATGTCTAATTAACAATTCACACACTTTTGTCGATGCATATTCTTCAGACAACAAAAGTATGTTTTACTTTTGATTAATAAACATATCGCCTTCATTGCTGTTGAAACCTGAATATGTACAAAATGTCATTTGATTTCAAAACTGATCTTGAACAATTATTTGGTAACTTCTTAAAATTTCGTCATTGAAAAGACAAAAACAACAAAAGAAATAAGTATTTACACTTCGTTAGCTGTTTGTTTCACTTTTTTGCCTTCAATGCAGACACAAATCTAATATTTTTGTTTATATTCAAAACGTAATTATAATTTTGTCCAGATTGATGTTTTCAATGAACTCAGAAGTCTTTATTTATCCAGTAATAGATATGATATTCTTTCTACAGTATTGAATGAATTGTGGATTTTCATTAACAAAGCCTCTAACAATGAAACTTAATATGTTTTTAAAATCTACTTTATTTCCTAACGTACGTAAAAAATCATTTGTTATACCTATCTTAAAGGATGGAGATAGTTTACTTGTTGTTTTCCAAGATTGTCCAAAAAAATCATTTCCAAAATAATTATGCCATAGTTCCAAAATATTATAAATGAGAGTCTACATGAATTTTGCAAATATAAATCTTCTGCGACCAACCTTCTTATTTATAAACTCTCGACAGTTGGTGCTCTTGAAAATCATTTACAGGTTGATGCTGTTTATACAGACATTTAAAAGGCATTTGATAGAATCTGCCATGATTTATTGTTTGCTAAACTAAATGGGCTGGATTTGACAAGTAATTTTTCCACTGTAAATAATTATAACGATTGTAATGAAAAGTGATTAGATTTTATAAAAAAATTAATCAACACCATATTCTCAAGTTATACTTTAGATAAAAGATATTAATTTAATGTGTTTTATTTATATATAAATTTAAAAATGAGTAATAGATTGGGCGGTAGTTTTTCTAGAAAATTTGGTTCGGCTCAAGGAAACTGAATTTGGGTAAATGTAAAAGAAAAGCTGGAGAATATCTTGATGCGTTTGCCCACACATTAAAGTAGCTTTTTACACATATACTGCTGTAGGATCCCAGGTTTTGCGATGTTTTGTCGTATAAAATAACCTCTTTCCATAATCGGTATCGCGATTATAAGTACAGCAATTAAGCAGAACGAAATACTCTCACATTAGCTGTCAAAATTGCCAGAGTTGTCAAAACGTGCGGACTCCTCCATTATTGTGGAGATGTCGATTACTAGTCCTGAAAGTCACGGAAATCAAATTAGTTGCAGATCTATCGTCGACATACAAAAACTGTCTGTGATTCTGATAGATAATTAACATGTGAAAAGAAATTGTTTTTGTTAACTTTGTTAACTTTATATTTCCATTAGAATAGATTGCTGCTAAGAGAAGTTCCAACTATTATAATTTAGTTTGAATATGTGATACGGACCACGAGAGGGATGAAATTGAAAACAGGATAACTAGATGTATATACACATAAATAAAATTTTAATTAATTAGTAATTACAAAACTAAACGAACATATGGGAGTGGGTGTTGGACTGAGTGACATTTTACGAACTTTCAAGTTTCAATAGCAACGAAGGAATTTTGTGTATCAAATAAAAGAAAATAATATTTATGTTGCTAAGATTACGATTCCTTGTGACATATGCCAGACGTTAAAATATAAACAAAACATCCAATGTCCAATTGAACCTTATTCGAAATATGTAATTTAGAAAAAAGTTGTCTTCTTTCAAGTAAATTTGATTTGTTTCTTCCATTTCTTCTTTTATTGATGATCCTTGGTCCTGGATTTGCATTTGAGGACTTTTATGACCTTACTTATTACAAGTGTATCACCCTTACTTACTTTGTTTCTTGTGGTTGGTATTGTTGACTGAGAATACTGTGAGTCACTTTCAGGTTGTTTAACATCTTGTGATAGTTTTGATTTCACAGAAATTGAAGTTATCTTCATGCCGGAGCTTTCAATAGCAATAATTATTGGTTGATAGGAGGACTCTGGTAGACCGGAGAGTAGCAATGTAACTAGCCATTCATCGTCAACTGCGAAACCAATGTTTCTCAGCTTGTGGGCAGTACACATAATTTTGCTCACATATTTCTCTACGTTTTGACATAGAGTAAGTGAAGTATTATAGAGATCACGCAGCAGCCCATCACAGCGTGTCAACCAAGAGTCATCAAATACTTATGAAAACGTATCCCATACTTCTTTTGCAGTACTACTCTCTTATATGTGCACGTAATTTATTTAGTCAACTAGTAAATTTATCTTAGTTTTTGCCTTTGTGTCTCGTTTTGTGTCCACAATGACACATGTGGTGGGGTCTATGCAGTTTCACAACTCCTCTTGCTGTAGGTATGATTTTAGAGCAAATCGCCACGTTACGTAATTATCTCGGCCGGTTAACTTTTCAATTAATGCCAATTGATTGTTTGCTGACAATTTAAGAACCCTTATTCCAGATGTTACGAGAAAACACTTTTCAATTGTCGTATTGACGTTTTAGGTTAACTTCATTACTTTTCTCAGTAAGTAAACCATTCTCGGCTTCCCTGGGCTTTTCTGGCTCCATAACCTGTTAATTTTTCTTAAAAGAATTTTTTATTTCAGGAGAAAAACTTATATTTAAGAATTTAGTGTTAAAATTACAACTTAACTGTCTACAAACGCACAATTCAAATTACAATATTATCAGTTTATGTGTAGTTTCTACAGGTCATCGCATCAATTACAATTGGGTTCCCAAGAGGAGAGGAAACATTATTTGTTTTAAGTTGTGTTATAATTTTCCTTTCTATGTAATAGCGTAAGCTACATTGCGCTGTAAATTAGATTTTTTTGAGAAGAATGCTTCAGGTAAACTACTTTGGGTTAACAAGACAGCATTAAATTAACTGAGGAATGCATATTATCGGAATTTGTAAGCTGCGTCATCTCCTTGATTAGTATTTATATGATCCCATTTTTCGCACTGAAATATCCTCTTTCTGTAATTCGCCAAAGAGCATTATAGGATCGGACACCAAACAAAACAAAATTACACAAAGATCAGTTGTCAAGATTGTCAGTGAGTTGTCAAAAAATACGAGCCGAAACTGAGACTGAGACGGCTAGCCATAAGCGCTACCAAATAATTTCATTCAATTAGAAACGTTAAATAATTACTTTAATAACAAGGTTATATAAATGTTTGTGATTTAAAGTACTGTAACCTGTATTCCATTTCTATCTACACAGTTCTGCCGTACTAATTTAAGAGTTTATTTTCTATGAGAAGGCTCTTCTAATTCTTAGGGTACTTGGTCTAAAATACTTTAATACAATTCAATATACATAAATTTCAACACTGAACCATAATTGGTTCACAATTTCGACATCACATCCTTGGGAGTGACCGAGTTCCAAGAAGTCTTCTGAGTTTTGGAGCTGGGAGACTTTGCAGGGGATGCAAGGGTGGCTAGTTGGGATAAAGATTTTGGATTAGCGTTAGGAGTAGGGGTACTATCAGAGTTTACCGATAGTATCCCTAGTTTAGACGACAAAGCTGTGTAAGCACTCTTTCACTCTCTGTATCTCACATTCTAGTTCCAAAATTTTATTCCTAAGGAAATCGGGTACCTCTGGAAACGTCAGCAGACTTTTGGGTTTTATTGAGTTTTTCACTTAGCTTTTCTTTTTTCCGGACCCTACACATGGTTTATTGGTTTAGTAACCGAGGTTACAAGCCAAATTAACAGCTCTTCTCTTTCGATTATGGTAACTATTATAACTAAATTCAGACAAAAGAAGGACGAATAACTCAAAAAAAATTGTAATTTTCAACAATATTCCCTGGTTGCTACCCACACTTTGAACAATTGACAAAAGTCGCTAACAATAAGAGACTTTTCTGTCGTTATCAATGGCAGAGGTAACGATCGTCATTTAACCAAGTTTCGGTAGCAACTACGGAAAAGTGTTGGTAGTGATATTTTCGTTTTTATTTAGTGACCCTATTAAAGTTCCTATTAAAAGACAAGAATCGTGAAATAAGAAAAGGAAAAGGAGGCTCAAATCCAGGTTCTATTGGCAGAAAGGAAGGCGGTACCACATCCAACGACACAACTAGTTATTGTAAAGCCCCAGTTTTGATCGGTTACATTAGAGTACATTAGAGTACCAATTAATTCTCTGTATCGTGCGGGGTCTTTGAATGGTTTTAAATCTCTGTTAAATTTTGAGTGGCAGTCATACGGTGTTTTAATTGGATTGCAATCTACCATTCTGAATTTCTCTAAAATATATTTTTTTTGTTTTAGTGTTACTCCTTTCTTACTTTGATTAATTTCTATTCTAAAGAAAAACCTTGCAATCTATGATCTTCAATTTCTCAGCTAATTCTCTCTTAATTTCATTACCAGTTTATTTTCGACAGTTCTTTTGTACTCCTTAAATTTTTCAAAAACTTCTCTCTTTGACTTAAGGAAAAAACCTGGCACCACCTATTATATTCGTCTATTAATGTAAGAAGATATCTTGATCTACCGCAGATATCTGAATGGACAATATTCAGTAACTGCTTACTTCTTCCTTCTCTGTCAGTAAAGGGTTTCCTTGCTTGCTCACTTCGTTGACATTGTCACACCACATGGGTAATTTATCATTATCCAATTTATTACCGTGTACCAGTCGCTTTCTGTACAAATCCTGTACGCCTTTATAATGTAGGTACTCTAGTTGTTTGTGACACAGGACCATTTTGTTTGAATTTCTATGCATTATTCACTTGTAGACATTTGAATTTCGTTGTATATAAACATATTACAATATTTTTCATAAAATCAAGTAGCCCAAAAAGTTTTCTTTATTTGTTTACCACAAACCTCTAATCAGTTCAGACTTTTATTTCATAAGAAACACATCTTTCTGAAGTTGCTCCTACGCTTCAATTCAAAATTAATAGTTAAATATTCTCTCTTTATTAATGAGGTTCTTCCTCATTGAGAATTGTAATTAGCAGAAATACTTATGTACAGTAGTGCTAGAAATGAAACCGATCGTACCAAACTGTTATTTTTAGGGAATAGTTTTGGCTAAATTCATTATTTATATTTACAGGAATTCCCAACTAAACACAAAATAAGGCTTCATAAAATAACACATTGATTTGTTTTCAGAATAAATTATGATTTTTTTTTATTGGAGCAAAGTGGGGGAAATCTACAAGACGTAGTGCCGGACTTTACCGACTAAAAACCCCTCTCCGGGCAATGATTCGAAGATCATGACCTAAGAGTAGTTAACCATAAAGGTTTAGGAAAATAGAAGGGAAAACCAAAGAGGTACGTAACAATCGCTACATAGTAAAGAAAAGATGTTCAAAAGAGACGCAGAGGTCTGGACAGCCGAGAGACAAGGTCTCTTGTATCTGTCGGATTCACAGGGTTGGATATCATGCAAGCATGCAATCTCCGGATTAGAGTGTTGAAAGATAGATCTCCGGAGATTGAGGGCATGCTATTTTCTCTGAGGCTATGAAATATGAAAAAATATGCAAAAAATCCGAAAAAAGGTCAAGAAAAAGTCACAATAAAGGAGAAAACAGCAATACCAAGAAACCGTCTTCAAAAGTTCTATCAAAAAGGCTGAGGACAGGAATGTTCCCGTTGGAGTTCCACATATCTGTCTGTGCATAAAGAAGGTACTTTCATTTTATGGAAAGTTTTCCATGGTATGGGCATACGTTTCAACTCATCTAACATCTGAGAATTAAGCATGTTTATAGTAATTATAATATTAGAATTGTGCCGTAGTAGTTTTTGCTTATATTTTAATCTGTAATATATGACGGAAAATGTGATTCATAAATAATTATATTGTGTATATCTGTATATTTTTCCACTGAATAATTGGATGTTGAAAAAATCGGCAATGTGTCGAAACCATTTTATAACACCAAACTAATATTAAAATATCGACATAAGTTAAACAAAGTAAGTAGTTTTATTTGTATAGTTATGTTATATTTAAATATTTGGGAATATCATTTATGGTCATCCACTGTAGGTTGAAATACAAGGATGAGATTGATTCGAAACAGTTCTACCATCAAAAATATTATAACAAATTGAAAAATCATCACGATATTCCTTTGCTCTGTCAATTTGCTGAGACAGTGGATTAAAACGAATTATAAGAAAAGATATAACTGAACCACAATTGGGTGTTATATTAATACAATGTAAGAATCAAATCAAATATGCTTGAGAGAAGACAACTTTTTTATAAATTACATACTTCTGACATATGCCATAAAGAAACGTAATTTGACATGTTATTTTATTTTTTGACAAACAATTCGTTGCTATTGATACTTGTTTGCAAAATGTCACTCAATCACACACTCACTCGCTTTATTTTTTAATTACAAATTAATTAAAATTTTATTTATGTGTATATACATCAGGCTAGTTATCTTGTTTTCAATTCTATCCCTCGCCTATCACATATTAATTACCTGTCGAAAATAAATGTCGACGAGAGATCTGCAACTGATATGATTTCAGTGACTTGCAGGGCTCGTAATCTAAACCTTCAGACGGTAAGTTGCTATTTTTGTAACTGTTTAAATATTTCACCTTTTTAAATCAACAGTAAATTCACGTAGTTGACTCTTTCAGCTTGAATAAGTGAGCGACAGATTTCAACTATGCACTGAATTTTTCTCCTTCACCTTTAATTATCACCCTCAAACAACACTAATTTACCAATCTTTCCATATTTGATAATTTTATGTCGCAAATTATTTAGATTCTTCATGTCTGGATGACAAGTTCAAATAATATTAACACAATTTATAAACCAAATCATGAAATAGTGATTTCTATTTCACAATTTTCTGGGGAAATAAAGATTTGAAATCTTTGTTGGGTTGAAATTTATAATTAATAGATTTATCTGTTGCAGTTTTTTTAAAACTTTCATCTACTTTAGTGCATATATATTTTTAGTGTTTCCATATTTTCTTGGGAGTAGGCATGTTTTGACAAAACACTGACAACATCATCGAGAACTAAAGTTGTAGTATTTTCGTTCTGCTTATTCGGTTATCATATAATCGCGATACCGATCATGGAAAGAAGTAATTATATACAACCAAACATCGCGGAGCTTTGTATCCTATTAAGCAGTATTCTTCTAAAATATCTGTAATAAGGTATATCATAATTGAAAAGAAAGTTTATGCTCTTATAGACATTCAAGAAGTGAGACACAATTTACTTGCTTTACCTATATGCTCCATACTTGCTTTAAAAATATGTTAAAATCGTGGTAGTAACTTTCCATATGCGTTGGGATGTAGATGGAGTTCTTAAGATACTTTATTTAAAATTGCAATCTGTAAAAATAAATAATTTTTGAGGGTATTGCAAAAATTATCTTCAAAAATTGATTGAATAAATCATATTGTAGAAGGGAATGAAAAACACAGTGACCAAAGATTTTTTTGAAAGAAGGAGCGATTTTTAATTAGGGATGTCTCAATTTGATTATACGGCGTTGTAGTACGTTGGTTCAGTCAACCAAAGGGGCTATATACAGTGCAAAAATGCTAGTGCAAGTGCGCGCTTGCGCACAATATAAATTAATCTTAGCGAATGCATTTAGTAACTCTCTATATGCGATATTAAAAACAAAAATAAGTATTCTAAAAATAAAGTTCTTT
The DNA here is from genome assembly GCF_024364675.1 of Aethina tumida. Lineage (NCBI taxonomy): Eukaryota > Metazoa > Arthropoda > Insecta > Coleoptera > Nitidulidae > Aethina > Aethina tumida. The sequence continues at coordinate 36,791,641 of NC_065435.1, read as the reverse complement.
TTTCAAAATAAAAAATATCCCAAAAATTAAATAAAATAAATAAATGCATAAGTAAAAAAACTAAAAATAATTAAATAAAGTGTTCAAAGACACCGACTCGTCTACGGAGACGAACCGCATGCTAAACTCAGCAAAACCAAATGATCCCCTCTAGTCAGTCCGGCCCGCCCACATAATTGCATGTATATCTTTCTTTTTTGTTTACAAAGGGGTGTTGATGTTCCGTCTCAATATGCGAGTAGACACGTTCATCATTTTTGATACTGTATAACAGGATATTTTACACTAAATACTCTCTGTACTCTGTAATATTTTATCACTTTGGTTAACTTTTGATATATATATATACAAATCGGAATTCTTTTTTACAGTTTCTAAGACATCTTGGTGTTTTGATAATATATCATATGCCTAACTTTACTTAAATGAATTTTAATATGATTGGTAATATTTTGATTCAGCAAAATTAAAGCCCACGGAAATTTTTCTTGTGGCTTGATTTCCGAGAATTTCATGATTAATTAACACTATTTGAAATCAGAGCTCTAAAATAGATATATTTTGTTTTAGTGTAACTGTTCCAATATGATTGATTAACTGCAATAAATTATTAAGGGAATTCAAATTTAAAAAACAATACAACACTTATTGTAAATTAGCAACTGTTATTTACAATTGTTCCTACAACTTAATTTCAAATATTAACAATTTCAACATTCAAGAGATGCTGTGAAACTTGAGAACACAAGGTCATCATTCAAAAACTCAACAACTACATACACGCCATCAATTTATTTCAGAAGTAATTCATAAGGAATAACACATAATTTCTAAAAAAAGTCAACTTTGATTAACATCAATGGATTAAATTTAAATGGAAAATGTGTAGGGTTTAACATAATGGTTAAGGCTTGAGTAATACCATATGGAATAAATAATGAAATTATTTACTAACAATTTCTTAAAACAGGAGAATAAGTTTTTGAGAACTCTGGTCCTGTACGTTTGTTTTGACAACTAACTGACAACTGATATTTCAGTTATTTCATTTTGCTTGTTGGTCGATTTTATATTGGCGATACCAAATATTGAAAGATGATATTCTAAATTGTCGAGATATTCTGAACACAGGATTCTATAATAATAATCGAGGAGCTATCCTCCTGTGATAATTAACAGTGAAGCATTCTTCTTATACAATTTAATTTACAATGCGAAAAAACATCTTATTATTGAAAATAAAGCTTACGCTATAACAGAGTCAAGAATTGAGACACAATTTTCTTAGAAAGGCATTTATTTGGAATACCGATCAGACATGTGTTAGATGATGATATTCTTCCAGGTAAATAGATTCTATCAGATGCCTTTTAAAAGTCTGTATAAACAACATCAACCTGTAAATGATTTTCAAGAGCAACAACTGTCGAATTGTTATAAATAAGAAGGTTGGTCACAGAAGATTTACATTTGCAAAATCCATGTTGACTCTCATTTATAATATTTTGGAACCATTTTGAAAATGAATTTTTTTGGACAATTATGGAATACAAAACATTTTTCATACAGGCCTAAATTTGTTACAAGTAAACTATCTCCATTCTTTAAGGTAGGTGTAATAAATGATTTTTTCTGTACATTAGGAAATAAAGCACATTTTAAAAACAAGTTAAATTCCATTTTTAGAGGCTTTGTTAATGATAATCCACAATTCATTCAATGCTGTAGAAGGAATATCATAAGGACCTCTATTACTAGATAAATCTGACTTCTGAGTTCATTAAAAACATCAATCTGGAGAAAATTATTATTATTTTTTGAATATAAACCAAAATATTTTCATGACAAAACGATATTGCTTAAATTTGTGTTTGCATTGAAAGCTAAAAAACGAAATAAACAGCTCACGTGTAAAGACTAAATACTTATTTCTTTTGTAGTTTTCGTCTTTTCAACGACGAAATTGTAAGTTACCAAATAATTGTTCAAGTTCAGTTTTGAAATCAAATTACATTTTGTACATATTCAGGTTCCAACAGCAATGAAGGCGATATGTTTATTAATCAAAAGTAAAACATACTTCTGTTGTCTGAAGAATATGCAATGATTTAATACAATTCAATATACATAAATTTGAACACTAAGGAAATCGGGTACCTCTGGAAACGTCGGCAGACATTTGGTTTTTATTGAGATTTTCACTTAGCTTGTCTCTTTTCCGGACACTACACATAGTTCACGCACATAGTTTATTGATTTAGTAACCGAAGTTACCAGCCAAATTAACAACTCTCCTCTTTCGAATATGGTAACTGAATTGGTCTGAATTTAGTTAGTTACTAAATTCAGACAAATAAAAAAATTTGTTTACCTGGTTGGTAACCTTGGTTACCAATCCAAGAAACAACTGAATTAAGTTTAGGTTTTCGTACTATAAACAGTTTAATAACTGAATTAGCGGTCATGAAATGAGTAAACAGCAAGCGTGCCTGCAAGAAGTTTGAGTGCTTCAGAGTCCTATTGGGGCCACACGGCACATCGCCAGTTTCATTTCAGAAGAAGTTCCTATTAAGAGACAAAAACCGTGAAATAAGAAAATGAAAAGGCGGCTCAAATCCAGGTTCGATTGTCAGAAAGACACAGCTAATTATTGTAAAGCCCCAGTTTTGATCGGCTGGATTAGAGTACATTAGAGTACCAATTAATTCTCTGTATCGTGTGAAGTCTTTGAACATTTTTAAATCTCTGTTAACTTTCTAAAATATATTTTTTTTGTTTAAGTGTTACTCTTTTCTTACTTTGGTTAATTTCTATTCCAAAAAAAACCTAGCATTCTTTGATCTTCAATTTCTCAGCTAATTCTCTCTTACTTTCATTACCAGTTCGTTTTTCAGCAGTTCTTTTGTACTCCTTAAATTTTTCAAGAAATTCTCCTTTTGACATGAGAAAATACACACCTTGCACCATCCACTATTATCGTCTATAAATGTTAGAAGATATCTTGATTCACCTCTGGTTCTAACTCGCTTTGGTCCGCAGATGTCTGAATGAACAATATTCAGTAACTGCTTACTTCTTAATTCTCTGGCAGTAAAGGGTGTCCTTGCATATTTACCTCATTGATATATGCCACACCACGTGGGTAATTTATCGTTATCCAATTTTATTTATACTTAATCAAATAATATAAAATATATAAAATATATAAAATAATTGTTTCAAAAGTGCCATACATCTTTGGAAATCTCGCATCCTTTGATACTCTTGAGGTCCGATGGGCTTATGTATAGGATTATGTCCGCATTTACCTTTTTATCTTATTTACATCCACGTTTTAAGCGCTGATTCACTTTTTTTGTCACCCTGACATCTAACTGACTTTGATACTTCATTAACGAAATTCCAGGTATCGATTTTGGTAAGTTACGCCTCTACCTGAATCCGCCTCGTGTCGAAATTTTCTTTGGATAGAAGTTCAATTCTTGTACCACAGATCGCCATCTCGAGTCCCATGTTTCGATAGTATGGACCTACCTTATAACTCATCCTACATCTGAGAATTAAGCTTGTTTATTCTAATTATAATTTTAGAATAGTGCCGAAGTAATTCTTCCTTAAAATTTAATCTGTACTGTAATCAGTAAATGTGTTTCCTAAAAAATTATGTCGCATATATCTTTTAAGTACTTCTTTCCACTAACTAATTGGAGGTTAAAATTAATTAAATTAACCACAAAACTTAAACAAAGTAGTTTCATTTGGAAAGTTATATTATATTTAAATATTTGGGAACCACATTTATAGTCATTTAGTGTAAGTTGAAATATAAGGATGAAATTGATTCGGAACAGTTCTACCATTAAAGTTATTATAACTCATCTCGACATTTCTTTGCTCTGTCAATTTGTTGACACTGTGGATTCAAACGAATAGAATTATAACAAAAAATATAACTGAACCACAATTTGATGTAATATTAATACAATATAAGATCAAATCAAATTTACTTGAAAGAAGACAACGTGATTCCAAACCACATATTTCGAATTAGGTTTAATTGAATTAACCATAACTCTTGCCTATAATTGGACAGGCTGACATACATCATAAGGTGACGCAATCTTAGCAACATAAATGTTATTTTCTCTTATTTGACTAACAATCTTCCTTCGTTGCTACTGAAACATGAAAGATTGCAAAATATCACTCAATACAACACTCACTCCAAAATGTTCGTTTAATTTTGTAAGTACTAATTAATTAAAATTTTATTTATGTGTATATACATCAGGCAAGTTACTTGTTTTCAATTTCATCCCCCACGTCTCTTAGTAGCAAAATATATTTCTGCATTTAAGTATAAAGTTAATGAAAACAATTTCTATTCACATGTTAATAACATGGTCAGATTCACAGACAGTATTCCTTTGCTAATTTTATGTCAAAATTTATTTAGATTCCTCATGTCTAGATGACAAGTTCAAATAATGACAACACAATTTATAAACAAAATCAAATCACAATTTTCTGTGTAAAAATTTGAAATCTTTGTTGAGTTGAAATTTATAATTAATAGTTCATTTGTAATTTTGATGAAATTTTCATCTACTTTAGTGCATATATATTTTAAGTGTCTCCACGTTTTCTTGAGAGCTCGTAACCGCTACGCACGTTTTGACAACTTGCTGACAAATTAGACTACTTGGGCATGTTGGGGTATTTTCATTCTACTTAGTTGCTAATCTCATAATCGCGATTATAGGAACCTGGGATCATTTTAAGTAGTATTTTTCTTAAAAAACTACTTTACCGTGCAATAAGGTATAACATAACTGAAAAGAAAGATAAACATTCAAGAGGTGACACACAATTTACTTGGTTTATGTATATGCTATATGCAGAATCTTAACATCTACTACATGTCTGATCGGTATTCTAAATAAATGATTTTCCAAGTAAATTGCGTCTCAATTCTTGACTCTGTTATAGCGTAAGCTTTATTTTCAAGAATAAGATATTTTTTCGCATTGTAAATTAAATTATATCAGCAGAATGCTACACAGTTAACTGTGACAGGAAAATAGCTCCTCGATTATTATTATAGGATCCTGTGTTCAGAATATCTCGACAATTTAGAAGAACAACTTTGTGTACTTGGTAAGGCCATTATAAAATCGTCCAACAAGCAAAATCTCCAACATCAGTTGACAGTTAGTTGTCAAAACACACGTACAGAACCAGAGTTCTCAAAAACTTATTCTCTCGTTTTAAGAAATTGTTAATAAATAATTTAATTATTTACTCCAAATAGTATTATTCAAGTCTTAACCGTTAATTTAAACCACACACATTTTCCATTTAAATTTGATCCACTGATGTTAATCATCAAATTTGACTTTCCTTAGAAATTATGTGTTATTCCTTATGAATTACATCTGAAATAAATTAATGGCGCGTATGTTGTTGTTGATTTTTTGAATGGTGAGACACCTACTGTTCTAAAGTTTCACAGCACATCTTGAATGTTGAAATTGTTAATATTTTAAATTAAGTTTTGGGAACAGTTGTAAATTACAGATGCTAGGTTACAACAAGTGTTCTATTGTTTTTTTAAATTTGGATTCCCTTAGATACAGAATTTATTGCAGTTGATCAAGGCGGAATATTGTAACAATTACATTAATAACGAAATATATCTATTTTAGAGCTCTGATTTCAAATAGTGTTAATTAAGCATGAAATTCTCGGAAATCACACATGAAAATTTCCCGTGGGCTTTTATTTTGCTGTATCAAAATATTACCAATTATATTTAAAGTTCACTTAAATAAAGTTAGGAGATAAGATATATTAACAAAACACCAAAATGTCTTAGAAACTGTAAAAAAAATCCCGATTTGTATATATATCAAAAGTTAACCAAAGTTATACAATATTACAGAGTACAGAGAGTATTTAGTGTAAAATATCGTGTTATATATACCGCCCCTTTGGTTGACTGAATCAACGCACTACAACGCCGTATAATCAAATTGAGACATCCCTAATTAAAAATCGCTCCGTTATTTTCCTTCTTTCAAAAAAATCTTTGGTCACTGTCTTTTTCATTCTCTTCTACAATATGATTTATTCAATCAATTTTTGAAGATAATTTTTGCAATACCCTCAAAAATTATTTCTTTTTACAGAATGCAAATTTAAATAAAGTATCTAAGAACTCCATCTACATCCCAACGCATATGGAGAGTTACTACCACGATTTTAACATATTTTTGAAGCAAGTATGGAGCATACAGGTAAAGCAAGTAAATTGTGTCTCACTTCTTGAATGTCTATAAGAGCATAAACTTTCATTTCAATTATGATATACCTTATTACAGATATTTTAGAAGAATACTGCTTAATAGGATACAACGCTCCGCGATGTTCGATTGTATATCATTACTTCTTACCATGATCGGTATCGCGATTATATGATAACTGAATAAGCAGAACGAAAATACTACAACTTTAGTTCTCGATGATGTTGTCAGTGTTTTGTCAAAACATGCCTACTCCCAAGAAAATATGGAAACACTAAAAATATATATGCACTAAAGTAGATGAAAGTTTTAACAAAACTGCAACATATAAATCTATTAATTATAAATTTCAACCCAACAAAGATTTCAAATCTTTATTTCCCCAGAAAATTGTGAAATAGAAATCACTATTTCATGATTTGGTTTATAAATTGTGTTAACATTATTTGAACTTGTCATCCAGACATGAAGAATCTAAATAATTTACGACATAAAATTATCAAATATGGAAAGATTGGTATATTAGTGTTGTTTGAGGGTGATAATTAAAGGTGAAGGAGAAAAATTCAGTGCATAGTTGAAATCTGTCGCTCACTTATTCAAGCTGAAAGAATCAACTACGTGAATTTACTGTTGATTTAAAAAGGTGAAATATTTAAACAGTTACAAAAATAGCAACTTACCGTCTGAAGGTTTAGATTTCGAGCCCTGCAAGTCACTGAAATCAAATCAGTTGCAGATCTCTCGTCGACATTTATTTTCGACAGGTAATTAATATGTGAAAAGAAATTGTTTTTGTTAACTTTGTTAATTTTATATTTCCATTAGAATAGATTGCTGCTAAGAGAAGTTTCAACTACTATAAGGTGAGGAATAGAATTGAAAACAAATAAAATTTTAATTAATTTGTAATTAAAAAATAAAACGAGTGAGTGTGTGATTGAGTGACATTTTGCAAACAAGTATCAATAGCAACGAATGGTTTGTCAAAAAATAAAATAACATGTCAAATTACGTTTCTTTATGGCATATGTCAGAACTATGTAATTTATAAAAAAGTTGTCTTCTCTCAAGCATATTTGATTTGATTCTTACATTGTATTAATATAACACCCAATTGTGGTTCAGTTATATCTTTTCTTATAATTCGTTTTAATCCACTGTCTCAGCAAATTGACAGAGCAAAGGAATATCGTGATGATTTTTCAATTTGTTATAATATTTTTGATGGTAGAACTGTTTCGAATCAATCTCATCCTTGTATTTCAACCTACAGTGGATGACCATAAATGAGATTCCCAAATATTTAAATATAACATAACTTTACAAATAAAACTACTTTGTTTAACTTATGTCGATACTTTAATATTAGTTTGGTGTTATAAAATGGTTTCGACACATTGCCGAATTTTTCAACATCCAATTATTCAGTGGAAAAATATACAGATATACACAATATAATTATTTATGAATCACATTTTCCGTCATAAATTACAGATTAAAATATAAGTAAAAACTACTACGGCACAATTCTAATATTATAATTACTATAAACATGCTTAATTCTCAGATGTTATTTGAGTTGAAACGTATGCCCATACTATGGAAAACTTTCCATAAATTGAAAGTACCTTCTTTATTCACAGACAGATATGTGGAACTCCAATGGGAACATTCCTGTCCTCAGCCTTTTTGATAGAACTTTTGAAGACGGTTTCTTGGTATTGCTGTTTTCTCCTTTATTGTGACTTTTTCTTGACCTTTTTTCGGATTTCTTGCATATTTTTTCATTTTTCGTAGCCTCAGAGAAAATAGCATACCCTCAACCTCCGGAGATCTATCTTTCAACACTCTAATCCGGAGATTGCATGCTTGCATGATATCCAACCCTGTGAATCCGACAGATACAAGAGACCTTGTCTCTTGGCTGTCTAGACCTCTGCGTCTCTTTTGAACATCTTTTCTTTACTATGTAGCGATTAACCTTTATGGTTAACTACTCTTAGGTCATGATCTTCGGATCATTGCCCGGAGAGGGGTTTTTAGTCCGTAAAGTCCGGCACTACGTCTTGTAGATTTCCCCCTCTTTGCTCCAATAAAAAAATAATCATAATTTATTCTGAAAGCAAATCAATGTGTTATTTTATGAAGCCTTATTTTGTGTTTAGTTGGGAATTCCTGTAAATATAAATAATGAATTTAGCCAAAACTATTCCCTAAAAATAACAGTTTGGTAAGATCGGTTTCATTTCTAGCACTACTGTACATAAGTATTTCTGCTAATTACAATTCTCAATGAGGAAGAACCTCATTAATAAAGAGAGAATATTTAACTATTAATTTTGAATTGAAGCGTAGGAGCAACTTCAGAAAGATGTGTTTCTTATGAAATAAAAGTCTGAACTGATTAGAGGTTTGTGGTAAACAAATAAAGAAAATTTTTAGGCTACTTGATTTTATGAAAAATATTGTAATATGTTTATATACAACGAAATTCAAATGTCTACAAGTGAATAATGCATAGAAATTCAAACAAAATGGTCCTGTGGCATAGACAACTAGAGTACATTATAAAGGCGTACAGGATTTGTACAGAAAGCGACTGGTACACGGTAATAAATTGGATAATGATAAATAACCCATGTGGTGTGACAATGTCAACGAGGTGAGCAAGCAAGGAAACCCTTTACTGACAGAGAAGGAAGAAGTAAGCAGTTACTGAATATTGTCCATTCAGATATCTGCGGACCAATGCGAGTCAAATTCAGCGGTGGATCAAGATATCTTCTTACATTAATAGACGAATATAATAGGTGGTGCCAGGTTTTTTCCTTAAGTCAAAGAGGGAAGTTTTTGAAAAATTTAAGGAGTACAAAAGAACTGTCGAAAATCAAACTGGTAATGAAATTAAGAAAGAATTAGCTGAGAAATTGAAGATCAAAGATTGCTAGGTTTTTCTTTAGAATAGAAATTAACCAAAGTAAGAAAGAGTAACACTTAAACAAAAAAAATATATTTCAGAGAAATTCAGAATGGTAGATTGCAATCCAATTAAAACACTGTATGACTGCCACTCAAAATTTAACAGAGATTTAAAACCATTCAAAGACCCCACACGATACAGAGAATTATTTGGTACTCTAATGTACTCTAAGGTAACCGATCAAAACTGAGGCTTTACAATAACTAGCTGTGTCGTTGGATGTGGTACCGCCTTCCTTTCTGCCAATAGAACCTGGATTTGAGCCTCCTTTTCCTTTTCTTATTTCACGATTCTTGTCTTTTAATAGGAACTTTAATAGGGTCACTAAATAAAAACGAAAATGTCACTACCAACACTTCTCCGCAGTTGCTACCGAAACTTGGTTAAATGACGATCGTTACCTCTGCCATTGATAACTACAGAAAAGTTTCTTATTGTTAGCGACTTTTGTCAATTATTCAAAGTGTTGTCAAGGTAGCAACCAGGGAATATTGTTGATAGTAACAATTTTTGTTTGAGTTGTTCGTCCTTCTTCTGTCTGAATTTAGTTATAAAAGTTACCATAATCGAAAGAGAAGAGTTGTTAATTTGTCTTGTAACCTCGGTTACTAAATCAATAAACTATGTGTAGGGTCCGGAAAAAAGAAAAGCTAAGTGAAAAATAAATAAAATTTTGGAACTAGAAGGTGAGATACAGAGAGTGAAAGAGTGCTTACACAGCTTTGTCGTCTAAACTAGGGATACTATCGGTAAACTCTGATGGTACCCCTACTCCTAACGCTAATCCCAAATCTTTGTCCCAACTAGCCACCTCTACTCCTGCAAAGTCTCCCAGCTCCAAAACTCAGAAAACTTCTTGGAACTCGGTCACCCCCAAGGAGGTGAAGTCGAAATTGTGTAACTACGACGCACCCCACCATTTATGGTTCAGTGTTGAAATTTATGTATATTGAATTGTATTAAAGTATTTTAGACCAAGTGCCCTAAGATTTAGAAGAGCCTTCTCATAGAAAATAAACTCCTTGTTATTAAAGTAATTATTTAACGTTTCTAATTGAATGGAATTATTTGGTAGCGCTAATGGCTAGACGTCTCAGTCTCAGTTTCGGCTCGTATTTTTTGACAACTCACTGACAATCTTGACAACTGATCTTTGTGTAATTTTGTTTTTATTGGTGTCCGATCCTATAATGCTCTTTGGCGAATTACAGAAAGAGGATATTTCAGTCTGCCAAAATGTGCGGAAAATGGGATCACATAAATATTAATCAACGAGCTGACCCAGCTTACAAAATCCGATAATATGCATTCCTCAGTTAATTTAATGCTGTCTTGTTAACCAAAAGTAGTTTACCTGAAGCATTCTTCTCAATTTACAGCGCAATGTAGCTTAGGCTATTATAAAGAATGAAAAATTATAACACATCTTAAAACAAATAATGTTTCATTTCCTCTTGGGAATCCAATTGTAACTGTTGTGATCACCTGTAGAAGTGTACTGAAACTACACATAAACTGTTAAAATTGTAATTTGAATTGTGTGCCTGTAGACAGTTAAGTTGTAATTTTAACACTAAATTCTTAAATATAAGTTTTTCTTCTGAAATAATAAATTCTTTTAAGAAAAATTAACAGGTTATGGAGCCAGAAAAGCCCAGGGAAGCCCAGAATGGCTTACTTACTGAGAAAAGTAATGAAGTTAACCTAAAACGTCAATACGACAATTGAAAAGTGTTTTCTCGTAACATCTGGAATAAGGGTTCTTAAATTGTCAGCAAACAATCAATTGGCATTAATTGAAAAGTTAACCGGTCGAGATAATTACGTAACATGGCGATTTGCTCTAAAAACATACGTACAGCAAGAGGAGTTGTGGAACTGCATAGACCCCACCACATGTGTCATTGTGGACACAAAACGAGACACAAAGGCAAAAACTAAGATAAATTTACTAGTTGTCTAAATAAATTACGTGCACATGCAAGAGAGTAGTACTGCAAAAGAAGTATGGGATACACAAAATTATGTGTACTGCTCACAAGCTCAGAAACATCGGTTTCGCAGTTGACGATGAATGGCTAGTTACATTGCTACTCTCCGGTCTACCAGAGTCCTATCAACCAATGATTATTGCTATTGAAAGCTCCGGCATGAAGATAACTTCAATTTCTGTGAAATCAAAACTATCACAAGATGTTAAACAATCTGAAAGTGACTCAACAGTATTCTCAGTCAACAAGAACAACCACAAGAAACAAAGTAAGTAAGGGAGCTACACTTGTAATAAGTAAGGTCATAAAAGTCCTCAAATGCAAATCCAGGACCAAGAATGTTCAACAAAAAGCAAGTAGTTCATCATATGCTGTTGTGTTTGAGGCAACATCCAGCCAAAATGACCCATGGAAAGTGGCTTCCGGTGCATCGTCACACATGACAAGACGTAAGAACATGCTTGAAAATATGACGGCTCCTGTCATACATAAACTCAGAGTCGCAGACAACAAAGTATAATCTGTGCAATGTTCAGTAGAAGTGAGGTTGGACCATTATGACGATGAAGGTCAAAACAAAAAGGTGCTTTTTACAAAAGTATTATGTGTTCCTAAACTGGCAACAAATCTATTGTCTCTAAGTCAGATTATTTGCGATGGTAGCCAAATAAAATTTGACGGAACAAGCTGTGTTATTATGAACAGCAGAAGTGAGGTAGTATCTTCCCACTGTGGCTTTATGTGAGGGTCGACTGGAACAGTATTAGTAGCAGTTTAAAATTTGTTCCGTATAAATACTAAAACTACTACTAAAACTCTTTTCGGTGTAGAGTCGAATTTTGCATTCCAGCAGCGAGGGAATTGTTTTAACCCATATAGTGACTTGTTCAATTTACATACCATGTTTTCGTCATGATCCAACCCTTCTTGTTAAGTCATAAATAGGTGTGTTCAAGTTCTCCATATAAAAATGCTGTCTTTACGTCTAGTTACTTGATTTTGTGATTATTTTGTACAGCCACAGATAGTAACAATAGTATTGAATCTCACCTGACTGTTTGTGCAAAAGTTTCCTGGTAATCAACACGTGACATTTGACCATATCATTTCACACACAGATGTGATTTGTAACGTGGTCATTAAATAAATGAATCACTGTCATTAAAGTTATTATAACAAATCGAAAAATCATCTCGATATTTCTTTTCTCTGTCAATTTGTTGACACTTTCGATTAAAACAAATAGAAATATATTAAAAATATAACTGAACCACAATTTGATGTAATATTAATACTATGAAAGAAACAAATCAAATTTACTTGAAAGAAGACAACTTTTTTCTAAATTACATATTTCGAATAAGGTTTAATTGGACATTGGATGTTTCGTTTATATTTTAACGTCTGGCATATGTCACAAAGAAACGTAATCTTAACAACATAAATGTTATTTTCTTTTATTTGATAAACAAAATTCCTTCATTGCTATTGAAACTTGAAAGTTCGCAAAATGTCACTCAATCCCACACCCACTCCCAAATGTTCGTTTAGTTTTGTAATTACTAATTAATTAAAATTTTATTTATGTGTATATACATCTAGTTATCCTGTTTTCAATTTCATCCCTCACGTCGTCGGTATCACATATTCAAACTAAATTATAATAGTTGGAACTTCTCTCAGCAGCAATCTATTCTAATGGAAATATAAAGTTAACAAAGTTAACAAAAACAATTTCTTTTCACATGTTAATTATCTGTCAGAATCACAGACAGTTTTTGTATGTCGACGATAGATCTGCAACTAATTTGATTTCCGTGACTTTCAGGACAAGTAATCGGCATCTCCACAATAATGGCATCAAGTTGCCATTATTATAATTGTTTAAATATTCCTAACGAGTCCCTATGGAGTCCGCACGTTTTGACAACTCTGGGAATTTTGACAGCAAATGTGAGAGTATTTCGTTCTTCTTAATTGCTGTACTTATAATCGCGATACCGATTATGGAAAGAGGTTATTTTATACGACAAAACATTTGTGTAAAATGCTACTTTAATGTGTGGGCAAAAGCACCAAGATATGCTCCAGCTTTTCTTTTACATTTACCCAAATTCATTGTAGCTTGAGCCGAACCAACTTTTCTAGAAAAACTACCGCCCAATCTATTACTCATTTTTAAATTTCAAACACATTACATTAATATCTTTTATCTAAAGTATAACTTGCGAATATGGTGTTGATTAATTTTTTTATAAAAACTAATCACTTTACATTACAATCGTTATGATTATTTACAGTGGAAAAATTACTTGTCAAATCCAGCCCATTTAGTTTAGCAAACAATAAATCATAGCAGATTCTATCAAATGCCTTTTAAATGTCTGTATAAACAGCATCAACCTGTAAATGATTTTCAAGAGCACCAACTGTCGAGAGGTTATAAATAAGAAGGTTGGTCGCAGAAGATTTACATTTGCAAAATTCATGTTGACTCTCATTTATAATATTTTGGAACTATGGCATAATTATTTTGGAAATGATATTTTTGGACAATTTTGGAAAACAACAAGTAAACTACCTCCATCCTTTAAGGTAGGTATAACAAACGATTTTTTACGTACGTTAGGAAATAAAGTAGATTTTAAAAACATATTAAATTTCATTGTTAGAGGCTTTGTTAATGAGAATCCACAATTCATTCAATACTGTAGAAGGAATATCATAAGGACCTCTATTACTAGATAAATCAAGACTTCTGAGTTCATTGAAAACATCAATCTGGACAAAATTATAATTAACTTTTTGAATATAAACAAAAATATTAGATTTGTGTCTGCATTGAAGGCTAAAAAGTGAAACAAACAGCTAACGAAGTGTAAATACTTATTTCTTTTGTTGTTTTTGTCTTTCCAATGACGAAATTGTAAGAAGTTATCAAATAATTGTTCAAGATCAGTTTTGAAATCAAATGATATTTTGTACATATTCAGATTTCAACAGCAATGAAGGCGATATGTTTATTAATCAAAAGTAAAACATACTTTAGTTGTCTGAAGAATATGAAGGCGATATGTTTATTAATCAAAAGTAAAACATACTTTAGTTGTCTGAAGAATATGCATCGACAAAAGTGTGTGAATTGTTAATTAGACATTGCTATTCCTAACAAATATCAAAATTTTATATATTTTCTTTGATAAGATAATAATAACACTTAAACATCTTTTTTAGCTGCTTTTTTTCAATTCTGTTAAACTTATAAATTCACATCACATAATTAGGACCTTCCCACTTTCCGCATATTTTGGCAAATTGAAATAACCTCTCTCAGTAATTCGCCAAAGAGCATTATAGGATTGAACACCAAACAAAACGAAATTACACAAAGATCAGTTGCCAAGATTGTCAATGAGCTGTCAAAAAATATTAACCGAAACTGAGATCTGAGACGGCTAATCATGAGCGCTGTTTTTTCCCAAACCAATTTAAAAGTTACTTCTCTATGAGAAGTCTCTTCTAATTCTTAGTCTACTTGGATTAAAATACTTTAATGCAATTCGATATACATAAATTTGAACACTGAATCATAACTGGTGGGGTGCATCGTAGTTAGACAATTTCGACATCACCTCCTTGGGGGTGTCCGAGTTCCTGAGTTTTGGAGCTGGAAGACTTTGCAGGAGTGGGGGTGGCTGGTTGGGATAAAGATTTGGGATTAGCGTTATCAACTCTTCTCTTTCGATTATGGTAACTATTATAACTAAATTCAGACAGAAGAAGGACGAACAACTCAAAGAAAAATTGATACTATTAACAATATTCCCTGGTTGCACTTTGAACAATTGACAAAAGTCGCTAACAATAAGAGACCTTTCCGTCGTTACCAATGGCAGCGGTTACAATCGTCATTTATCCAAATTTGAGTGGCAACTACGGAATGAAATTGCACATTGATACTTGGAAGCCCTCTGTATAGATGCCCTAACGCAAGCGTCATGCTACGCAGGGTTTTTAGTTCTTAGTTTTTAGTCTTTGACGTTTCTAGCCGAGTGCACACTTTGTAATAATATAATAAACGTTTAGTGTTCTTGTAACATCGCCTTTAATCTCATCACACTCACACCTCAGTTTTCAAAAGTGTTTGTAGTGATATTTTTGTTTTTATTTAGTGTCCCTTTTTGTCTGAATTTAGTTAGTTACCAAATGCAGACAAATGAAAAATTTGTTTACTTGTCTGGTAACCTTGGTTACCAATTCAAGAAACAACTGAATTAAATTTTTGTTTTCGTACTATAAACAGTTTAATAACCGAATTAGCGATAATGAAATGGGAAAACTGCAAGTGTGCCTGCAAAGGTCGAGTGGTTCCGAATCCTATTGAAACCGGACGGCACATCGCCAGTTCCGTTCTACAAGAAGTTCCTACTAAGAGACGAAAACCTTGAAAGATGGAAAGGAAAAGGCGGTTCAAATCCAGGTTCTATTGGCAGAAAGAAAGGTCAACCGCCCGGTAAACCCTGAGCACGACTCCGTTCCAAGTTCCGAAAGAGTTAACTATCTAAAGTAAGTAACAACAGCAAAATTCGGCAAAGCGCCACACCGACATCAGACCCCCAAATGGAGTTAGACATAACGTTCGTACTTCTGTTTGAATTTAGTTATAAGAGTTGCCATATTCAGACAAAAGAGAAGAGTTGTTAATTTGGCTGGTAACCTCGGTTACTAAACCAATAAACCATGTGTAGAGTCCACGAAAAAGATAAGCCAAGAGGTACCCGAAAACTAGACGTTAAGATTAAAATCTCGGAACAAGAGGGTGAATTACAACGAATGAAAGTAAGTAATGCAGTAAGCTGTCTGCCTATGGAGGTGTTCTCGAAATCCTGACGACGCACCCCTGTGCTCACCGAAAGGACATGGAAGCACTGGAAGTATTTGTTTCCATTAAGGTCAAAACACAAAAGTTAATAGTTAGAACATGCCTGCTTACAAGGCGACGTGGAATGATAATGCAAGGTACTCAGTAAAACGCTTATTGACTATCTTACAACATTGGTGGGCTGTATACAACTAACTCTGCTCTTACAACTTAACTCTGTTTCTATAACTACGCTCTTCTATTGTTTTTATTCTCCGTTGTCATCACAACCGTTATACACGATGTCTAGATATTCTAACATAACTTGCCTCGAGTGAATTGGACCAATGATGAGTAAGTATAGTGTTTGCATGAGTACTGAGGTTTACACTTTAAACTATCAATTATCATTGGTTGATTGTGTCTTATGAAATTTTATACAATATGTTCCTATTTTATCTACATGTAAAAAAATTAAGACTAAGTTTCCTAAGTTGTTCTCTAAAGAGCTTATAAAATTAACTATTCGTTATTCATTTGTAGACATTTGAATTCCGTTCCCATAAACAAATTTCAATTTTGTTCATAAAATCAGGTAGACCAAAAAGTTTTCTTTACTTGTTTACCTCCAAACTTTAATCAGTTCAAACATTTCATACGAACCACATTTCTCTGAAGTTGCTCCTACGCATCAATTCAAAATTATTAGTTAAATTTTCTCGCTTTTATTAATGAGTCCCTGCCTCATTGGAAATGATAATCGGAAGAAATACTTGTGTATAGTAATGCTAGAAATGAAACAGATCGTATCAAACTGTTATTTTTAGGTAATATTTTTGTCTAAATTCATTAATTTACTTACAGGAATCCCAACTAAACAAAGAATAAGAACTTTCATGTATATGACGCTCCTTAAAACAACACATTAATACCTAATTAATTTGTTTTCAGAATAAATTAAGATTGAAATCGATCGATGAAAAAGCAAATGGTGTAAAGATTCTAGTGGCCCAAGAATTGGATTTAAATGTAAGTATAATTTTCATCTGTATTCAAGATTTTTATAATTAATGACATATTTTATGTTAAAACACACAATTAAATTATATAATTTAAATGAAAAACAAATAAAATTGGTATATATAATAAAATTAATCTTTAAAATTAATTTTATATATCTTTTTTAAAGTATTTCGACGATTCGATGGGCACGACGAGTTACGTTCACATGGAAAGGCTGATTACCATCATATAAATGAAGATGAAATGAGCCACGACAAAACTTGAGGCCGTCGGCAAATATTTTCTCTGAGGCTATGAAATATGAATAAAAATCCAAAAAATCCGAAAAAAGTTCAAAAAAAAATCACAATAAAGAAGAAAACATCATTACCAAGAAACCGTATTCAAAAGTTCTACCAAAAAGACTGAGGACTGGAATGTTCCCGTTGGAGTTCCACATATCTGTCTGTGTATAAAGCAGGTACTTTCATTTTGAGAATTAAGCATGTTTATAATAATTATAATTTTATAATTGTGGCGAAGAAATTTTTCCTATTGTAATCTGTACTCTATGACGGTAAATGCGTTTCCTAAATAATTATGTTGTATATATTATAAATAATTATGTTATATATAGCTGTAAATCTTTCTACTGAAAAATTGGTGGTTGAAAAAATCGACAATGTGTCGAAACCATTTTATAACACCAAACTAAATTTTCGACTTAAGTTAAACTAAGTAATTTTATTTGTAAAGTTAAGTTATATTTAATTATTTGTGAATCTCATTTATAGTCTTCCAGTGTAGGTTGAAATATAAGGATGAGATTGATTCGAAACAGTTCTACCATCAACAATATTATAACAAATCGAAAAATCATCACGATATTCCTTTGCTCTGTCAATTTGCTGACACTGTGGATTAAAACGAATAGAATTATAAGAAAAGATATAACTGAACCACAATTTGGTGAAATACAATATAAGAATCAAATCAAGTTTTGCTTGGGAGAAGACAACTTTTTTGCTAAATTACATACTTCTGACATATGTCATAAGGAAACGTAATCTTAGCAAAATAAATGTTATTTTATTTTTTGACAAACAATTGAAACTTGAAATAAATGTCGACGAGAGATCTGCAACTGATTTGATTTCAGTGACTTTCAGGGCACGTAATCTAAACCTTCAGACAGTAAGTTGCTATTTTTGTAACTGTTTAAATATTTCACCTTTTTAAATCAACAGTAAATTCACGTAGGTGATTCTCTCAGCTTGAATAACTGAGCGACAGATTCCAACACTGAAATTTTCTTTTTCAACATTGGTTATCACCCTCAAATGATATACTAATCTTTCCATATTTGATAATTTTATATCGCAAATTATTTAGATTCCTCATGTCTGGATGACAAATTCAAATAATATCAACACAACTTATAAACCAAATCATAAAATAGTAATTTCTATTTTACAATTTTCTGCGTAATATTGATTTGCAATCTTTGTTCGGTTGAAACTTATAATTAATGGCTTTATCATTTGCAGTTCTGCTAAAATTTTCATCTACTTTGGTGCATATATATTTTTGGTGTCTCCATATTTTCTTGACAGTATGCGTGTTTTGGCAACACACTGACATCATCGAGAACTAAAGATGGAGTATTTTCGTTCTGCTTATTCGCGATACTGTTCATAGAATGAAGGTATTTTATACTACCAAACATAGCGGACCCTTGTATCCTATTAAGCAGTATTCTTCCAAAATATCTATAATAATAATAATAATAATATCATAATTGAAATGAAAGTTTATGCTCTTATAGACATTCAAAAAGTGAGACACAATTTAGTTGCTTTACCTATATGCTCCATACTTGCTTTAAAAATATCTTAAAATCGTGGTAGTAACTCTCCATATGCGTTGGGATGTACATGGAGTTCTTAGGATGCTTTATTTAAATTTGCCATCTGTAAAAAGAAATAATTTTTGAGGGTATTGCAAAAATTATCTTCAAAAATTGATTGAATATATCATATTGTAGAAGAGATTGAAAAACACAGTGACCAAAGGTTTTTTTGAAAGAAGGAAAATAACGGAGCGATTTTTAATTAGGGATGACACAATTTGATTATACGTCGATGTAGTGCACTGATTCAGTTAACCAAAGGGGCGGTATATATAACACGATATTGTACACTAAATACACTCTGTACTATGTAATATTGTATAACTTTGATTAACTTTTGATATATATACAAATCGGAATTCTTTTTTACAGTTTTTAAGACATCTTGGTGTTTTGATAATATATCATATGCCTAACTTTACTTAAATGAATTTTAATATGATTGGTAATATTTTGATTCAGCAAAATTAAAGCCCACGGGAATTTTTCATGTGACTTGATTTTCGAGAATTTCATGACGAATTAACACTATTTGAAATCAGAGCTCTAAAATAGATATATTTTGTTATTAGTGTAACTGTTCCAATATGATTAAATGAATAAATGCAACAAATTATGTAGCTAAGGGAAATCAAATTTAAAAAACAATACAACACTTATTGTAAATTAGCAACTGTTATTTACAATTGTTCCTACAACTTAATTTGAAATATTAACAATTTCAACATTCAAGAGATGCTGTGAAACTTGAGAACACTAGGAATCTCATCATTCAAAAACTCAACAACTACAAACACGCCATCAATTTATTTCAGATGTAATTCATAACACATAATTTCTTAAAAGAGTCAAATTTGATGATTAACATCAATGGATTGAATTTAAATGGAAAATGTGTAGGGTTTAACATAATTGTTAAGGCTTGAGTAATACCATATGGAATAAATAATGAAATTATTTACTAACAATTTCTTAAAACAGGAGAATAAGTTTTTGAGAACTCTGATCCTGTACGTTTGTTTTGAAAACTAACTGACAACTGATATTTCAGTTATTTCATTTTGCTTGTTGGTCGATTTTATATTGGCGATACCAAATATAGAAAGATGATTCTAAATTGTCGAGATATTCTGAACACAGGATTCTATAATAATAATGGAGGAGCTATCCTTCTGTGACAGTTAACAGTGAAACATTCTTCGGATACAATTTAATTTACAATGCGAAAAAACATCTTATTATTGAAAATAAAGCTTACGCTATAACAGAGTCAAGAATTGAGACACAATTTTCTTAGAAAAGCATTTATTTGGAATACCGATCAGACATGTGTCAGATGATGATATTCTCTTCCAGGTAAATAGAAAGGAAGAAGAACTGCCTTCGTTGCTATTGAACCCAGATTATGTACAAAACTATTTTTTGGTAAATTTACCTTCTAAACTTGTTCATTTAGTTATTGCGAAGAGCACAAAAAACTTTTATTTATATTCTAAAGGGTTCTTATCCCATCAAATAACATTCGCAAAGTTCAATTTATATTGTGCATAACAATCTTCAAGTTTTGATTCACCACCACGATTTGAACTTTATATTAAAGCAAGTATGGAGCATGTAGGTAAAGTAAATTGTGTTTCACCTCTTGAATGTTTATAAAGATTTTTTAGAAAAATACTAATTAATAGGATCCCAGGTTCCTAGAATCGCGATTATAAATCAGCAACTAAGGCCAAGTTGTCCAATTTGTCAGCTCTCAAGAAAACGTGGAGACACTTAAAATATATATGCACAAACGTAGATGAAAATTTCAACAAAATTACAAATGATAGAGCTATTAATTATAAATTTCATCTGAACAAAGATTGCAAATCAGCAAATTGTAAAGTAGAAATCACTTTTTCATGATTTTGTTAATAAAATGTGCTGACATTATTTGAAGTTGTCATCTAGAGATGAGGAATCTAATTAAATTTTGACATAAAATTAGCAAATTTGGAAAGATTGGTATCTTAGTGTTATTTGAGGGTAATAATCCAACCAAACGTGATAGAAAAAATTCAGTACCTAACTGAAATTTGCCGCCCACAAATTCTTGCTTAAAGAATCAACTAGGTGAATTATCTTTTGATTTAAAAAGGTGAAATATTTAAACATTTACAATAATAGCAACCTACTGTCTGAAGGTTTCGATTACGAGTCACTGAAATCAAATCAGTTGCAGATCTCTCGTCGACATTTATTTTGAATCAAAGAAATACTGTCTGTGATTCTGCAGATAATTAACATGTGAATAGAAATTGTTTTTGTTAGCATTGTTAACTTTATACTTAAATGCCGATATATATTTTGTTGCTAAGAGAGGTGAGGAATGTCGTCTTTCAAGTAAATTTGATTTGATCTTACATTGTATTAATATTACATCAAGTTGTGGTTCAGTTATATTTTTTGGTATAATTCTATTCGTTTGAATCCACAGTGTCAACAAATTGACAGAGCTAAGAAATATCGAGATGAGATGAGTTATACTAAATGGTAGAACTGTTCCGAATCAAATTCATCCTTATATTTCAACCCACACTAAATGACTATAAATGTGATTCCCAAATATTTATATATAATATAACTTTCCAAATAAAACTACTTTGTGTACCTTTAAGTTATGTGGTTAATTTAATATAAGTTTGGTTGTTAATAAATGGTTTCGACCCATTGTCGATTTTTTTAACCTTCAGCTATTCAGTGGAGGTACTGAGTTATATGGAACATATTTTTTTAGGAAACACATTTAGTGATTACAGTACAGATTAAAATTTAAGGAAAAATTACGTCGGCATTAATCTAAAATTATAATTGCTATAAACAAGCTTCATTCTCAGATGATAGATGAGTTGAAACCTAGATCCACACTATGGAAACATTTCCATAAAATGAAAGTACTTGCTATATACAGAGATAGATATGTGGAACTCCAACGGATACATTCCAGTCCTCAGTCTTTTTGGTAGAACTTTTGAATACGGTTTCTTGGTAATGATGTTTTCTTCTTTATTGTGATTTTTTTTTGAACTTTTTTCGGATTTTTTGGATTTTTATTCATATTTCATAGCCTCAGAGAAAATATTTGCCGACGGCCTCAAGTTTTGTCGTGGCTCATTTCATCTTCATTTATATGATGGTAATCAGCCTTTCCATGTGAACGTAACTCGTCGTGCCCATCGAATCGTCGAAATACTTTAAAAAAGATATATAAAATTAATTTTAAAGATTAATTTTATTATATATACCAATTTTATTTGTTTTTCATTTAAATTATATAATTTAATTGTGTGTTTTAAAATAAAATATGTCATTAATTATAAAAATCTTGAATACAGATGAAAATTATACTTACATTTAAATCCAATTCTTGGGCCACTAGAATCTTTACACCATTTGCTTTTTCATCGATCGATTTCAATCTTAATTTATTCTGAAAACAAATTAATTAGGTATTAATGTGTTGTTTTAAGGAGCGTCATATACATGAAAGTTCTTATTCTTTGTTTAGTTGGGATTCCTGTAAGTAAATTAATGAATTTAGACAAAAATATTACCTAAAAATAACAGTTTGATACGATCTGTTTCATTTCTAGCATTACTATACACAAGTATTTCTTCCGATTATCATTTCCAATGAGGCAGGGACTCATTAATAAAAGCGAGAAAATTTAACTAATAATTTTGAATTGAAGCGTAGGAGCAACTTCAGAGAAATGTGGTTCGTATGAAATGTTTGAACTGATTAAAGTTTGGAGGTAAACAAGTAAAGAAAACTTTTTGGTCTACCTGATTTTATGAACAAAATTGAAATTTGTTTATGGGATCGGAATTCAAATGTCTACAAATGAATAACGAATAGTTAATTTTATAAGCTCTTTAGAGAACAACTTAGGAAACTTAGTCTTAATTTTTTTACATGTAGATAAAATAGGAACATATTGTATAAAATTTCATAAGACACAATCAACCAATGATAATTGATAGTTTAAAGTGTAAACCTCAGTACTCATGCAAACACTATACTTACTCATCATTGGTCCAATTCACTCGAGGCAAGTTATGTTAGAATATCTAGACATCGTGTATAACGGTTGTGATGACAACGGAGAATAAAAACAATAGAAGAGCGTAGTTATAGAAACAGAGTTAAGTTGTAAGAGCAGAGTTAGTTGTATACAGCCCACCAATGTTGTAAGATAGTCAATAAGCGTTTTACTGAGTACCTTGCATTATCATTCCACGTCGCCTTGTAAGCAGGCATGTTCTAACTATTAACTTTTGTGTTTTGACCTTAATGGAAACAAATACTTCCAGTGCTTCCATGTCCTTTCGGTGAGCACAGGGGTGCGTCGTCAGGATTTCGAGAACACCTCCATAGGCAGACAGCTTACTGCATTACTTACTTTCATTCGTTGTAATTCACCCTCTTGTTCCGAGATTTTAATCTTAACGTCTAGTTTTCGGGTACCTCTTGGCTTATCTTTTTCGTGGACTCTACACATGGTTTATTGGTTTAGTAACCGAGGTTACCAGCCAAATTAACAACTCTTCTCTTTTGTCTGAATATGGCAACACTTATAACTAAATTCAAACAGAAGTACGAACGTTATGTCTAACTCCATTTGGGGGTCTGATGTCGGTGTGGCGCTTTGCCGAATTTTGCTGTTGTTACTTACTTTAGATAGTTAACTCTTTCGGAACTTGGAACGGAGTCGTGCTCAGGGTTTACCGGGCGGTTGACCTTTCTTTCTGCCAATAGAACCTGGATTTGAACCGCCTTTTCCTTTCCATCTTTCAAGGTTTTCGTCTCTTAGTAGGAACTTCTTGTAGAACGGAACTGGCGATGTGCCGTCCGGTTTCAATAGGATTCGGAACCACTCGACCTTTGCAGGCACACTTGCAGTTTTCCCATTTCATTATCGCTAATTCGGTTATTAAACTGTTTATAGTACGAAAACAAAAATTTAATTCAGTTGTTTCTTGAATTGGTAACCAAGGTTACCAGACAAGTAAACAAATTTTTCATTTGTCTGCATTTGGTAACTAACTAAATTCAGACAAAAAGGGACACTAAATAAAAACAAAAATATCACTACAAACACTTTTGAAAACTGAGGTGTGAGTGTGATGAGATTAAAGGCGATGTTACAAGAACACTAAACGTTTATTATATTATTACAAAGTGTGCACTCGGCTAGAAACGTCAAAGACTAAAAACTAAGAACTAAAAACCCTGCGTAGCATGACGCTTGCGTTAGGGCATCTATACAGAGGGCTTCCAAGTATCAATGTGCAATTTCATTCCTTAACAAACTCTTTTCCGTAGTTGCCACTCAAATTTGGATAAATGACGATTGTTACCGCTGCCATTGGTAACGACAGAAAGGTCTCTTATTGTTAGCGACTTTTGTCAATTGTTCAAAGTGCAACCAGAGAATATTGTTGATAGTTACAATTTTTGTTTGAGTTGTTCGTCCTTCCTCTGTCTGAATTTAGTTATAATAGATACCATAATCGAAAGAGAAGAGTTGTTAACGCTAATCCCAAATCTTTATCCCAACCAGCCACCCCCACTCCTGCAAAGTCTTCCAGCTCCAAAACTCAGGAACTCGGTCACCCCCAAGGAGGTGATGTCGAAATTGTCTAACTACAATGCACCAGTTATGGTTCAGTGTTCAAATTTATGTATATGGAATTGTATTAAAGTATTTTAGACCAAGTACACTAAGAATTGGAAGAGACTTCTCATAGAGAAGAAACTTTTAAATTGGTTTGGGAGAAAACAGCGCCGTCTCAGATCTCAGTTTCGGTTAATATTTTTTGACAGCTCATTGACAATCTTGGCAACTGATCTTTGTGCAATTTCGTTTCGTTTGGTGTCCAATAATATAATGCTCTTTGGCGAATTACTGAGAGAGGTTATTTCAATTTGCCAAAATATGCGGAAAGTAGGAAGGTCCTAATTATGTGATGTGAATTTATAAGTTTAACAATATTGAAAAAAAGCAGCTAAAAAAGATGTTTAAGTTTTATTATTATCTTATCAAAGAAAATATATAAAATTTCGCCTTCATTGCTGTTGAAACCTGAATATGTACAAAATATCATTTGATTTCAAAACTGATCTTGAACACTTATTTGGTAACTTGTTACAATTTCGTCATTGAGAAGACAAAAACAACAAAAGAAATAAGTATTTACACTTCGTTAGCTGTTTGTTTCACTTTTTAGCCTTCAATGCAGACACAAATCTAATATTTTTGTTTATATTCAAAACGTAATTATAATTTTGTCCAGATTGATGATTTCAATGAACTCAGAAGTCTTGATGTATCTAGTAATAGAGGTCCTTATGATATTCCTTCTACAGTATTGAACGAATTGTGGATTCTCATTAACAAAGCCTCTAACAATGAAATTTAATATGATTTTAAAATCTACTTTATTTCCTAACGTACGTAAAAAATCATTTGTTATACCTACCTTAAAGAATGGAGATAGTTTACTTGTTGTTTACCAAGATTGTCCAAAAAAATCATTTCCAAAATAATTATGCCATAGTTCCAAAATATTATAAATGAGAGTCAACATGAATTTTGCAAATGTAAATCTTCTGCGACCAACCTTCTTATTTATAAACTCTCGACAGTTGGTGCTCTTGATAATCATTTACAGGTTGATGCTGTTTATACAGGCATTTAAAAGGCATTTCATAGAATCTGCCATGATTTATTGTTTGCTAAACTAAATGGGCTGGATTTGACAAGTAATTTTTCCACTGTAAATAATCATAACGATTGTAATGTAAAGTGATTAGTTTTTATAAAAAAATTAATCAACACCATATTCGCAAGTTATACTTTAGATAAAAGATTTTAATATAATGTGTTTGAAATTTAAAAATGAGTAATAGACTGGGCGGTAGTTTTTCCAGAAAAGTTGGTTCGGCTCAAGCTAAAATGACTTTGGGTAAATGTAAAAGAAAAGCTGGAGCATATCTTGATGCGTTTGCCCACACATTAAAGTAGCTTTTTACACAAATACTGCTGTAGGATCCCAGGTTCTGCGATGTTTTGTCGTATAAAATAACCTCTTTCCATAATCGGTATCGCGATTATAAGTACAGCAATTAAGCAGAACGAAATACTCTCACATTAGCTGTCAAAATTCCCAGAGTTGTCAAAACGTGCGGACTCGTTAGGAACTCGTTAGGAATATTTAAACAATTACAATAATGGCAACTTGATGCCATTATTGTGGAGATGTCGATTACTGTTCCTGAAAGACACGGAAATCAAATTAGTTGCAGATCTATCGTCGACATACAAAAACTGTCTGTGATTCTGATAGATAATTAACATGTGAAAAGAAATTGTTTTTGTTAACTTTGTTAACTTTATATTTCCATTAGAATAGATTGCTGCTAAGAGAAGTTCCAACTATTATAATTTAGTTTGAATATGTGATACGGACGACGTGAGAGATGAAATTGAAAACAGGATAACTAGATGTATATACACATAAATAAAATTTTAATTAATTAGTAATTACAAAACTAAACGAACATTTGGGAGTGGGTGTTGGACTGAGTGACATTTTACGAACTTTCAAGTTTCAATAGCAACGAAGGAATTTTGTTTATCAAATAAAAGAAAATAACATTTATGTTGCTAAGATTACGATTCCTTGTGACATATGCCAGACCTTAAAATATAAACAAAACATCCAATGTCCAATTGAACCTTATTCGAAATATGTAATTTAGAAAAAAGTTGTCTTCTTTCAAGTAAATTTGATTTGTTTCTTCCATTTCTTCTTTTATTGATGATCCTTGGTCCTGGATTTGCATTTGAGGACTTTTATGACCTTACTTATTACAAGTGTAGCACCCTTACTTACTTTGTTTCTTGTGGTTGGTATTGTTGACTGAGAATACTGTTGAGTCACTTTCAGGTTGTTTAACATCTTGTGATAGTTTTGATTTCACAGAAATTGAAGTTATCTTCATGCCGGAGCTTTCAATAGCAATAATCATAGGTTGATAGGAGGACTCTGGTAGACCGGAGAGTAGCAATGTAACTAGCCATTCATCGTCAACTGCGAAACCGATGTTTCTGAGCTTGTGAGCAGTACACATAATTTTGTGTATCCCATACTTCTTTTGCAGTACTACTCTCTTGCATGTGCACGTAATTTATTTAGACAACTAGTAAATTTATCTTAGTTTTTGCCTTTGTGTCGTTTTGTGTCCACAATGACACATGTGGTGGGGTCTATGCAGTTCCACAACTCCTCTTGCTGTAGGTATGTTTTTAGAGCAAATCGCCACGTTACGTAATTATCTCGGCCGGTTAACTTTTCAATTAATGCCAATTGATTGTTTGCTGACAATTTAAGAACCCTTATTCCAGATGTTACGAGAAAACACTTTTCAATTGTCGTATTGACGTTTTAGGTTAACTTCATTACTTTTCTCAGTAAGTAAGCCATTCTGGGCTTCCCTGGGCTTTTCTGGCTCCATAACCTATTAATTTTTCTTAAAAGAATTTATTATTTCAGGAGAAAAACTTATATTTAAGAATTTAGTGTTAAAATTACAACTTAACTGTCTACAGGCGCACAATTCAAATTACAATTTTAACAGTTTATGTGTAGTTTCAGTACACTCCTACAGGTCATCGCATCAGTCACAATTGGATTCCCAAGAGAAAATGAAACATTTTTTGTTTTAAGTTGTGTTATAATTTTTCATTCTTTATAATAGCCTAAGCTACATTGCGCTGTAAATTGAGAAGAATGTTTCAGGTAAACTACTTTGGGTTAACAAGACAGCATTAAATTAACTGAGGAATGCATATTATCGGAATTTGTAAGCTGGGTCATCTCCTTGATTAATATTTATATGATCCCATTTTTCGCACATTTTGGCAGACTGAAATATCCTCTTTCTGTAATTCGCCAAAGAGCATTATAGGATCGGACACCAAACAAAACAAAATTACACAAAGATCAGTTGTCAAGATTGTCAGTGAGTTGTCAAAAAATACGAGCCGAAACTGAGACTGAGACCATTAGTGCTACCAAATAATTCCATTCAATTAGAAACGTTAAATAATTACTTTAATAACAAGGAGTTTGTTTTCTATGAGAAGGCTCTTCTAATTCTTAGGGTACTTGGTCTAAAATACTTTAATACAATTCAATATACATAAATTTCAACACTGAACCATAAATGGTGGGGTGCGTCGTAGTTACACAATTTCGACATCACCTCCTTGGGGGTGACCGAGTTCCAAGAAGTTTTCTGAGTTTTGGAGCTGGGAGACTTTGCAGGAGTAGGGGTGGCTAGTTGGGACAAAGATTTGGGATTAGCGTTAGGAGTAGGGGTACTATCAGAGTTTACCGATAGCATCCCTAGTTTAGACGACAAAGCTGTGTAAGCACTCTTTCACTCTCTGTATCTCACCTTCGCTTAGCTTTTCTTTTTTCCGGACCCTACACATAGTTTATTGGTTTAGTAACCGAGGTTACAAGCCAAATTAACAACTCTTCTCTTTCGATTATGGTAACTTTTATAACTAAATTCTGACAGAAGAAGGACGAACAACTCAAACAAAAATTGTTACTATCAACAATATTCCCTGGTTGCTACCTTGCCCACACCTTGAATAATTGACAAAAGTCGCTAACAATAAGAGACTTTTCTGTAGTTATCAATGGCAGAGGTAACGATCGTCATTTAACCAAGTTTCGGTAGCAACTGCGGAAAAGTGTTGGTAGTGACATTTTCGTTTTTATTTAGTGACCCTATTAAAGTTCCTATTAAAAGACAAGAACAGTGAAATAAGAAAAGGAAAAGGAGGCTCAAATCCAGGTTCTATTGGCAGAAAGGAAGGCGGTACCACATCCAACGACACAGCTAATTATTGTAAAGCCGGTTACATTAGAGTACATTAGAGTACCAATTAATTCTCTGTATCGTGTGAGGTCTTTGAATGGTTTTAAATTTCTGTTAAATTTTGAGTTGCAGTCATACAGTGTTTTAAATGGATTGCAATCCACCATTCTGAAATTCTCTAAGACATATTTTTTTTGTTTAAGTGTTACTCCTTTCTTACTTTGGTTAATTTCTATTCTAAAGAAAAACCTAGCAATCTTTGATCTTCAATTTCTCAGCTAATTCTCTTTTAATTTCATTACCAGTTAGTTTTTTGAGAGCTCTTTTGTACTCCTTAAATTTTTCAAAAACTTCTCTCTTTGACTTAAGGAAAAAACCTGGAACCACCTATTATAATCATCTATTGATGTAAGAAGATATCTTGATCCACCGCTGAATCTGACTCGCATTGGTCCGCAGATATCTGAATGAACAATATTCAGTAACTACTTACTTCTTCCTTCTCTGTCAGTAAAGGGTTTCCTTGCTTGCTTACCTCGTTGACATTGTCACACCACATGGGTAATTTATCATTATCCAATTTATTACCGTGTACCAGTCGCTTTCTGTACAAATCCTGTACGCCTTTGCAATGTAAGTACTGTAGTTGTCTATGCCACAGGAAATTAATAGTTAAATATTCTCTCTTTATTAATGAGGTTCTGTTAGAGCATTTGTCAACATTGGCAACGTCTAATGCGCAACCCCCTCCCCTTAGTTAGTTAGGGTGAATTAGCTTTAAGTTACTTACTTTTAAGTCAGCTCGAGAGCAACACACAACGTTCAGATGCTCTGAGCAATATAAACAGAAAAATCACAAACTTGGCAGTTTTACTGACTACAAAACATACAAAACATTGGTCCTTCGAGCAGAAACTATTACACATACAAAACATTGGTCCTTCGAGCCGGATTTACGTGTACAAGATTAGCAAGAAGCAAGGGCGAACGGAAAACACCTGTTCAACACACAGAAGAATACGTGGCGATAAGTTTCGTCGTACCGAAAACAGCAATTAGTGTTCAATTGGCAACGGTTCCAGTTGAAATAACCAGTGCAGGCAAGTCAAGTTTGGATTTGGCATCGATTCCAGAAGAATTGCAGCAAAAGGAAGTCTAATCAACAACCATAGCAACATCAAGGTCATTTCAAAAACATACCAGGGTTTCAAGTCAAAAGGCGCTGCATTGCACGTGTCCACAACCATTGGTTTCAAGTCGAAAGGCCTGCGTAACACGTGTCTACAACCACTTGAGTCTTTGTTTCCCATCTACTACCTGCATGCACATTTGCCAATTTAAAAAATTCTTTACATTTGAAAAACAAAATGATCACAATGTCTACTGAAAGCATTAAGAAATTACAATGTAAACGTCGTACAATCAAAGGCAATCTGACCAGGTTGCAAAATTACGTAAACTCTATAGACACCGCAATCATTAATGACGAATTAATAGCACAATTAAGAATTCGTTTGGAAAAACATTCGTGTATATTAGATGAATTTTCTTCCATTTGTACAGAAATATACTACCTCGAAGATAATGAGGATAGTTCTGAATTGGCGGAGTTTGAAGATTCATTCTATGACGTTACAACAAAAATTACTAGATTAATCAACGATTATACCATAAATAATCAAACACAATCAAATACGTCATCATCAGATACAGTCGCGAGCAATCCAATTACAGGTATAAAATTGCCTACAATAAATCTACCTTGTTTTAAGGGCCACTATGACGGTTGGCTAGAATTTCGCGATGCATTTAAGTCATTGATACATGCAAATCAATCTTTGTCCGACGTTCAAAAACTTTATTATTTGCGCTCGTGTCTTCAAGGGGATGCTGCTCGAGTCCATTGAAATTACTGCATATAATTATGATATTACTTGGCAATTGTTAGAAGATAGGTTCGAGGACAAGTCCCTAATAATTCATCATATTAAAGCCATTTTCGATCATCCAAATGTTACAAAGGAATCACATGTTCAATTGCGAGATCTCTGCGACTCTGTGACAAAAAACTTGCGTGCTCTAAAATCTTTGGGCGAGCCGACAGATACGTGGGATACTCTTATAATTTACATAATCGCAACCAAAATGGACGATATTACCCGACGCGAATGGGAGATCGTCAACAATAACTCACAAATTCCAAACATGGCGGATATGTATAAATTTCTAAAAGGGCGTTGTGAGCTTTTAGAGAAACTGGAACATGAAAGGTCTAAAAAGCCAAAGAACAAACCATTCAAATCAAGCGCATATGCCACTGTGTCTGTCAAGGTCAGTGGTTATTATTGTAAAAAGGATCATGCAATTTACAACTGTAATAAATTTAAAGGGCTCTCAATAAATGACCGTATCTCAGAAACTAAAAGGCTTAAGCTGTGTCTAAACTGTTTAGGACAGGGACACAACACAAAAACATGCCATTCATTTAGTTGTCGAAAATGTGGCAAAAGGCATAATACCTTACTACATATTGAGACACACTGAAGTGCCAGTTACCATTGTCAATCACTCGGTGGCAAATGAACAAAGGCAAGTCTACTTGTCAACAGTCTTAATTCATGTAACAGATGCACAAGGCAACAATCAAGTTCTACGTGCACTACTTGACAACGGGTCCCAAAGTTCATTTGTGACTGAAAGGGCTGTTAAAATGTTAAATTTAAATAAACACAAAACCCAATTTAAAATTTCTGGTGTTGGTCAAACTATATCGGAGATTCAATATCAAACAATACTCGACATTTCTTCTGTTCAAGGTTTATTCAAAACATGCGTTTCATGTTTAATTATGAATAAGATCACAGAACCCATACCTTCTACTACAATGCCAAAATATAACTTTACACTTCCAAGTCGTATTACTTTGGCAGATCCTACTTTCAATATATGCAATGATATCGACATCCTGTTGGGTGCCGACATATTTTGGAAGGTTCTACTGCCTGAGCGTGTTTCACTGGGAAAACATAATCCTATGCTGCAAAATACGTCCTTTGGGTGGATCGTTATAGGAGGTTGGAGTAAAGGGAATCAGAGGCATTCAGTCAATTGTTTAGTCGTAAACAAAACTGATGAAATCGTGAAGCGTTTTTGGGAAATAGAGGAAATAGGTGATTCGTATCAAATATTTAATGAACGGGAACAGTTTTGCGAGAATCATTTTAAAGATCATTATGAGCGCGACTCGTCTGGCAGATTCATTGTACGAATTCCGTTTAACGACAAAAAAGGTCAGCTAGGCGAATCAAGGCAAGGAGCATTAAATAGATTTCAGTCGCTAGAAAGAAAATTAGCGAAAAATAGCCATTTAAAACAAAGTTACGATTAATTCATGCAAGAATATATCGACCTAGGACACATGAAACAAGTCGAGGATGAAGGTGATGAGAAGATTGGTACTCAATATTATTTACCTCATCATGCGGTTTTAAAAGAATCAAGTTTGACAACAAAAATACGTGTTGTATTTGATGCGTCGGCCAAGACAAGTAGCGGTCTTTCGCTAAATGATGTTCAATGCAGCGGCCCGACCATACAAAATGAGTTGTTTTCCATACTATTGAGATTCCGAATTAAACAATATGTTCTCACAGGAGATATATCAAAAATGTATCGTCAAGTTCTGGTTCATTTTGATGAACGATGCATGCAAAGAATATTTTGGAGATTAAACAAAAATGAAGCAATACAAACCTATGAGCTGGCAACCGTAACTTACGGCACAGCATCAGCACCATTCTTAAGTGTTAGATGTTTGAAACAATTAGCTATGGATCACTCAACAGAGTTTCCCGAAATTAGCAGGATCATTGAGAATGATTTCTATGTACACGATGTGATTACGGGTGCTAATTCAAAGGCAGAGTTACTGCGCATTCAGCGAGAACTGTCAAACATCTTACAACGGGGCAAGTTCGAACTGCGTAAATGGTTGTGTAATGATTCAGAATTGTTATCTAAATTTCAAGTAAATAACAATTTAAATGTTGGATTAATTCATTTGGGACCAAATGACAATAATAAGACGCTTGGTATACTATGGAATGCTTGTAACGACATTATTCAATTTGAAACAAGTCAGCTTAAATATTCTCAACAATTTCCAACCAAACGTTTCATTTTGTCAACAATAGGTCAAATATTTGATCCTTTGGGATTGATTGCACCTGTCACAATTTTGGGAAAAATCCTTATTCAAAAATTGTGGTTACAAAAACTAGATTGGTATGATCCCATATCTGTTCATTTATCCAGTCTATGGTCAGAATTTGTAAATAATATTCAAAATTTGAATAACTTGAAGATTGATCGGTTTGTGTTGAAGCCAGAGTACGAGGAATGTGAGCTCCACGGTTTTGCAGACGCGTCTGAAGCGGCTTACGGTGCCTGTATTTACCTACGATGTAAGGTTAAAAATCAGTACTTTGTTCAAATGCTTTGTTCCAAATCAAAGGTTGCGCCAATTAAACAGGTATCATTGTCAAGGCTTGAATTATGCGCTGCAACATTACTCGCAAAATTAACAGACAAGGTACGACGATCAATCAGACTCAACATTCAAGCACAATTATTTTGGTCAGATTCCACGATTGTTCTTTGTTGGATACGAGGTTGTCCATCGCGTTGGAAAACCTTTGTTGCAAATCGCGTGGGTGTGATTCAGTCACTTACAAAACAAGAACAATGGAATCATGTAAGGTCTCAGTTAAATCCTGCAGATTTATTATCACGAGGTACGAATGCAGATGTTTTAAAAACCTCCACGTTTTGGTCAAATGGCCCACAGTGGCTCATTAAAGATAAGTCAGAATGGCCAGAATTTACGGAATCTGAACCGAATATAATTCCAGAGCAAAAAACTGTTTGTTTGCAAACAACCATTACAGACGAATCCATCTTCATACGATATTCGTCGATAACAAAATTAAAGCGCGTTGTTGCATACATGTTAAGATTTATTTCAAATTGTAAAGAAAAAAAACTATCTGGCCCTCTGAGCTGTACCGAATTAAAAAATTCTATGGTAGTTTTGCTACGTGTAATGCAACAAACTACATTTGTTACTGAGTATAATGATTTGGTAAATAAAAGGCCAATTAATAAAAAAAGCAGACTATTGTCTTTAAATCCGTTTATTGATAACGACAATTTAATACGTGTGGGTGGTCGATTAGTTAACGGTGATTATAATTTTAACAAAAAACATCCTGTCATCTTACCAAAGAGTCATGTTTTAACAGAATTGGTCCTCAGAAATGAGCATGTCAGACTGTTACATTGCGGACCTCAACAATTATTATATTCCGTACGGGATAATTATTGGCCAATCTCAGGTCGCACCGTATGTCGAGGAATAATTCGGAAATGTATTCGATGTTTTAAGGCTAAGCCAACGAATACGGAATATTTGATGGGTAATCTGCCTGAATGCCGCGTTAATCAGTTCAATCCTTTCACAAACGTTGGTTTGGATTACGCAGGACCATTTTTGTTGAAAGATAGAATAACAAGAGGTGCAAAAATCATAAAGGCTTATGTTTGTGTCTTCGTTTGCATGGCTTCAAAGGCTATCCATTTAGAATTATTAACTAATTTGAGCACAGAGGCATTTTTACAAATGTTAAAAAGGTTCATCGCTAGACGATGTTTGCCCTCCAACATATATTCCGACAATGCCACCACCTTTGTTGGTGCAGACTCCGCATTGAAAGAAGAATTTCTGTTTGTTGAC
The DNA here is from genome assembly GCF_024364675.1 of Aethina tumida. Classification (NCBI taxonomy): domain Eukaryota; kingdom Metazoa; phylum Arthropoda; class Insecta; order Coleoptera; family Nitidulidae; genus Aethina; species Aethina tumida. The sequence continues at coordinate 36,756,865 of NC_065435.1, read as the reverse complement.
ACTAACGTAGATAATATTAATCAATTCTTGAATAAAGAAGGTATTACGTGGCATTTCATTCCTGTGCGATCACCTAATTTTGGAGGTATATGGGAAGCTGGTGTTAAAAGCTTTAAACATCACTTGAGGCGAATATTAGGCAATGATACGTTTGAAGAGTTTTATACGGTAATGTCACAGATTGAAGCAGTTTTCAACTCGCGTCCAATAAGTCCATTATCAACAAATCCAGATGATTTATCTCCGTTAACGCCGGGTCATTTTCTAATTGGCAAATGTTTAACTTCAATTCCTGAACCTGTCCTTTCCCACATTCCTGTCAACCGACTCAATAATTACCAACGACTGGATCAACTGAAACACGACTTTTGGCAACGTTGGCAAAAAGAGTACGTGTCCGAACTCCAAGCCAGGTTGAAATGGAAACAAGCGGGTCAACACATCCTCAAACCAGGACATCTTGTCATCATTAAGGACGACCAACTGCCCCCTCTACAGTGGCGTATGGGACGCATTCTTGAGTTACATCCTGGTGAAGATGGAGAAGTGCGTGTAGTGAGTGTAAAAAGCACAACCGGTGTGCTAAAACGAGCAATTTCGAAAGTGTGTGCGCTACCTTGTGATTGACTTTTCTATTATGACTCCTATTCTGATTTCCAATGTATTAATTATATTCTATTTGTCTATTGAAAATTGTATTTTCAAGGCGGGCGGCATGTTAGAGCATTTGTCAACATTGGCAACGTCTAATGCGCAACCCCCTCCCCTTAGTTAGTTAGGGTGAATTAGCTTTAAGTTACTTACTTTTAAGTCAGCTCGAGAGCAACACACAACGTTCAGATGCTCCGAGCAAAATAAACAGAAAAATCACAAACTTGGCAGTTTTACTAGTCCAGCACATACAAAACATTGGTCCTTCGAGCAGAAACTATTACACATACAAAACAGGTTCTTTCTCATTGAAAATGGTAATTAGAAGAAATACTTATGTACAGTAGTGCTAGAAATGAAACCGATCGTACCAAACTGTTATTTTTAGGGAATAATTTTGGCTAAATTCATTACTTATACTTACAGGAATTCCCAACTAAACACAGAATAACGCTCCATAAAACAACACATTGATTTGTTTTCAGAATAAATTATGATTTTTGTTTATTGGAACAAGGAGGCCTCTCCGGGCACCGATGCGAAGATCATGGCCTAAGAGTAATTAACCACAAAGGTTTAGGAAAATAGAAGAGAAAACTAAAGAGGTACGTAACAATCGCTACATGGTAAAGAAAAGATGTCCCAAAGAGACGCAGAGGTCTAGACAGCCAAGAGACAAGGTCTCTTGTATCTGTCGGATTCACAGGGTTGGATATCATGCAAGCATGCAATCTCCGGATTAGAGTGTTGAAAGATAGATCTCCGGAGATTGAGGGCATGCTATTTTCTCTGAGGCTATGAAATATGAAAAAATATGCAAGAAATCCGAAAAAAGTACAAGAAAAAATCACAATCTATCAAAAAGGCTGAGGACTAAGGCAGGTACTTTCATTTTATGGAAAGTTTTCCATAGTATGGGCATACGTTTCAACTCATCTAACATCTGAGAATTAAGCATGTTTATAGTAATTATAATATTAGAATGGTGCTGTAGTTGTTTTTGCTTATATATATATATATATATATATATATATATATATATATATATATATATATTAGAGAAATTCAGAATGGTAGATTGCAATCCAGTTAAAACACCGTATGACTACCACACAAAAGTTAACAGAGATTTAAAAATGTTCAAAGTCCCCACATGATACAGAGAATTAATTGGTACTCTAATGCAGCCGATCAAAACTGGGGCTTTACAATAATTAGCTGTGTCTTTCTGACAATCGAACCTGGATTTGAGCCGCTTTTTCAGTTTCTTATTTCACGGTTTTTGTCTCTTAATAGGAACTTCTTCTGAAATGGAACTGGCGATGTGCCGTGTGGTCCCAATAGGACTCTGAAGCACTCGAACTTCTTGCACGCTTGCTGTTTTCGCATTTCATGACCGGTAATTCAGTTATTAAATTGTTTATAGTACGGAAACCAAAACTTAATTCGGTTGTTTCTTGAATTGGAAACCAAGGTTACCAACCAAGTAAACAATTTTTTTTATTTGTCTGAATTTAGTAACTAACTAAATTCAGACAAAAGATGGACAGATTTCAGTAGTTGCTACCCAAACTTGGATAAATGACGATTGTTACCGCTGCCATTGGTAACGTCAGAAAAGTCTTTTATTGTTAGCAACTTTTGTCAATTGTTCAAAGTGTGGTTAGCAACCAGGGAATATTCGAAAGAGAAGAGTTGTTAATTTGGCTGGTAACATCGGTTACTAAATCAATAAACTATGTGTGGTGTCCGGAAAAGAGACAAGCTAAGTGAAAAACTCAATAAAACCCAAAAGTCTGCCGACCTTTCCAGAGGTACCCGATTTTCTTAGTGTTCAAATTTATGTATATTGAATTGTATTAAAGCATTGCATATTCTTCAGACAACAAAAGTATGTTTTGCTTTTGATTAATAAACATATCTCCTTCATTGCTGTTGGAACCTGAATATGTACAAAATGTAATTTGATTTCAAAACTGAACTTGAACAATTATTTGGTAACTTACAATTTCGTCGTTGAAAAGACGAAAACTACAAAAGAAATAAGTATTTACTTTTTACACGTGAGCCGTTTGTTTCATTTTTTAGCTTTCAATGCAAACACAAATTTAAGCAATATCGTTTTGTCATGAAAATATTTTTGTTTATATTCAAAAAATAATAATAATTTTTTCCAGATTGATGTTTTTAATGAACTCAGAAGTCAGATTTATCTAGTAATAGAGGTCCTTATGATATTCCTTCTACAGTATTGAATGAATTGTGGATTATCATTAACAAAGCCTCTAACCATGAAATTTAACTTGTTTTTAAAATGTGCTTTATTTCCTAATGCACAGAAAAATTCATTTATTATACGTACCTTAAAGAATGGAGATAGTTTACTTGTAACAAATTTAGGCCTGTATGAAAAATGTTTTGTATTCCATAATTGTCCAAAAAAATTCATTCCCAAAATTATTATGCCATAGTTCCAAAATATTATAAATGAGAGTCAACACGGATATTGCAAATGTAAATCTTCTGCGACCAACCTTCTTATTTATAACAATTCGACAGTTATTATTTACAGGTTGATGTTGTTTATACAGACTTTTAAAAGGCATTTGATAGAATCTGCCATGATTTATTGTTTGCTTAACTAACTGGGCTGGAGTTGTCAAGTAAGTTTTCCACTGTAGATAATCATAACGATTGTAATGTAAAGTGATTAGTTTTTTAAAAAAAATAAATCAACATTATTTTCGAAAGTTACACTTTACATAAAATATTTTAATGTAATATGTTTGAAATTTAGAAATGTGTAACAGATTAGGCGGTAGTTTATCTAGAAAAGTTGGTTTGGCTCAAACTAAAATAAATTTGCGTAAATGTAAACGAAAAACTGGTGAATATTCTGGTGCTGAAAGAGTTCAAACACAGAGGTTCAAGAATACAGATATTATTAAAAAGCACTGATTGCAGAACAATTTTTAAATGGGATGGACAGTAATTTAGCATATAAATTCCAGCTTAAAGTATGCGTTATTGTTGAAGAAGAAATTATGAGTAGAAATATTTAATCTTTCCATTTCTCTGTTAACATCTTCTATTACTGACTAGTAATTAATAAGTCAACTTAGTTGTCACGCCCTTCCAAATTCTGTCAATGTCAAAACTTTTCGGGTTATTCATCAAACTCTCTAATACCCTCAAAAATTATTTCTTTTTACAAATTGCAAATTTAAATAAAGCATCCTAAGAACTCCATTTACAATTCAACGCATATGGAGAGTTACTACCACGATTTTAACACATTTTTAAAGCAAGTATGGAACATATAAGTAAAACAAGTAATCGTGTAAGCGTTCCTTTTAATTATGTTGCCCTTGTTGCACTATAAAGTAGATATTTAGAAAAATACTAGTTAATAGGATCCCAGGCTCTGCGATGCTTTGTCGTATAAAATAACCAGAACGAAAATATTCCAACATTAGTTGACTAAATTGTCAGAGAGTTGTCAAAACGTGCGTACTCGTTAGGAACACTCAAGAAAACGTGGAGACACTAAAAATATATATGTAACAAACCAACAAAAAATGCTATTACTTATAAATTTCTACTGTAAAAAGATTGCAAATCTTTACGCAGAAAATTGTAGAATAGAAATCAATATTTCATGATTTGGTTTAAAAGTTGTGTTGACATTATTTGAACTTGTCATCCAAATATGAGGAATCTAGATAAATTTCGTCATAAAATTAGCAAATATGGAAACATTGGTATCTTAGTGTTGTGGGAGACTGATAACCCAACCAAAAGTGAAAGAGAAAAATTCAGTGCACCGTTGAAAATTATCGCTCACTAATTAAAGAATCAACCACGTTAATGGCAAGTTTTTGTCTGAAAATTTCGATTACGAGTCCTGAAAAATCACGGAAATCACGAACTTTCAAGTTTCAGTAGCAACGAAAGAAATTTGTTTATCAAATAAAAGAAAATAACATTTATGTTGCTAAGATTACATTTCCTTGTGACATGTGCCAGACGTTACAATATAAACAAAACGTCCAATGTCCAAATAAACCATATTCGAAATATGTAATTTAGAAAAAAGTTGTCTTCTTTCAAGTAAATTTGATTTCAGTAAGAAGAAATGCTAGTTGTGTCTATGTTGATGATAGCCTGTTATTCTCAATTGATGAATCAGAACTAAATTAATTTAAAAGAGAACTGAAAAACACATTTGAAATTAAAATAATGGAAACCCCAAGTAATTATTTGGGAATGCAAATAGAAAGTTTTAGTATTTATGTGGAACAAATTTTAAACAGATTTGAAAAGACTAATGCTAATCCTAATACTATTCCAGTCGACCCTCACATAACACAGCCTGTTCCGTCAAATTTTACTTGGCTACCACCGCAAATAATCTGCCTTAGAGACAATAAATCTGTTGCCAGTTTAGGAACATATAATACTTTCGTAAAAAGCACCTTTTTGTTTTGACCTTCATCGTCATGGTCTAACCTCACTTGTACTGAGCATTGCACAGATTATACTTTGTTGTCTGCGACTCTGATTTTATGTATGACAGGAGCCGTCATATTTTCAAGCATGTTCTTACTTACACTTGCCATGGGTCATTTTGGCTGGATGTTGCCTCAAACACAACAGCATATGATGAACTACTTGCTTTTTGTTGAACATTCTTGGTCCTGGATTTGCATTTGAGGACTTTTATGACCTTACTTATTACAAGTGTAGTGTAAGTTCATCGCCAACTTCGAAACCAATGTTTCTGAGCTTGTGAGCGGTACACATTAATTTACTCATATATTTCTCTACGTTTTAACGTGCAGTAAGTGAAGTATTACAGAGATCATGCAGCAGCCCATCACAGCGTGTCAACCAAGAGTTATCAAATACTTATGAAAACGTATCCTATACTTCTTTTGCAGTACTACTCTCTTGTATGTGCACGTAATGTATTTAGTCAACTAGTAAATTTATCCTAGTTTTTGCCTTTGTGACTCATTTTGTGTCCACAATGATACATGTGGGGAGGTTTATGCAGTCCACAACTTCTCTTGCTGTAGATGTGTTTTTACAGCAAATCGCCAGGTTACGTAATTATCTCGGCCGGTTAACTTTTCAATTAATGCCAATTGATTGTTTGCTGACAATTTAAGAACCCTTATTCCAGATGTTACGAGAAATCACCTTTCAATTGTCGTATTGACGTTTTAGGTTAACTTTATTACTTTTCTCAGTAAATAAGCCTTTCTGGGCTTAAAAGAATTTATGAAGAAAAATTTATATTTAAGAATTTAGTGTTAAAATTACAACTTAACTGTCCACAGGCGCACAATTCAAATTACAATTTTAACAGTTTATGTGTAGTTTCATTGCACTCCTAGCAGGTCATCGCATCAGTTATAATTGGCTTCCCAAGAGGAGATGAAACATTATTTGTTTTAAGTAGTGTCAAAATTTTTCATTCTTTATAATAGTGTAAGCTACATTGTGCTGTAAATTAGATTTTTTTAGAAGAATGCTTCAAGTAAACTAATTAGGGTTAACAAGACAGCATTAAGTTAACTAAGGAAAGCATATTATCATATTTTGTACGCTGGGTCAGCTCCTGGAGTAATATTTATACGATCCACATTCCGCACATTTTGGCAGATTGAAATAACCTCTTTCCGTAATTCGCCAAAGAGCATTATAGGATCGGATACAGAACAAAATAAAATTACACAAAGATCAGTTGTCAAGATTGTCAATGAGTTGTCAAAGAATACGAACCGTATTCCATATCAGTCTTCACAATTTTGCCAAACTAATTTAAGTGTTTCTTTTCTATGAAAACTTTTTTCTAAATGTTAGTGTATTTATCTTTTTGCTTTAATTCAATTCAATATACATAAATTTGAACACTGAACAATTTCTAACATTATCTCAGTCATCTAAATCTTATCAATATTAAAATTTGCCCTAATATATATTATTTATTTCCTTGAAAATTATTACTTTTTACCAGTGTGCGTTTATATTCGGATTCAAACTCAGATAAATCAAATGTATATGAAAAAATACATTCAAAATTTATAGTCAAATTATTTTATTATCATTAACCATTAGTGACAATAAAGTATGTATCTAAGGACATTTATATAATATTTAAAAAACAAAAGAAAACTTACTGCATTGTCCCGGATGTGAATCGGTACGGTCTCAGTCGGGGATCGTTGTGTCGGTACGGATATTCGAACCGGCACGACTTTGGGCGCCGTGTTTGAAGGATATAACTGTACATTTTATATATATATATATATATATATATATCAGTTACTAAATCAATAAACTATGTGTAATTTGAGGAGAAATGACAAACCAAGTGAAAAACTCAATAAAACCCAAAAGTCTGCCGGCGCTTCAAGAGGTACCCGAAAACTATGCCTTAGGAATAAAATATCTGCTGTCTGCTAAACTACAGACACCTTCGGTAAATCCTGGAAATACTTCTACTTCTAACACCAATCCTTTCTCCCAACTGGCCACCCCACACCTCCAAAACGCAAAAGTTTTCCACGAAGTGGGTCACGCCTATGAAGGTGATGTCGAAATCGTCTGATGATGACGCACCCCTGCGCTCACCGAAAGGACACGAAAGTACCGGAAGTCTTTATTTCCATTAAGGTCAAAAGCCAAAAGTGAATAATTGGAACAGTTTACCAGCATCTGGTTCAGTTTTTGATTCCAATCATTGTGCATCAGTAGTTATATTTTTAGTAACTGAAGATTGAAATCTGCCCCGAGTGAATTGGACTAATGATGAGTATAGTGTTTTCATGAGTACTGAGGTTTACTCATTAAACTATCACTTATCATTAGTTGATTGGGATTTACTTTTTAGCAATATGGATGTTAATGATTGTGAGCACAAATCTTATGAAATTTTATACAATATGTTCCATCTTGATCTACCTGTAAAAAATAATTAAGAACTATGTTTCTTAAGTTGTTCTATAAAGAGCTTATGACATTAACAATTTGTTATTCATTTGCAAATATTTGAATTTCGTTGTCATAAACAAATTTAAATATTTTTCATAAAATCAAGTAGCCCAAAAAGATTTCTTTATTTGGTTACCACCAAACTGTAACCAGTTCATACGGAAACATACCTCTCTTATACATAATTTGTTTTCAGAATAAATTCAGATTGAAATCTGAAAGTACGATGTAAAAGGCAAATGCTGGAAAGATTCTAGTGTCCCAAGAATTGGATTTAAATGTACGTATAATTTTCATCTGTATTCAAGATTTTTATAATTAATGATATATTTTATGCTAAAACATACACAATTAAATTATTTAATTTAAATAAAAAACAAATAAACTATTTCGACGATTCGTTGGACACCAGGAGTTAGTTACACATTGACAGACTGATTACTATCATATAAATGAAGATGAAATGAGCTACGACAAAGCCACACGATATCGGGAAATATTTTCTCCGAGGCTATGAAATATGAAAAAAAAAATCCAAGAAATCAGAAAAAAGTACAAGAAAAAATCCCAATAAAGAAGAAAACAAGGCTGAGGACTGGAATGTTCCTGCTGGAGTTCCACATATCTGTGTGTGTATAAAGCAGGTACTTTCATTTTGTTGAAATGTTTCCACAGTATGAACCTATGTTTCAACTCATCTAACATTTGAGAATTAAGCATGTTTATAATAATTATAATTTGATAATTGTGGCGAAGAAATTTTTCCTATTCTAATCTGTACTTTATGACGGTAAATGCGTTTCCTAAATAATTATGTTGTATATATTATAAATAATTATGTTATATATAGCTGTAAATCTTGCTACTGAATAATTGGAGTTTGAAATAATCGACAATGTGTCGAAACCATTTTATAACACCAAACTAAATTATCGCCTTAAGGGCGGCGTCTCCCTGTATTAAATTCCCTATACAAACGCCGCCGACGACTTGGAGCAAATCTCAAAAACTACGCAATCAATCTATTTGAAATTTTGGGTGCGGATTAACAAATGATTGATCTTTGACATGACATAGTTTTAAAGCCGTAATTTTATTTAATAACAAAGTGATTGATGATCAAACTAAGGTCATTTTCTACCATTTTTGTACAGCAAATAACTCAAAAAATAAAGAATATTTTGGTAAATGAAATATGTCATGTCAAAGTTTAGATATTTAACAAGACTGTACAGTAAAAATTTTCCGAGAAAAATAATTCGTTTTTTAGATTTGCTCCAAATTAGCAAATTAATAAAATTTCATACGTAAACCGAATAATCATAGAAATCTGTAAGTATAAGTGATTGCGGAGAAGGAAGGGGGGTATGTCATGTGTTCCACTCATTATTCATAGATGGCCTATTGACTGGACGTATTCAGGGAAATTTGTACATTTTTATACGTTATTATAGTAATAAAATTTAGAAACTCTTTGATTCATAATACTACTAATTTCAGAATTACAAATTAGCCACATGTAAGAAAGCCATGTGAGCCTGTATCATACAAGAAATTCAAAAATAATATATATTTTTTTAAAAAATATTGATAATTGATTATTCATCATTAATTAAATTTATGTGATGTAAAAATATATTATAATCTCATTATTTAAATAGTTATCAAATAATTTAAATAGTAAATTTTTAACCTGGAAATCTAAAATTAAAATTCTGCTTATTGTTCAATATAATATAATACAATACAATTTTCATTATCTGATAAATTAAAATCAAAACACTTTTTATATACAATATTGTTTGGTTTATAATTACAGTAAAGTAATGCGTAAACTTTGTAATTTGAATGAAATTTATAGGAATGGTACGTAGTGAAACAAATTATTTCAAAAATTAATGTTTTATTAAAATGTCACTTTTTTTTCTTTTCTTGCGCTTCTCTGATGTAGGGTGGATCTAAACATTTTAAATTTCGCCCTCTTCTATTTAAAATTATCTCTGGCCCCAGACAATTCAAAAAGAATCTTTCCAATTTTGGAAGCATTTTGTTAATCCAAAAGTCTTCATCTTTAGGAATTACTTCGACGTGAATTTTATTTTTTGGCCCTGAATATACAATAAAATAGCATCGTTTAGCTCCTATAATATTTAGTTGGCCTTGTATTTGATAGTAATATTCGTGATTTTTCCTAAGTGCTATTTTATTGTCTTTCATTGACAAATATGGTATTTGTTTTCTTATAATCCCCTCTTCTAACGAATATCCAGATTTGAAGGTCTTATAAGAACACTTGACCTCCACAATTTCGTCTTCAGAAATAATTCCTGAAAATATAAAAATTTAATTATAAAAATACACAATATAATTTATAAAAATTTGATACCATCAGGTGAAGCTCCTAAATATCCATGAAGAACGTCAACAAATAAACCGGCAGGCTTTACAATTTTATTGTAGTCTTCTTCAAATTTTTTTATTGCTACCGTTTCATTTATTTTCCCGTACTTTGTAGCTTCAGTAGAAAAATTATTTTTTCTTAAAATTTTTTTAACTATACTATCACAAGATGTCGATTCTTTTAATTTTATAACATCTCCAAAATTGGAAGCAGTAAGCCGGTGCATTCTTTCCGTTAAATAATTTGGATTGTTAAATTGGCCAATTGTTTTTTCGTTTATTTTAAACTGTTCTTTTTTAGTAATCTTTAAGAAAACTTGTTTAAAAATTATGTATATATACATAAAGCATACACCACCTTCAAACGTTCGCACAAATTTTGTACTGCTGAGTTGATATCACTATCTGAAACATATGTTTCCGCTATGTTAGGACCATAGTTAGAATCTCCTGAAAATTTGATCCTTTTTTTTACAGATTCCCTATCATAAGGATTTTTGCGCTTCCGCTCTTTTTCATTACCCTGAGCACTTATATATTTTTTTAGATTTTTACCTGGACTTTCATTAAAATATGATTTCCAAGGTTTTGTATGCCAATCTGAACCATAATTGTAAGAGAGGACGCTTAAATGAGCTCGTATTTGAAATGAATTTCTTTGAATCAAGTTCAATCTTTTTCCCATATTGAAACGAGCCATTATATTCATAAAAATTTCTGCTTTATTGTTGGTTTCTTTATCAAGAAGTAAATCAGCCTTCATTAATAATTGCTCAATAGCACCAAAAAGATGGTGATGCAGGCCAGAAGATATAAGTTGAGTTGTTCGGTCATTAGAAACGTCTCCAGTATTGGTGCACAAATACTGTTTGCAAGCACTGTGATTACCATAAACGTGATATATTGAATTTCTAATATCGGCTCTTAGATTTTCTGGATCCTGCGTATTTGCGTAAATTGCAGATTGAACTGATTTATTTAGTTCATTAATAGTATCGCTTTTTAACATCTTTCTGGCATCAACAGGGACCCCTTGAGAATCTTTTTTAATTTTGTAAAGGTTTTTACTGAAATTTTTTAATACATGGTTCATGCATTCAATTTTAACAACCTAAAAAGTATTGTGTAAATATTTGTAAAACTTATCTAACTATTATTTTATATTACAAGTTTACCTCGTGTCCATATGGTACCTTTTCTTTAATATTTTTAAAAACTGAGGAATCACCATCTGCAATAAATTTTAAGTATTTCAACCCATGCATTTCTATGCTGTTATTAAATCCCTCCACTATTATATCCTGTTCCATTGAAGATGATGAACCGGACCAATTTTTAATACAAATATGTGTTTTAGCAGCTTCATTATTGTTTTCGGCTCTAGCGCAAATACAACAGTATTTATTCCTTACACCTACGAATAATACTTTTCCTGTTGTTTTCCCTATTATATTATTTGTTACATATCCGAATATATTATAAACTTACAGCTCCAGAATTTGCATTATACGTATGTCCATAGCTTCGTTTAGACCATCCTCCATCTAAATATCCATCAGTTATATATGGAATGCCATGTGAATCTACATGTCCTTCCTTAATTGCAGCTTCACGTTCTAATTTTCCAGCTTCTTCCAAAGCAAGCCATAATGATTCTTTCCATACCTATAATATTTCATGTATAAAAACAATAAAAATTTCAGTAATGGTACTATAACACACCTGATCCAATTCATTTTGAATTTTATAATACAAATTTTTAGATAAACATGGAATATCCATTACTTTCAATAATTCCATTAAATGTGCGTAGGTGCTTCCTACTGAAAATGTTCCCCATACAGCTGCTCTGTTAATTTTGGACCTTGTTTTCGGATTTTCTGTTGAAACTGATACTTCTTTGTCACAAATGTTGCATTTTAAAATAAATGTGCTTCTTAACCCACATCGCACTTCTTTTAGATAAACTAATTGTCCACCAGTGCACCTCTTGTTGTGTTGTACTTGAATTTTAGTTGTTATATTTAGGAAGTATCTGATATCTACAATTCGATAACCTGTCAATGAATTGATTTCAGGAACAACTTCTATATCCAAAGGAAAATTTTCAATTCTAAAATAATACTAATTAAGTCGTCGCCGTCAGATATGGTTTCCAAAAAAGATGAATTTTGCCAATTTGAATAAAAACGTACCGTTCATTTTCTTCATTTATTTCTGAAAACGTTTTTCTTTCACTTTTGCATGGGGTTAAATTAGACTTAGTTCTAACAGAACGTAACGGGGTTGTTGTACCACATGGACTAAGAGCTTCTTCGTTTGGACGTGAATTGAAAATATTATCTAGTATCTCATTTAAAATATATCGGGAACATTGGGTAGATTCTTTATAATTCTCAACTCGTTCTAAAAGTTTATCCACAATATATGATCCTATTTTCTCTACTTCCCTTTTTCTTTGTACATTTACTTGAACTTTTGATTTTTTTCCACGTCTCTTAGTCCAAGAAGCAAATATACGCGTTTTCGGCACTTTCTAGAATTAATATTGCTTTTATTTTATTATTGTATACTATTATATATAAATACATTATAATATACAATGGTTCATGCTTCTTTGATTTTAAATTTCATAATTATGTGTCACTTGATATTCCAATTTTATAAAGTTAATTTAATTACATAAACTCGACCTTGGGGTGGTAATGCCATTCTGCAGCCGACTATATACTATATATGTAATAAAAATTTAAAACTATGATATTTATATTAAATTCACTAAATTCGATTTGAAATAAACATAATACATTCTTCAAATAAATCATTCTTTATTCATAATTTCACTGGGAGAAAAACCAACAACAAACAATGAACATGGAATATTGATGCAATCAATGAAAAACCAAGGACACAAAAATATGAAATAATATCAAAATTGTGACATATACAAGTAAAAATCAATTAATTGATGACATGAATTAACAAATATATATATACTAAACAATAATACAGCAATATAAATCAAAAATTGAATAAAAAACTTACCTTTAAGAGTTTACAATAAATTACACTTTGGCTCACGACTAAAATAAGACTAATTTGTTTCTTTGTTTGAAACTGTGACTGTTTCTTCAACCACCAAAACTGAACTAAAATTTCTGGCTCGTTTTAAATGTATACTGAATCGCACCCCTCTCATTGACCACTTAACTCAAGTACTACCCGAACAGAAAAATTCCATCCGTTTTGTTGATGTTATCACATTTCACTTAAATTTCGACACAAAAATACACGCAGGTCACATGCACTGGTTTGTATCACTCCTCACTCTAAGGGTGCGAAAGTAATTTTCGTGGCGCCAAGAGTATGTACTAAATGCAAATTTAGAGATAAGGTCACTATCCTACACAATCAAAATCGAAACAATAAGAATCGATTAAAGATTAACTTTGAGATCATTTTTTTAAATTAATAATAGATTGTAAATCGACATCCGTATTTGTATATCGTATTTATTATATTTGTTTATATGATAAAATGTGATTGGTTTAGAACTAACTATACGACACAAACCCCATTAGTAACTGTATACATTATTATATTTTTCATATATATTATTGTATCATATATTAATTTTATATAATTTTAATTAATAAAAATATATTAAGAATTCATTACTATTATAAATTTCATAATCTATTTACAAACAATAAATTCGTTATAAATATGAGATCTCGAGTGCGGTCCTGTCCCATGCAAAAAATTGTGCACACGAACGTTTTAAAACCGAATGTTTGTTAGATTTCGTGGCGGCACCACATTACGGGCTATGTTTTGTTTTGCGTCCTTTTCTGACCGAAAGTGCGATTCCTTGTCTAGTAAACGCCGCTGTTAAGTTAAACTAAGCAATTTTATTTGTAAAGTTAAGTTATATTTATTTATTTGTGAATCTCATTTATAGTCTTCCAGTGTAGGTTGAAATATAAGGATGAGATTGATTCGAAACATTTCTACCATCAACAATATTATATCAAATCGAAAAATCATCACGATATTCCTTTGCTCTGTCAGTTTGCTGACACTGTGGATTAAAACGAATAGAATTATAAGAAAAGATATAACTGAACCACAATTTGGTGAAATATTAATACAATATAAGAATCAAATCAAGTTTTGCTTGGGAGAAGACAACTTTGTTCTAAATTACATACTTGTGACATGTGTCATAAGGAAACGTAATCTTAGCAACATAAATGTTATTTTATTTTTTTACAAACAATTGGTTGCTATTGAAGCTTGAAATAAATGTCGACGAGAGATCTGCAACTGATTTGATTTCAGTGACTCTCAGGGCACGTAATATAAATATTCAGACAGGAAGTTGCTATTTTTGTAACTGTTTAAATATTTCACCTTTTTAAATCAACAGTAAATTCACGTAGGTGATTCTCTCAGCTTGAATAACTGAGCGACAGATTTCAACTATGCACTTTCTTTTTCACCATTGGTTATCACCCTCAAATGATATACTAATCTTTCCATATTTGATACTTTTATATCGCACATTATTTAGATTCTTCATGTCTGGATGACAAATTCAAATAATATCAACACAATTCATAAACCAAATCATAAAATAGTGATTACTATTTTATAATTTTCTGCGTAAATATTGATTTGCAATCTTAGTTCGGTTGAAACTTATAATTAATGGCTTTCAGTTCTGCTAAAATTTTCATCTACTTTGGTGCATATATATTTTTGGTGTCTCCATATTTTCTTGAGAGTATGCGTGATTTGACAACACACTGACAACATCGAGAACTAAAGATGGAATATTTTTGTTCTGCTTATTCGCTGATCATTTAATCGCGATACTGATCATAGAAGATCATTTTATACTACCACACATCGCGGAGCCTTGTATCCTATTAAGCAGTATTCTTCTAAAATATCTGTAATAATGATAATAATATCATAAATGAAAAAAAAGTTTATGCTCCTATAGACATTCAAGATAAAGTAAATTGTGTTTCACCTCTTGAAAGTTTATAAAGATTTTTTAGAAAAGTAATACTTAATAGGATCCCAGGTTCCTATAATCGCGATTATAAATCAGCAACTAAGGCCAAGTTGCCCAATTTGTCAGCTCTCAAGAAAACGTGGAGACACTTAAAATATATATGCACAAACGTAGATGAAAATTTCAGCAAAATTACATATGATAGAGCAATTAATTATAAATTTCATCTGAACAAAGATTGCAAATCAGAAAATTGTAAAGTAGAAATCACTTTTTCATGATTTTGTTAATAAAATGTGTTGACATTATTTGAAGTTGTCATCTAGAGATGAGGAATCTAATTAAAATTTGACATAAAATTAGCAAATTTGGAAAGATTGATATCTTAGTGTTGTTTGAGGGTAATAATCCAACCAAACGTGATAGAAAAAATTCAGTACCTAGTTGAAATTTGCCGCTCACTAATTCTTGCTTAAAGAATCAACTACGTGAATTATCTTTTGATTTAAATAGGTGAAATATTTAAACATTTACAATAATAACAACCTACTGTCTGAAGGTTTCGATTACGAGTCACTGAAATCAAATCAGTTGCAGATCTCTCGTTGATATTTATTTTGAATCAAAGAAATTCTGTCTGTGATTCTGCATATAATTAACATGTGAATAGAAATTGTTTTTGTTAACATTGTTAACTTTATACTTAAATGCCGATATATATTTTGTTGCTAAGAGAGGTGAGGGATGAAATTGAAAGGAAGATAACTAGCCTGATGTATACATAAATAAAATTTTTATTAATTAGTAATTACAAAAATAAACGGACATTTGGGAGTGAGTATTGGATTGAGTAGCGTTTTGCAGACTTTCATGTTTCAATAGAAACGAAGGAAGTTTGTTTGTCAAATAAAAGAAAATAACAATTATGTTGCTAAGATTACGTCACCTTATAGCATGTCACCCTGTCCAATTATAGGCAAGAGTTATGGTTAATTCAATTAATCCTAATTCGAAATATGTACTTTAGAAACACGTTGTCGTCTTTCAAGTAAATTTGAATTGATCTTGCATTGTATTAATATTACATCAAGTTGTGGTTCAGTTATATTTTTTGGTATAATTCTATTCGTTTGAATCCACAGTGTCAACAAATTGACAGAGCAAAGAAATATCGAGATGAGATGAGTTATACTAAATGGTAGAACTGTTTCGAATGAAATTCTTCCTTATATTTCAACCTACACTAAATGACTATAAATGTGATTCCCAAATATTCATATATAATATAACTTTTCAAATAAAACTACTTTGTTTACCTTTAAGTTATGTGGTTAATTTAATATAAGTTTGGTTGTTAATAAATGGATTCGACCCATTGTCGATTTTTTTAACCTTCAACTATTCAGTGGAGGTACTTAAAAGTTATATGCAACATATTTTTTTAGGAAACACATTTAGTGATTACAGTACAGATTAAAATTTAAGGAAGAATTACTTCGGCACTAATCTAAAATTATAATTGCTATAAACAAGCTTCATTCTCAGATGATAGATGAGTTGAAACCTAGATCCACACTATGGAAACATTTCCATAAAATGAAAGTCCTGCTATATACAGAGATAGATATGTGGAACTCCAACGGGAACATTTTAGACCTCAACCTTTTTGGTAGAATTTTTGAAGACGGTTTCTTGGTAATGCTGTTTTCTTCTTTATTGTGATTTTTTCTTGTACTTTTTTCGGATTTTTTGGATTTTTTTTCATATTTCATAGCCTCAGAGAAAATATTTCCCGATGTCGTCAGGTTTTGTCATGGCTCATTTCATCTTCATTTATATGATGGTAATCAGCCTTTCCATGTGACCGTAACTCCTCGTGCCCAACGAATCGTCAAAATACCTTAAAAAAGATATATAAAATTATTAAAGATTAATCATATTATATAATCCAACTTTATTTGTTTTTCATTTAAATTAAATAATTTAATTGTATGTGTTTTAACATAAAATATGTCATTAGTTATAAAAATCTTGAATGCAGATGAAAATTATACTTACATTTAAATCCAATTCTTGGGCCACTAGAATCTTTACATCATTTGCCTTTTGCATCGTACTTTAAGATTTCAATCTTAATTTATTCTGAAAACAAATTAATTAGGTATTAATGTGTTGTTTTAAGGAGCGTCATATACATGAAAGTACTTATTCTTTGTTTAGTTGGGAATTCCTGTAAGTAAATTAATGAATTTAGACAAAATTATTCCCTAAAAATAACAGTTTGATACGATCTGTTTCATTTCTAGCATTACTATACACAAGTATTTCTTCCGATTATCATTTCCAATGAGGCAGGGACTCATTAATAAAAGCGAGAATATTTAACTAATAATTTTGATTTGAAGCGTAGGAGCAACTTCAGAGATGTGGTTCGTATGAAATAAAAGTTTGAAATGATTAAAGTTTGGTGGTAAACAAGTAAAGAAAACTTTTTGGTCTACCTGATTTTATGAACAAAATTGAAATTAGTTTATGACAACGAAATTCAAATGTCTACAAATGAATAACGAATAGTTAATGTTATAAGCTCTTTAGAGAACAACTTAGGAAACTTAGTTTTTAATTATTTTACATGTAGATAAAGTAGGAACATAATGTATAAAATTTCAGAAGACACAATCAACCAATGATAATTGATAGTTTAAAGTGTAAACCTCAGTACTCATGCAAACACTATACTTACTCATCATTGGTCCAATTCACTCGAGGCAGGTTATGTTAGAATATCTAGACATCGTGTATAACGGTTGTGATGACAACGGAGAATAAAAACAACAGAAGAGCACAGGGGTGCGTTGTCAGGATTTCGAGACCACCTCCATAGGAGTATCCCACTTTGTGGAAGACTTCTGCGTTTTGGAGGTGTGGGTTGGCTGGTCGGGAGTACAGATTGGTGTTAGGGTTAGAAGTAGGAGTACTTCCAGGATTTACCGATGGTATCTGTAGTTTAGCAGACAGCTTACTGCATTACTTACTTTCATTCGTTTTAATTCACCCTCTAGTTCCGAGATTTTAATCTTAACATCTAGTTTTCGGGTACCTCTTGGCTTATCTTTTTCGCGGACACTACACATGGTTTATTGGTTTAGTAACCGAGGTTGCCAGCCAAATTAACAACTCTTCTCTTTTGTCTGAATATGGCAACTCTTATAACTAAATTCAAACAGAAGGACGAACTTTATGTCTAACTCCATTTGGGGGTCTGATATCGGTGTAGCTCTTTGCCGAATTTTGCTGTTGTTACTTACTTTTCAGAGAATATGCAAGAAATTGCAGTAATTTATTCAATCAATTAATTGAAATACAAAGGATGAATCAACAAAAAAGACAACTACTACTGTGCTCTTGAGCTGTTTCTCTCAAACTGACTCTCACTGTTTCTTGATCACCAAAGTTACCTCGGTCGCCTTCATTTGTCAATTGTTATTGTTTTTTAACTTACTTTATTCTATTTTATTGTTTATATTAACACCGCCTCTCAATAGAATAGAATGAAGGCAATCCGAATCATAATGACATTTCAATTATTTGTGATTGCTTTTCTTCCTCTAGGTAAGTCGCAAATAGACCTAGTATTGTTCTTTGCTAACGACTGCATCTCACAATTGATTACTTATTCCCACTCAGACCAGTCACTACGCCGTTTTGCTTCCGATATTGTGGACGGATCGTCACCAACAAATCGTTCTGCTGATAACACTAGTGATTCACCTTCGATAGATGATAGTGCCATATGCGCATCACATTCAGGTGCATAATTACCGTAACGTAGCGGTGCCTTTCTTACTCTCCCGCTCTTTCGTTGAGTTACCTCGCTGATACCCATGTTATCCAAATAAACGCCGTTACCAACACAAGCCAAATTAGTACTGTGGATTTCTCCAGTTTTATCAGTACGCGACTGTTCATCATCATTTGGTTGAACTGCTTTACCGTCACACGTACTCCCACTATCTGTAACCGCCTCTGAACCGATTATCTCTACTAACTTTGATCGATTTAATACCGATGATTCATTGAATGTTACATTTCGTCTAAAAATTAGCTTCTGTTGTTCAATATCCCAAAGTCAATACGTACCAAACGTCGCACCATAACCAAGCATAATACATTTTGTTGCTTTTGCTTGTAATTTCAACCGCATTTCATGTGGAATATGATTGTAACATTCAGAACCAAATATTCGAAGGTTTGACAGCTCTGGTTTCTTTCCAAACCAATTTTCTGCTGGTGTCTTGTCTTTAAACTGCTTTCCACCCGCGTTTGTTGGCGATCGATTTTTGATATAATTTGCCGACATAATTGCTTCATTCCAAAACTTATTTTCCATCCCACTGGCCAAAAGCATTATCGTAGCCTTGTGTTGCAGCGTTTCATTTAAACGTTCAGATACTGAATTCATTTCCGGATTGTATGCAACGGTGACTAACATCTGAATACCCTTTTGTTTGCAGTATTCTTTAAATTCGTTTGACGTATATTCACCACCGCCATCATGTCTCAATTTTGACACCTTTGAGCCATGAAGTGCCTCAGCCATTGCAACAAATTCCTTGAATTTACCAAACGTTTCACTTTTTCTCTTGATGCAATAGACCATGGATGCTCTCGAATAATCATCCATGAATGTCACAAAATAACGTGACCCATCGTATGCATTCGTTGGATACGGTCCACAAACATCACTGTGAATCAATTCCAAAACTCGCAATGAACGTGTATTTGAATTTCTTGTAAACGGTGAACGAACATGTTTTCCAAGTACACACGATTCGCACAACTGTGTACCCTTTTTTTTTACATTACTCATACCAATAGCCATATAATTGGCTAACTTTTTCATGTCATTTCGGTTGAGATGACCAAGTCTAAAATGCCATAGATTCTGTGATATTGTTTTCAAATTATTCACTCCTGTAAATCCCGCAAACACATTGTTGTCAACGTACAAAGTCACTTCATACATTCTTCCATTTACGCGTCCGACAAACTTTTCGATACCATTCATCTTCTCAACTCCATTTCATCAAGCAAAATTCCCACACGATATTTCCATTTGCTAAAATTCGTGCCATCGAGTTGTTGAATTTTTGGAATGTTATTTACAGTAACGTTCGCCATCTTTGTCTGTTGCCTTCACCACAATTGACTTCCAACCTCAATTGTATAACTTTATCCTGCACGCAGTGGGCCCATAACCTCAGAGAATATGCAAGAAATTGCAGTAATTTATTCAATCAAATAATTGAAATACAAAGGATGAATCAACAAAAAAGACAGCCACTACTGAGCTCTTGAGCTGTTTCTCTCAAACTGACTCTCACTATTTCTTGATCACCAAGGTTACCTCGGTCGCCTTCATTTGTCAATTGTTATTGTTTTTTAACATACTTTATTCTATTTTATTGTTTATATTAACGTTATGTCTAACTCCATTTGGGGGTCTGATGTCGGTGTGGAACTTTGCCGAATTTTTCTGTTGTTACTTACTTTAGATAGTTAACTCTTTCGGAACTTGGAACGGAGTCGTGCTCAGGGTTTACCGGGCGGTTGACCTTTCTTTCTGCCAATAGAACCTGGATTTGAACCGCCTTTTTCTTTTCTTCTTTCACGGTTTTTGCTGGCGATGTGCCGTCCGGTTCCAATATAATTCGGAACCACTCGACCTTTTGCAGGCACACTTGCTGTTTTCCCATTTCATTATCGCTAATTCGGTTATTAAACTGTTTATAGTACGAAAACAAAAATTTAATTCAGTTGTTTCTTGGATTGGTAACCAAGGTTACCAGACAAGTAAACAAATTTTTTCATTTGTCTGAATTTGGTAACTAACTAAATTCAGACAAAAGATGGACACTAAATAAACACAAAAATATCTCTACAAACACTTTTGAAAACTGAGGTGTGAGTGTGATGAGAATAATAGTCGATGTTACAAGAACACTGATCGTTTATTATATTATTACAAAGTGTGCTAGAAACGTCAAAGACTAAAAACTAAGAACTAAAAACCCTGCGTAGCATGACGCTTGCGTTAGGGCATCTATACAGAGGGTTCCAAGTATCAATGTGCAATTTCATTCTTTAACAAACACTTTTCCGTAGTTGCTACTCAAATTTGGATAAATGACGATTGTTACCGCTGCCATTGGTAACGACAGAAAGGTCTTTTATTGTTAGCGACTTTTGTCAAATGTTCAAAGTGCAACCAGGGAATATTGTTGATAGTAACAATTTTTGTTTGAGTTGTTCGTCCTTCTTCTGTCTGAATTTAGTTATAATAGTTACCATAATCGAAAGAGAAGAGTTGATAACGCTAATCCCAAATCTTTATCCCAACCAGCGACCCACACTCCTGCAAAGTCTTCCAGATCCAAAACTCAGGAACTCGGTCACCCCCAAGGAGGTGATGTCGAAATTGTCTAACTACGATTCATCCCACCAGTTATGATTCATTGTTCAAATTTATGTATATCGAATTGTATTAAAGTATTTTAAACCAAGTACACTAAGAATTAGAAGAGACTCCTCATAGAGAAGAAACTTTTAAATTGGTTTGGGAAAAACCAGCGCTAATGATTAGCCGTCTCAGATCTCAATTTCGGTTAATATTTTTTGACAGCTCATTGACAATCTTGGCAACTGATCTTTGTGTAATTTCGTTTTGTTTGGTGTCCAATCCTATAATGCTCTTTGGCGAATTACTGAGAGAGGTTATTTCAATTTGCCAAAATATGCGGAAAGTGGGAAGGTTCTAATTATGTGATGTGAATTTATAAGTTTAACAGAATTGAAAAAAAGCAGCTAAAAAAGATGTTTAAGTGTTATTATTATCTTATCAAAGAAAATATATAAAATTTTGATATTTGTTAGGAATAGCAATGTCTAATTAAAAATTCACACACTTTTGTCGATGCATATTCTTCAGACAACAAAAGTATGTTTTACTTTTGATTAATAAACATATCGCCTTCATTGCTGTTGAAACCTGAATATGTACAAAATATCATTTGATTTCAAAACTGATCTTGAACAATTATTTGGTAACTTCTTACAATTTCGTCATTGAAAAGATAAAAACAACAAAGGAAATAAGTATTTACACTTCGTTAGCTGTTTGTTTCACTTTTTAGCCTTCAATGCAGACACAAATCTAATATTTTTGTTTATATTCAAAAAGTAATTATAATTTTGTCCAGATTGATGTTTTCAATGAACTCAGAAGTCTTGATTTATCTAGTAATAGAGGTCCTTATGATATTCCTCCTACAGTATTGAATGAATTGCGGATTCTCATTAACAAAGCTTCTAATAATGAAATTTAAAATGTTTTCAAAATCTACTTTATTTCCTAACGTACGTAAAAAATCGTTTGTTATACCTACCTTAAAGGATGGAGGTAGTTTACTTGTTGTTTTCCAAAATTGTCCAAAAAAATCATTTCCAAAATAATTATGCCTTAGTTCCAAAATATTATAAATGAGAGTCAACATGAATTTTGCAAATGTAAACCTTCTGCGACCAACCTTCTTATTTATAACCTCTCGACAGTTGGTGCTCTTGAAAATCATTTACAGGTTGATGTTGTTTATACAGACATTTAAAAGGCATTTGATAGAATCTGCCATGATTTATTGTTTGCTAAACTAAATGGGCTGGATTTGTCAAGTAATTTTTCCACTGTAAATAATCATAACGATTGCAATGTAAAGTGATTAGTTTTTATAAAAAATTAATCAACACCATATTCGCAAGTTATACTTTAGATAAAAGATTTTAATGTAATGTGTTTGAAATTTAAAAATGAGTAATAGATTGGGCGGTAGTTTTTCTAGAAAAGTTGGTTCGGCTCAAGCTAAAATGAATTTGGGTAAATATAAAAGAAAAGCTGGATCATATCTTGGTGCTTTTGCCCACATATTAAAGTAGCTTTTTACACAAATACTGCTGTAGGATCCCAGGTTCTGCGATGTTTTGTCGTATAAAATAACCTCTTTCCATAATCGGTATCGCGGATTATATGTACAGCAATTAAGCAGAACGAAATACTCTCACATTAGCTGTCAAAATTGCCAGAGTTGTCAAAACGTGCTGACTCCTTAGGAACTCGTTAGGAATATTTAAACAATTACAATAATGGCAACTTGATGCCATTATTGTGGAGATGTCGATTACTAGTCCTGAAAGTCACGGAAATCAAATTAGTTGCAGATCTATCGTCGACATACAAAAACTGTCTGTGATTCTGACAGATAATTAACATGTGAAAAGAAATTGTTTTTGTCAACTTTGTTAACTTTATATTTCCATTAGAATAGATTGCTGCTAAGAGAAGTTCCAACTATTACAATTTAATTTGAATATGTGATACGAGGGATGAAATTGAAAACAGGATAACTAGATGTATATACACATAAATAAAATTTTAATTAATTAGTAATTACAAAACTAAACGAACATTTGGGAGTGGGTGTGGGATTGAGTGACATTTTGCGAACTTTCAAGTTTCAATAGCAACGAAGGAATTTTTTTTATCAAATAAAAGAAAATAACATTTATGTTGTTAAGATTACGTTTCTTTGTGACATATGCGAGACGTTAAAATATAAACGAAACATCCAATGTCCAATTAAACCTTTTTCGAAATATGTAATTTAGAAAAAAGTTGTCTTCTTTCAAGTAAATTTGATTTGTGTCTTTCATAGTATTAATATTACATCAAATTGTGGTTCAGTTATATTTTTAATATATTTCTATTTGTTTTAATCGAAAGTGTCAACAAATTGACAGAGAAAAGAAATATCGAGATGATTTTTCGATTTGTTATAATAACTTTAATGACAGTGATTCATTTATTTAATGACCACGTTACAAATCACATCTGTGTGTGAAATGATATGGTCAAATGTCACGTGTTGATTACCAGGAAACTTTTGCACAAACAGTCAGGTGAGATTCAATACGATTGTTACTATCTGTGGCTGTACAAAATAATCACAAAATCAAGTAACTAGACGTAAAGACAGCATTTTTATATGGAGAACTTGAACACACCTATTTATGACTTAACAAGAAGGGTTGGATCATGACGAAAACATGGTATGTAAATTGAACAAGTCACTATATGGGTTAAAACAATTCCCTCGCTGCTGGAATGCAAAATTCGACTCTACACCGAATAGAGTTTTAGTAGTAGTTTTAGTATTTATACGGAAAAATTTTAAACAGATTTGAAATGACTAATGCCAATCCTAATACTGTTCCAGTCGACCCTCACATAAAGTCACAGTGGGAAGATACTACCTCACTTCTGCTGTTCATAATAACACAGCTTGTTCCGTCAAATTTTATTTGGCTACCATCGCAAATAATCTGACTTAGAAACAATAGATTTGTTGCCAGTTTAGGAACACATAATACTTTTGTAAAAAGCACCTTTTTGTTTTGACCTTCATCGTCATAATGGTCCAACCTCACTTGTACTGAACATTGCACAGATTATACCTTGTTGTCTGCGACTCTGATTTTATGTATGAGAGGAGCCGTCATATTTTCAAGCATGTTCTTACGTCTTGTCATGTGTGACGATGCACCGGAAGCCACTTGCCATGGGTCATTTTGGCTGGATGTTGCCTCAAACACAACAGCATATGATGAACTACTTGCTTTTTGTTGAACATTCTTGGTCCTGGATTTGCATTTGAGGACTTTTATGACCTTACTTATTACAAGTGTAGCACCCTTACTTACTTTGTTTCTTGTGGCTGTTATTGTTGACTGAGAATACTGTTGAGTCACTTTCAGGTTGTTTAACATTTTGTGATATGTTGATTTCACAGAAATTGAAGTTATCTTCATGCCGGAGCTTTCAATAGCTGTTTCTCTCAAACTGACTCTCACTATTTCTTGATCACCAAGGTTACTTCGGTTGCCTTCATTTGTCAATTGTTATTGTTTTTTAACATACTTTATTCTATTTTATTGTTTATATTAACGTTATGTCTAACTCCATTTGGGGGTCTGATGTCGGTGTGGCACTTTGCCGAATTTTTCTGTTGTTACTTACTTTAGATAATTAAATCTTTCGGAACTTGGAACGGAGTCGTGCTCAGGGTTTACCGGGCGGTTGACCTTTCTTTCTGCCAATAGAACCTGGATTTGAACCGCCTTTTTCTTTTCTTCTTTCACGGTTTTTGCTGGCGATGTGCCGTCCGGTTCCAATATAATTCGGAACCACTCGACCTTTTGCAGGCACACTTGCTGTTTTCCCATTTCATTATCGCTAATTCGGTTATTAAACTGTTTATAGTACGAAAACAAAAATTTAATTCAGTTGTTTCTTGGATTGGTAACCAAGGTTACCAGACAAGTAAACAAATTTTTTCATTTGTCTGAATTTGGTAACTAACTAAATTCAGACAAAAGATGGACACTAAATAAACACAAAAATATCTCTACAAACACTTTTGAAAACTGAGGTGTGAGTGTGATGAGAATAATAGTCGATGTTACAAGAACACTGATCGTTTATTATATTATTACAAAGTGTGCTAGAAACGTCAAAGACTAAAAACTAAGAACTAAAAACCCTGCGTAGCATGACGCTTGCGTTAGGGCATCTATACAGAGGGTTCCAAGTATCAATGTGCAATTTCATTCTTTAACAAACACTTTTCCGTAGTTGCTACTCAAATTTGGATAAATGACGATTGTTACCGCTGCCATTGGTAACGACAGAAAGGTATTTTATTGTTAGCGACTTTTGTCAATTGTTCAAAGTGCAACCAGGGAATATTGTTGATAGTAACAATTTTTGTTTGAGTTGTTCGTCCTTCTTCTGTCTGAATTTAGTTATAATAGTTACCATAATCGAAAGAGAAGAGTTGATAACGCTAATCCCAAATCTTTATCCCAACCAGCCAACCACACTCCTGCAAAGTCTTCCAGATCCAAAACTCAGGAACTCGGTCACCCCCAAGGAGGTGATGTCGAAATTGTCTAACTACGATTCACCCCACCAGTTATGATTTATTGTTCAAATTTATGTATATCGAATTGTATTAAAGTATTTTAAACCAAGTACACTAAGAATTAGAAGAGACTCCTCATAGAGAAGAAACTTTTAAATTGGTTTGGGAAAAACCAGCGCTAATGATTAGCCGTCTCAGATCTCAATTTCGGTTAATATTTTTTGACAGCTCATTGACAATCTTGGCAACTGATCTTTGTGTAATTTCGTTTTGTTTGGTGTCCAATCCTATAATGCTCTTTGGCGAATTACTGAGAGAGGTTATTTCAATTTGCCAAAATATGCGGAAAGTGGGAAGGTCCTAATTATGTGATGTGAATTTATAAGTTTAACAGAATTGAAAAAAAGCAGCTAAAAAAGATGTTTAAGTGTTATTATTATCTTATCAAAGAAAATATATAAAATTTTGATATTTGTTAGGAATAGCAATGTCTAATTAACAATTCACACACTTTTGTCGATGCATATTCTTCAGACAACAAAAGTATGTTTTACTTTTGATTAATAAACATATCGCCTTCATTGCTGTTGAAACCTGAATATGTACAAAATATCATTTGATTTCAAAAGTGATCTTGAACAATTATTTGGTAACTTCTTACAATTTCGTCATTGAAAAGATAAAAACAACAAAAGAAATAAGTATTTACACTTCGTTAGCTGTTTGTTTCACTTTTTAGCCTTCAATGCAGACACAAATCTAATATTTTTGTTTATATTCAAAAAGTAATTATAATTTTGTCCAGATTGATGTTTTCAATGAACTCAGAAGTCTTGATTTATCTAGTAATAGAAGTCCTTATGATATTCCTCCTACAGTATTGAATGAATTGTGGATTCTCATTAACAAAGCCTCTATCAATGAAATTTAAAATGTTTTCAAAATCTACTTTATTTCCTAACGTACGTAAAAAATCGTTTGTTATACCTACCTTAAAGGATGGAGGTAGTTTACTTGTTGTTTTCCAAAATTGTCCAAAAAAATCATTTCCAAAATAATTATGCCTTAGTTCCAAAATATTATAAATGAGAGTCAACATGAATTTTGCAAATGTAAACCTTCTGCGACCAACCTTCTTATTTATAACCTCTCGACAGTTGGTGCTCTTGAAAATCATTTACAGGTTGATGTTTATACAGACATTTAAAAGGCATTTGATAGAATCTGCCATGATTTATTGTTTGCTACACTAAATGGGCTGGATTTGTCAAGTAATTTTTCCACTGTAAATAATCATAACGATTGTAATGTAAAGTGATTAATTTTTATAAAAAAATTAATCAACACCATATTTGCAAGTTATACTTTAGATAAAAGATATTAATGTAATGTGTTTGAAATTTAAAAATGAGTAATAGATTGGGCGGTAGTTTATCTAGAAAAGTTGGTTTGGCTCAAACTAAAATGAATTTGCGTAAATGTAAAAGAAAAGCTGGTGAATATTCTGGTGCTGAAAGAGTTCAAACACAGAGGTTCAAGAATACAGATATTATTAAAAAGCACTGATTGCAGAACAATTTTTAAATGGGATGGACAGTAATTTAGCATATAAATTCCAGCTTAAAGTATGCGTTATTGTGGAAGAAGAAATTATGAGTAGAAATATTTAATCTTTCCATTTCTCTTTTAACATCATCTATTACTGACTAGTAATTAATAAGTCAACTTAGTTGTCACGCCCTTCCAAATTCTGTCAATGTCAAAACTTTTCGGGTTATTCATCAAACTTTCTAATACCCTCAAAAATTATTTCTTTTTACAAATTGCAAATTTAAATAAAGCATCCTAAGAACTCCATTTACAATTCAACGCATATGGAGAGTTACTACCACGATTTTAACACATTTTTAAAGCAAGTATGGAACATATAAGTAAAACAAGTAATCGTGTCTCACTTCTTGAATGTCTATAATAGTGTAAGCGTTCCTTTTAATTATGTTGCCCTTGTTGCACTATAAAGTAGATATTTAGAAAAATACTGGTTAATAGGATCCCAGGCTCTGCGATGCTTTGTCGTATAAAATAACCTCTTTTTATAATCGGTATCGCGATTATAAGATCAGCAATTAACCAGAACGAAAATATTCCAACATTAGTTGACTAAGTTGTCAGAGAGTTGTCAAAACGTGCGTACTCGTTAGGAACACTCAAGAAAACGTGGAGACACTAAAAATATATATGTAACAAACCAACAAAAAATGCTATTACTTATAAATTTCTACTGTAAAAAGATTGCAAATCTTTACGCAGAAAATTGTAGAATAGAAATCAATATTTCATGATTTCGTTTAAAAGTTGTGTTGACATTATTTGAACTTGTCATCCAAACATGAGGAATCTAAATAATTTTCTTCATAAAATTAGCAAATATGGAAACATTGGTATCTTAGTCTTGTGGGAGAGTGATAACCCAACCAAAAGTGAAAGAGAAAAATTGTCGCTCACTAATTCAAGCTGAAAGAATCAACCACGATAATTTACTGTTGATTTAAAAAAGTGAAATATTTAAACAATTACAATAATGGCAACTTTTTGTTTGAAGGTTTCGATTACGAGTCCTGAAAAATCACGGAAATCACGAACTTTCAAGTTTCAGTAGCAACGAAAGAATTTTGTTTATCAAATAAAAGAAAATAACATTTATGTTGCTAAGATTACGTTTCCTTGTGACATATGCCAGACGTTACAATATAAACAAAACATCCAATGTCCAATTAAACCATATTCGAAATATGTAATTTAAAAAAAGTTGCCTTCTTTCAAGTAAATTTGATTTCAGTAAGAAGAAATGCTAGTTGTGCCTATGTTGATGATGGCCTGTTATTCTCAATTGATGAATCAGAACTAAATTAATTTAAAAAAAAACTGAAAAACACATATTGGAATTAAAATAATGGAAACCCCAAGTAATTTTTTGGGAATGCAAATAGAAAGTTTTAGTATCTATGTGGAACAAATTTTAAACAGATTTGAAAAGACTAATGCTAGTCCTAATATTATTCCAGTCGACCCTCACATAACACAGCCTGTTCCGTCAAGTTTTACTTGGCGACCACCGCAAATAATCTGACTTAGAGACAATAAATCTGTTGCCAGTTTAGGAACACATAATACTTTTGGAAAAAGCACCTTTTTGTTTTGACCTTCATCGTCATAATGGTCCAACCTCACTTATACTGAGCATTGCACAGATTATACTTTGTTGTCTGCGACTCTGATTTTATGTATGACAGGAGCCGTCATATTTTCAAGCATGTTCTTACGTCTTGTCATGTGTGACGATGCACCGGAAGCCACTTGCCATGGGTCATTTTGGCTGGATGTTGCCTCAAACACAACAGCATATGATGAACTACTTGCTTTTTGTTGAACATTCTTGGTCCTGGATTTGCATTTGAGGACTTTTATGACCTTACTTGTTACAAGTGTAGCACCTTGAATCCTTACTTGGTTGTTGGTTGTTTTCTTGATGACTGACAATACTGTTGAGTCACTTTCAGGTTGTTTAACATCTTGTGATAGTTTTGATTTCACAGAAACTGAAGTTATCTTCATGCCGGAGCTTTCAATAGCAATAATCATTGGTTGATAGGATTCTAGTAGACTGGAGAGTAGCACTGTAAATAGCCATTCATCGTCAACTTCGAAACCAATGTTTCTGAGCTTGTGAGCAGTACACATTATTATGCTCACATATTTCTCTACGTTTTAACATGCAGTAAGTGAAGTATTACAGAGATCATGCAGCAGCCCATCACAGCGTGTCAACCAAGAGTTATCCCATACTTATTTTGCAGTACTACTCTCTTGTATGTGCACGTAATTTATTGAGTCAACTAGTAAATTTATCTTAGTTTTTGCCCTTGAGTCTCGTTTTGTGTCCACAATGACACATGTGGGGGGTTTTATGCAGTCCACAACTTCTCTTACTGTAGATGTGTATTTACAGCAAATCGCTAGGTTACGTAATTATCTCGGCCTGTTAACTTTTCAATTAATGCCAATTGATTGTTTGCTGACAATTTAAGAACCCTTATTCCAGGTGTTACGAGAAAACACTTTTCAATTGTCGTATTGACGTTTTAGGTTAACTTCATTACTTTTCTCAGTAAGTAAGCCATTCTGGGCTTCCCTGGGCTTTTCTAGCTCCTTAACCTGTTAATTTTTCTTAAAAGAATTTATTATTTCAGAAGAAAAACTTATGTTTAAGAATTTAGTGTTAAAATTACAACTTAACTGTCTACAGGCGCACAATACAAATTACAATTTTAACAGTTTATGTGTAGTTTTAGTGCACTCCTACCAGCTCATCGCATCAGTTACAATTGGCTTCCCAAGAGGAGATGAAACATTATTTGTTTTAAGTAGTGTCAAAATTTTTCATTCTTTATATTAGTGTAAGCTACATTGCGCTGTAAATTAGATTTTTTTTAGAAGAATGCTTCAAGTAAACTAACTAGGGTTAACAAGACAGCTTTAAGTTAACTAAGGAAAGCATATTATTATATTTAGTTCGCTGGGTCAGCATCAGTAATATTTATACGATCCACATTCCGCACATTTTGGCAGATTGAAATAACCTCTTTCCGTAATTCGCCAAAGAGCATTATGGGATCGGATACCGAACAAAACAAAATTACACAAAGATCAGTTGTCAAGATTGTCAGTGAGTTATCAAAAAATACGAGCCGAAACTGAGACTGAGACGTCTAGCCATTAGCGCTACCAAATAATTCCATTCAATTAGAAACGTTAAATAATTACTTTAATAACAAGGAGTTTATTTTCTATGAGAAGGCTCTTCTAATTCTTAGGGCACTTGGTCTAAAATACTTTAATACAATTCAATATACATAAATTTCAACACTGAACCATAAATGGTGGGGTGCGTCGTAGTTACACAATTTCGACATCACCTCCTTGGGGGTGACCGAGTTCCAAGAAGTTGCAGGAGTAGGGGTGGCTAGTTGGGACAAAGATTTGGGATTAGCGTTAGGAGTAGGGGTACCATCAGAGTGTACCGATAGTATCCCTAGTTTAGACGACAAAGCTGTGTAAGCACTCTTTCACTCTCTATATCTCACCTTCTAGTTCCAAAATTTTATTCCTAAGGAAATCGGGTACCTCTGGAAACGTCAGCAGACTTTTGGGGTTTATTGAGTTTTTCACTTAGCTTTTCTTTTTTCCGGACCCTACACATAGTTTATTGGTTTAGTAACCGAGGTTACAAGCCAAATTAACAACTCTTCTCTTTCGATTATGGTAACTATTATAACTAAATTCAGACAAAAGAAGGACGAACAACTCAAAAAAAATTGTAATTTTCAACAATATTCCCTGGTTGCTACTCACACTTTGAACAATTGACAAAAGTCGCTAACAATAAGAAACTTTTCTGGTGTTATCAATGGCAGAGGTAACGATCGTCATTTAACCAAGTTTCGGTAGCAACTACGGAAAAGTGTTGGTAGTGATATTTTCGTTTTTATTTAGTGACCCTATTAAAGTTCCTATTAAAAGACAAGAGCCGAGAAATAAGAAAAGAAAAAGGAGGCCCAAATCCAGGTTCTATTGGCAGAAAGGAAAGCGGTACCACATCCAACGACACAGCTAGTTATTGTAAAGCCTCAGTTTTGATCGGTTACCTTAGAGTACATTAGAGTACCAATTAATTCTCTGTATCGTGTGGGGTCTTTGAATGGTTTTAAATCTCTGTTAAATTTTGAGTGGCGGTCATACAGTGTTTTAATTGGATTGCAATCTACCATTCTGAATTTCTCTGAAATATATTTTTTTTTGTTTAAGTGTTACTCCTTTCTTACTTTGGTTAATTTCTATTCTAAAGAAAAACCTAGCAATCTTTGATCTTCAATTTCTCAGCTAATTCTCTCTTAACTTCATTACCAGTTTGATTTTCGACAGTTCTTTTGTACTCCTTATATTTTTCAAAAACTTCTCTCTTTGACTTAAGGAAAAAACCTGGCACCACCTATTATATTCGTCTATTAATGTAAGAAGATATCTTGATCCACCGTTGAATCTGACTCGCATTGGTCCGCAGATATCTGAATGAACAATATTCAGTAACTGCTTACTTCTTCCTTCTCTATCAGTAAAGGGTTTCCTTGCTTGCTTACCTCGTTGACATTGTCACACCACATGGGTAATTTATCATTATCCAATTTATTACCGTGTACCAGTCGCTTTCTGTACAAATCCTGTACGCCTTTATAATGTAGGTACTCTAGTTGTCTATGCCACAGGACCATTTTGTTTGAATTTCTATGCATTATTCACTTGTAGACATTTGAATTTCGTTGTATATAAACATATTACAATATTTTTATAAATTCAAGTAGCCCAAAAAGTTTTCTTTATTTGTTTACAACAAAACTCTAATCAGTTCAGACTTTTATTTCATAAGAAACACATCTTTCTGAAGTTGCTCCTACGCTTCAATTCAAAATTAATAGTTAAATATTCTCTCTCTATTAATGAGGTTCTTCCTCATTAAGAATTGTAATTAGCAGAAATACTTGTGTACAGTAGTGCTAGAAATGAAACCGATCTTACCAAACTGTTATTTTTAGGGAATAGTTTTGGCTAAATTCATTATTTATATTTACAGGAATTCCCAACTAAACACAGAATAAGGCTCCATAAAATAACACATTGATTTGGTTTCAGAATAAATTATGATTATTTTTTTATTGGAGCAAAGAGGGGGAAATCAACAAGACGTAGTGCCGGTCTTTACCGACTAAAAACCCCTCTCCGGGCAATGATCCGTATATCATGACCTAAGAGTGGTTAACCATAAAGGTTTAGGAAAGTATAAGGGAAAACTAAAGAGGTACGTAACAATCGCTACATAGTAAAGAAAAGATGTTCAAAAGAGACGCAGAGGTCTAGACAGCCAAGAGACAAGGTCTCTTGTATCTGTCGGATTCACAGGGTTGGATATCATGCAAGCATGCAATCTCCGGATTAGAGTGTTGAAAGATAGATCTCCGGAGGTTGAGGGCATGCTATTTTCTCTGAGGCTATGAAATATGAAAAAATATGCAAGAAATCCGAGAAAAGGTCAAGAAAAAGTCACAATAAAGGAGAAAACAGCAATACCAAGAAACCGTCTTCAAAAGTTCTATCAAAAAGGCTGAGGACAGGAATGTTCCCATTGGAGTTCCACATTTCTGTCTGTGTATAAAGAAGGTACTTTCAATTTATGGAAAGTTTTCCATAGTATGGGCAAACGTTTCAACTCAAATAACATCTGAGAATTAATCATGTTTATAGTAATTATAATATTAGAATTGTGCCGTAATAGTTTTTACTTATATTTTAATCTGTAATTTATGACGGAAAATGTGATTCATAAATAATTATATTGTGTGTATCTGTATATTTTTCCACTGAATAATTGGATGTTGAAAAAATCGGCAATGTGTCGAAACCATTTTATAACACCAAACTAATATTAAAATATCGACATAAGTTAAACAAAGTAGTTTTATTTGTAAAGTTATGTTATATTTAAATATTTGGGAATCTCATTTATGGTCATCCACTGTAGGTTGAAATACAAGGATGATATTGATTCGAAACAGTTTTACCATCAAAAATATTATAACAAATTGAAAAATCATCACGATATTCCTTTGCTCTGTCAATTTGCTGAGACAGTGGATTAAAACGAATTATAAGAAAAGATATAACTGAACCACAATTGGGTGTTATATTAATACAATGTAAGAATCAAATCAAATATGCTTGAGAGAAGACAACTTTTTTATAAATTACTACATAGTTCTGACATATGCCATAAAGAAACGTAATTTGACATGTTATTTTATTTTTTGACAAACAGTTCGTTGCTATTGATACTTGTTTGCAAAATGTCACTCAATCACACACTCACTCGTTTTATTTTTTAATTACAAATTAATTAAAATATTATTTGTTTTCAATTCTATTCCTCACCTTATAGTAGTTGAATCTTCTCTTAGCAGCAATCTTTGATATTCCAATGGAAATATAAAATTAACAAAGTTAACAAAAACAATTTCGTTTCACATATTAATTACCTGTCGAAAATAAATGTCGACGAGAGATCTGCAACTGATTTGATTTCAGTGACTTGCAGGGCTCGTAATCTAAACCTTCAGACGGTAAGTTGCTATTTTTGTAACTGTTTAAATATTTCACCTTTTTAAATCAACAGTAAATTCACGTAGTTGATTCTTACAGCTTGAATAAGTGAGCGACAGATTTCAACTATGCACTGAATTTTTCTCCTTCACCTTTAATTATCACCCTCAAGCAACACTAATATACCAATCTTTCCATATTTGATAATTTTATGTCGTAAATTATTTAGATTCTTCATGTCTGGATGACAAGTTCAAATAATGTTAACACAATTTATAAACCAAATCATGAAATAGTGATTTCTATTTCACAATTTTCTGGGGAAATAAAGATTTGAAATCTTTGTTGGGTTGAAATTTATAATTAATAGATTTATCAGTTGCAGTTTTGTTAAAACTTTCATCTACTTTAGTGCATATATATTTTTAGTGTTTCCACAATTTCTTGAGAGTAGGCATATTTTGACAAAACACTGACAACATCATCGAGAACTAAAGTTGTAGTATTTTCGTTCTGCTTATTCGGTTATCATATAATCGCGATACCGATCATGGAAAGAAGTAATTATATACAACCAAACAACTCGGAGCTTTGTATCCTATTAAGCAGTATTCTTCTAAAATATCTGTAATAAGGTATATCATAATTGAAATGAAAGTTTATGCTCTTATAGACATTCAAGAAGTGAGACACAATTTACTTGCTTTACCTGTATGCTCCATACTTGCTTCAAAAATATGTTAAAATCATGGTAGTAACTCTCCATATGCGTTGGGATGTAGATGGAGTTCTTAGATACTTTATTTAAATTTGCATTCTGTAAAAAGAAATAATTTTTGAGGGCAAAAATTATCTTCAAAAATTGATTGAATAAATCATATTGTAGAAGAGAATGAAAAACACAGTGACCAAAGATTTTTTTGAAAGAAGGAAAATAACGGAGCGATTTTTAATTAGGGATGTCTCAATTTGATTATACGGCGTTGTAGTGCGTTGATTCAGTCAACCAAAGGGGCGGTATATATAACACGATATTTTACACTAAATACTCTCTGTACTCTGTAATATTGTATAACTTTGGTTAACTTTTGATATATATACAAATCGGGATATTTTTTTACAGTTTCTAAGACATTT
Organism: Aethina tumida; assembly: GCF_024364675.1. NCBI lineage: Eukaryota > Metazoa > Arthropoda > Insecta > Coleoptera > Nitidulidae > Aethina > Aethina tumida. Next base: position 36,721,417 of record NC_065435.1, on the reverse strand, counting down.
TGGTGTTTTGTTAATATATCTTATCTCCTAACTTTATTTAAGTGAACTTTAAATATAATTGGTAATATTTTGATACTGCAAAATAAAAGCCCACGGGAAATTTTCATGTGGCTTGATTTCCGAGAATTTCATGATTAATTAACACTATTTGAAATCAGAGCTCTGAAGTAGATATATTTCGTTATTAATGTAATTGTTACAATATTCCGCCTTGATTAACTGCAATAAATTCTGTATCTAAGGGAATCCAAATTTAAAAAAACAATAGAACACTTGTTGTAACCTAGCATCTGTAATTTACAACTGTTCCCAAAACTTAATTTAAAATATTAACAATTTCAACATTCAAGAGATGCTGTGAAACTTTAGAACAGTAGGTGTCTCACCATTCAAAAAATCAACAACAACATACGCGCCATTAATTTATTTCAGATGTAATTAATAAGGAATAACACATAATTTCTAAGGAAAGTCAAATTTGATGATTAACATCAGTGGATCAAATTTAAATGGAAAATGTGTGTGGTTTAAATTAACGGTTAAGACTTGAATAATACTATTTGGAGTAAATAATTGAATTATTTATTAACAATTTCTTAAAACGAGAGAATAAGTTTTTGAGAACTCTGGTTCTGTACGTGTGTTTTGACAACTAACTGTCAACAGATGTTGGAGATTTTGCTTGTTGGACGATTTTATAATGGCCTTACCAAGTACACAAAGTTGTTCTTCTAAATTGTCGAGATATTCTGAACACAGGATCCTATAATAATAATCGAGGAGCTATTTTCCTGTCACAGTTAACTGTGTAGCATTCTGCTGGTATAATTTAATTTACAATGCGAAAAAATATCTTATTCTTGAAAATAAAGCTTACGCTATAACAGAGTCAAGAATTGAGACGCAATTTACTTGGAAAATCATTTATTTAGAATACCGATCAGACATGTAGTAGATGTTAAGATTCTGCATATAGCATATAGATAAACCAAGTAAATTGTGTGTCACCTCTTGAATGTTTATCTTTCTTTTCAGTTATGTTATACCTTATTGCACGGTAAAGTAGTTTTTTTAGAAAAATACTACTTAAAATGATCCCAGGTTCCTATAATCGCGATTATAAGATTAGCAACTAATTAGAATGAAAATACCCCAACATGCCCAAGTAGTCTAATTTGTCAGCAAGTTGTCAAAACGTGCGTAGCGGTTACGAGCTCTCAAGAAAACGTGGAGACACTTAAAATATATATGCACTAAAGTAGATGAAAATTTCATCAAAATTACAAATGATAGAGCTAGATTGCAAATTTTTACACAGAAAATTGTCACTTGAATTTGTTTATAAATTGTGTTGTCATTATTTGAACTTGTCATCTAGACATGAGGAATCTGAATAAATTTTGACATTAAATTAGCAAAATTGGAAAGATTGGTATCTTAGTGTTGTTTGAGGGTGATAATCCAACCAAACGTGAAAGAGGGAAATACAGTACCTAGTTGAAATTTGCCGCTCACTAATTCTTGCTTAAAGAATCAACTACGTGAATTATTTTTTGATTTAAAAAGGTGACATGTTTAAACAGTTACAATAATAGCAACTTACTGTCCGAAGGATCCGATTACGAGTCACTGAAATCAAATCAGTTGTAGATGTCTCGACGACATTTATTTTCCATCAAAGGAATACTGTCTGTGAATCTGACAGATAATTAACATGTGAATAGAAATTGTTTTCATTAACTTTATACTTAAATGTAGAAATATATTTTGCTACTAAGAGACGTGGGGGATGAAATTGAAAACAAGTAACTTGCCTGATGTATATACACATAAATAAAATTTTAATTAATTAGTACTTACAAAATTAAACGAACATTTTGGAGTGAGTGTTGTATTGAGTGATATTTTGCAATCTTTCATGTTTCAGTAGCAACGAAGGAAGATTGTTAGTCAAATAAGAGAAAATAACATTTATGTTGCTAAGATTACGTCACCTTATGATGTATGTCAGCCTGTCCAATTATAGGCAAGAGTTATGGTTAATTCAATTAAACCTAATTCGAAATATGTGGTTTGGAATCACGTTGTCTTCTTTCAAGTAAATTTGATTTGATCTTATATTGTATTAATATTACATCAAATTGTGGTTCAGTTATATTTTTTGTTATAATTCTATTCGTTTGAATCCACAGTGTCAACAAATTGACAGAGCAAAGAAATGTCGAGATGAGTTTTAATAACTTTAATGGTAGAACTGTTCCGAATCAATTTCATCCTTATTTTTCAACTTACACTAAATGACTATAATTGTGGTTCCCAAATATTTAAATATAATATAACTTTCCAAATGAAACTACTTTGTTTAAGTTTTGTGGTTAATTTAATTAATTTTAACCTCCAATTAGTTAGTGGAAGTACTTAAAAGATATATGCGACATAATTTTTTAGGAAACACATTTACTGATTACAGTACAGATTAAATTTTAAGGAAGAATTACGGCACTATTCTAAAATTATAATTAGAATAAACAAGCTTAATTCTCAGATATAGGATGAGTTATAAGGTAGGTCCATACTATCGAAACATGGGACTCGAGATGGCGATCTGTGGTACAAGAATTGAACTTCTATCCAAAGAAAATTTCGACACGAGGCGGATTCAGGTAGAGGCGTTACTTACCAAAATCGATACCTGGAATTTCGTTAATGAAGTATCAAAGTCAGTTAGATGTCAGGGTGACAAAAAAAGTGAATCAGCGCTTAAAACGTGGATGTAAATAAGATAAAAAGGTAAATGCGGACATAATCCTATGCATAAGCCCATCGGACCTCAAGAGTATCAAAGGATGCGAGATTTCCAAAGATGTACGGCACTTTTGAAACAATTATTTTATATATTTTATATTATTTGATTAAGTATAAATAAAATTGGATAACGATAAATTACCCACGTGGTGTGGCATATATCAATGAGGTAAATATGCAAGGACACCCTTTACTGCCAGAGAATTAAGAAGTAAGCAGTTACTGAATATTGTTCATTCAGACATCTGCGGACCAAAGCGAGTTAGAACCAGAGGTGGATCAAGATATCTTCTAACATTTATAGACGATAATAGTAGATGGTGCAAGGTGTATTTTCTCATGTCAAAAGGAGAATTTCTTGAAAAATTTAAGGAGTACAAAAGAACTGCTGAAAAACGAACTGGTAATGAAAGTAAGAGAGAATTAGCTGAGAAATTGAAGATCAAAGAATGCTAGGTTTTTTTTGGAATAGAAATTAACCAAAGTAAGAAAAGAGTAACACTTAAACAAAAAAAATATATTTTAGAAAGTTAACAGAGATTTAAAAATGTTCAAAGACTCCACATGATACAGAGAATTAATTGGTAGTCTAATGTAGTCTAATGCAGCCGATCAAAACTGGGGCTTTACAATAATTAGCTGTGTCTTTCTGACAATCGAACCTGGATTTGAGCCGCCTTTTCATTTTCTTATTTCACGGTTTTTGTCTCTTAATAGGAACTTCTTCTGAAATGAAACTGGCGATGTGCCGTGTGGCCCCAATAGGACTCTGAAGCACTCAAACTTCTTGCAGGCACGCTTGCTGTTTACTCATTTCATGACCACTAATTCAGTTATTAAACTGTTTATAGTACGAAAACCTAAACTTAATTCAGTTGTTTCTTGGATTGGTAACCAAGGTTACCAACCAGGTAAACAAATTTTTTTATTTGTCTGAATTTAGTAACTAACTAAATTCAGACCAATTCAGTTACCATATTCCAAAGAGGAGAGTTGTTAATTTGGCTGGTAACTTCGGTTACTAAATCAATAAACTATGTGCGTGAACTATGTGTAGTGTCCGAAAAAGAGACAAGCTAAGTGAAAATCTCAATAAAAACCAAATGTCTGCCGACGTTTCCAGAGGTACCCGATTTCCTTAGTGTTCAAATTTATGTATATTGAATTGTATTAAAGCATTGCATATTCTTCAGACAACAGAAGTATGTCTTACTTTTGATTAATAAACATATCGCCTTCATTGCTGTTGGAACCTGAATATGTACAAAATGTAATTTGATTTCAAAACTGAAGTTGAACAATTATTTGGTAACTTACAATTTCGTCGTTGAAAAGACGAAAACTACAAAAGTCATGTCATGAAAATATTTTGGTTTATATTCAAAAAATAATAATAATTTTTTCCAGATTGATATTTTTAATGAACTCAGAAGTCAGATTTATCTAGTAATAGAGGTCCTTATGATATTCCTTCTACAGCATTTAATGAATTGTGGATTATCATTAACAAAGCCTCTAAAAATGGAATTTAACTTGTTTTTAAAATGTGCTTTATTTCCTAATGTACAGAAAAAATCATTTATTACACCTACCTTAAAGTTTACTTGTAACAAATTTAGGCCTGTATGAAAAATGTTTTGTATTCCATAATTGTCCAAAAAAATTCATTTTCAAAATAGTTCCAAAATATTATAAATGAGAGTCAACATGGATTTTGCAAATGTAAATCTTCTGCGACCAACCTTCTTATTTATAACAATTCGACAGTTGTTGCTCTTGAAAATCATTTACAGGTTGATGTTGTTTATATAGACTTTTAAAAGGCATCTGATAGAATCTGCCATCATTTATTGTTTGCTGAACTAACTGGGCTGGAGTTGTCAAGTAAGTTTTCCACTGTAGATAATCATAACGATTGTAATGTAAAGTGATTAGTTTTTTAAAAAAAATAAATCAACATTATTTTCGAAAGTTACACTTTACATAAAAGATTTTAATGTAATATGTTTGAAATTTAGAAATGTGTAACAGATTAGGCGGTAGTTTATCTAGAAAAGTTGGTTTGGCTCAAACTAAAATAAATTTGCGTAAATGTAAAAGAAAAACTGGTGAATATTCTAGTGCACTGATTGCAGAACAATTTTTAGATGGGATGGACAGTAATTTAGCATATAAATTCCAGCTTAAAGTATGCGTTATTGTTGAAGAAGAAATAATGTGTGGAAATAGTTAATCTTTAATAGTAATTAATAAGTCAACTTAGTTGTCACGCCCTTCCATATTCTGTCATTGTCAAAACTTTTCGGGTTATTCATCAAACTCTCTAATACCCTCAAAAATTATTTCTTATTACAAATTGCAAATTTAAATAAAGCATCCTAAGAACTCCATTTACAACTCAACGCATATGGAGAGTTACTACCACGATTTTAATATATTTTTAAAGCAAGTATGGAACATATAAGTAAAACAAGTAATCGTGTCTCACTTCTTGAATGTTTATAATTTCGTAAGCGTTCCTTTTAATTATGTTGCCCTTGTTGCACTATAAAGTAGATTTTTAGAAAAATAATGGTTAATAGGATTCCAGGTTCTGCGATGCTTTGTCGTATAAAATAACCTCTTTTTATAATCAGTATCGCGATTATAAGATCAGCAATTAACCAGAACGGAAATACTTCAACATTAGTTGACTAAGTTGTCAGAAAGTTGTCAAAACGTGCGTACTCGATAGCAACTTTCAAGAAAACGTGGAGACACTAAAAATATATATGTAATAAATCAACAAAAGAATGCTATTACTTATAAATTTCTACTGTAAAAAGATTGCAAATCTTTACGCAGAAAATTGTAGAATAGAAATCAATATTTCATGATTTGGTTTAAAAGTTGTGTTGACATTATTTGAACTTGTCATCCAGACATGAGGAATCTAAATAATTTTCGTCATAAAATTAGCAAATATGGAAACATTGGTATCTTAGTGTTGTGGGAGAGTGATAACCCAACCAAAAGTGAAAGAGAAAAATTCAGTGCATAGTTGAAAATTGTCGCTCACTAATTCAAGCTGAAAGAATCAACCACGTTAATTTACTGTTGATTTAAAAAAGTGAAATATTTAAACAATTACAATAATGGCAACTTTTTGTTTGAGGATTTCGATTACGAGTGCTGAAAAATCACGGAAATCACGAACTTTCAAGTTTCAGTAGCAACGAAGGAATTTAGTTTATCAAATAAAAGAAAATAACATTTATGTTGCTAAGATTACGTTTCCTTGTGACATGTGCCACACGTTACAATATAAACTAAACGTCCAATGACCAATTAAACCATATTCGAAATATGTAATATAGAAAAAAGTTGTCATCTTTCAAGTAATTTTGATTTGTTTCTTTCATTGTATTAAAATTACATCAAATTGTGGTTATATTTTTATTATATTTCTATTTGTTTTAATTGACAGTGTCATCAAATTGACAGAGAAAAGAAATATCGAGATGATTTTTCGATTTGTTATAATAACTTTAATGACAGTGATTCATTTATTTAATGACCACGTTACAAATCACATCTGTGTGTGAAATGATATGGACAAATTGCACGTGTTGATTACCAGGAAACTTTTGCACAAACAATCAGTTCATTACGATCGTTACTATCTGTGGCTGTACAAAATAATCACAAAATCAAGTAACTAGACTATGGAGAACTTGAAGACACCTATTTATGACTTAACAAGAAGGGTTGGATAATGACGAAAACATGGTATGTAAATTGAACAAGTCACCATATGGGTTAAAACAATTCCCTTGCTGCTGGCATGCCAAATTCGACTCTACACCGAAAAGAGTTTTAGTATTTATATGGAACAAATTTTAAACAGAATTGAAATGACTAATGCTGATCCTAATACTGTTCCAGTCGACCCTAACATAAAGCTACAGTAGGAAAATACTACCTCACTTCTGCTCTTCATAATAACACAGCTCGTTCCGTCAAATTTTATTTGGCCACCATCGCAAATAATCTGACTTAGAGACAATAGATTTGTTGCCAATTTAGGAACACATAATACTTTTGTAAAAAGCACGCACCTTTTTGTTTTGACCTTCATCGTCATAATGGTCCAACCTCACTTGTTCTGAGCATTGCACAGATTATACTTTGTTGTTTGCGATTCTGATTTTATGTATGACAGGAGCCGTCATATTTTCAAGCATGTTCTTACGTCTTATCATGTGTGACGATGCATCGGAAGCCACTTACCATGGATCATTTTGGCTGGATGTTGCCTCAAACGCAGCAGCATATGATGAACTACTTGCTTTTTGTTGAACATTCTTGGTTCTGGATTTGCATTTGAGGACATTTATGACCTTACTTGTTACAAGTGTAGCACCTTGGACCCTTACTTTGTTTCTGTGGTTGTTTTTAATTTTCTTGATGACTGACAATACTGTTGAGTCACTTTCAGGTTGTTTAACATCTTGTGATAGTTTTGATTTCACAGAAACAGAAAGTATCTTCATGCCGGAGCTTTCAATAGCAATAATCATTGGTTGATAGGATTCTGGTAGACCGGAGAGTAGCACTGTAAATAGCCATTCATCGTCAACTTCGAAACCAATGTTTCTGAGCTTGTGAGCGGTACACATTATTTTACACATATATTTCTCTACGTTTTAACATGCAGTATGTGAAGTATTACAGAGATCATGCAGCAGCCCATCACAGCGTGTCAACCAAGATTTATCCCATACTTATTTTGCAGTACTACTCTCTTGTATGTGCACGTAATTTATTGAGTCAACTAGTAAATTTATCTTAGTTTTTGCCTTTGTGTCTCGTTTTGTGTCCACAATGACACATGTGGGGGGTTTTATGCAGTCCACAACTTCTCTTGCTGTAGATGTGTTTCTATAGCAAATAACCAGGTTACGTAATTATCTCGGCCGGTTAACTTTTCAATTAATGCCAATTGATTGTTTGCTGACAATTTAAGAACCCTTATTCCAAATGTTACGAGAAATCACCTTTCAATTGTCGTATTGACGTTTTAGGTTAACTTTATTACTTTTCTCAATAAATAAGTCTTTCTGGGCTTAAAAGAATTTATTATTTCTCAAGAAAAATTTATATTTAAGAATTTAGTGTTAAAATTACAACTTAACTGTCCACAGGCGCACAATTCAAATTACAATTTTAACAGTTTATGTGTAGTTTCAGTGCACTCCTACCTGGTCATCGCATCAGTTACAATTGGCATCCCAAGAGGAGATGAAACATTATTTGTTTTAAGTTGTGTCAAAATTGTTCATTCTTTATAGTAGTGTAAGCTACATTGCGCTGTAAATTAGATTTTTTTTAGAAGAATTCTTCAAGTAAACTAATTAGGGTTAACAAGACAGCATTAAGTTAACTAAGGAAAGCATATTATCAAATTTAGTACGCTGGGTCAGCTCCTGGAGTAATATTTATACGATACACATTCTCCACATTTTGGCAGATTGAAATAACCTCTTTCCGTAATTCGCCAAAGAGCATTATAGGATCGGATACCGAACAAAATAAAATTACACAAAGATCAGTTGTCAAGATTGTCAAGGAGTTGTCAAAGAATACGAACCGTATTCCATATCAGTCTTCACAATATTGCCAAACTAATTTAAGTGTTTCTTTTCTATGAAAACTTTTTTCTAAATGTTAGTGTATTGACCATTTTGCTTTAATTCAATTCAAAATACATATATTTGAGCACTGAACAATTTCTAACATTATCTCAGTCATCTAAATCTTATCAATATTAAAATTTGCCCTAATATATATTATTCTTTTCCTTGAAAAATATTACATTTTGCCAGTGTGCGTTTATATTCGGATTCAAACTCAGATAAATAAACTATATGTAGTTTGAGGAGAAAAGACAAGCCAAGTGAAAATCTCAATAAAACCCAAAAGTCTGCCGGCGCTTCAAGAGGCCTTAAGATTAAAATATCGGAACTAGAGGGTGAACTACAACGAATGAAAGTAAGTAATGCAGTAAGCTGTCTGCTAAACTACAGACACCTTCGGTAAATCCTGGAAATACTCCTACTTCTAACACCAATCCTTTCTCCCAACTAGCCACCCCACACCTCCGAAACGCAAAAGTTTTCCACGAAGTGGGTCACGCCTATAAAAGTGATGTCGAAATCGTCTGATGATGACGCACCCCTGTGCTCACCGAAAAGACATGAAAGTACTGGAAGTCTTTATATCCATTATGGTCAAAAGCCAAAAGTGAATAATTGGAACAGTTTACCAGCATCTGGTTCTGATTTTTATTCCAATCATTGTGCATCAGTGGATATATTTTTAGTAACTGGAGATTGAAACCTGCCCCGAGTGAATTGGACTAATGATGAGTTTAGTGTTTTCATGAGTTCTGAGGTTTACTCATTAAACTATCACTTGTCATTAGTTGATTGGGATTTACTTTTAAGCAATATGGATGTTAATGATTGAGGGCACAAATCTTGTGAAATTTTATACAATATGTTCCAACTTGATCTACCTGTAAAAATAATTAAGAACTATGTTTCTTAAGTTGTTCTATAAAGAGCTTATGACATTAACAATTCATTATTCATTTGCAGATATTTGAATTTCGTTGTCATAAGCAAAATTAAATATTTTTCGTAAAATCAAGTAGCCCAAAAAGATTTCTTTATTTGGTTACCACAAAACTTTAATCAGTTCATATCGAAACCTACCTCTCTTATACATAATTTGTTTTCAGAATAAATTCAATAAATTAAGATTGAAATCTGAAAGTACGATGTAAAAGGCAAATGCTGCAAAGATTCTAGTGGCCCAAGAATTGGATTTAAATGTACGTATAATTTTCATCTGTATTCAAGGGATTTATAATTAATGATATATTTTATGCTAAAACACACACAATTAAATTATTTAATTTAAATAAAAAACAAATAAGCTATTTCGACGATTCGTTGGACATCAGGAATTGACACATTGACAGACTGATTACCATCATATAAATGAAGATGAAATGTGCTATGACAAAGCCACATATCGGGAAATATGAAAAAAAAATCCAAGAAATCAAAAAAAGTACAAGCAAAAATCCCAATAAAGAAGAAAACAGCATTACTAAAAGTTCTACCAAAAAGGCTGAGGACTGGAATGTTCCCGTTGGAGTTCCACATATCTGTCTGTGTATAAAGCAGGTACTTTCATTTTGAGAATTAAGCATGTTTATAATAATTATAATTTTATAATTGTGGCGAAGAAATTTTTCCTATTGTAATCTGTACTCTATGACGGTAAATGCGTTTCCTAAATAATTTTGTTGTATATATTATAAATAATTATGTTATATATAGCTGTAAATCTTTCTACTGAAAAATTGGTGGTTGAAAAAATCGACAATGTGTCGAAACCATTTTATAACACCAAACTAAATTTCCGTCTTAAGTTAAACTAAGTAATTTTATTTGTAAAGTTAAGTTATATTTAATTATTTGTGAATCTCATTTATAGTCTTCCAGTGTAGGTTGAAATATTAGGATGAGATTGATTCGAAACTGTTCTATCATCAACAATATTATAACAAATCGAAAAATCATCACGATATTCCTTTGCTCTGTCAATTTGCTGACACTGTGGATTAAAACGAATAGAATTATAAGAAAAGATATAACTGAACCACAATTTGGTGAAATACAATATAAGAATCAAATCAAGTTTTGCTTGGGAGAAGACAACTTTTTTGCTAAATTACATACTTCTGACGTATGTCATAAGGAAACGTAATACGTAACATAAATGTTATTTTATTTTTTGACAAACAATTGGTTGCTATTGAAACTTGAAATAAATGTCGACGAGAGATCTGCAACTGATTTGATATCAGTGACTTTCAGGGCACGTAATCTAAACCTTCAGACAGTAAGTTGCTATTTTTGTAACTGTTTAAATATTTCACCTTTTTAAATCAACAGTAAATTCACGTAGGTGATTCTCTCAGCTTGAATAACTGAGCGACAGATTCCAACACTAAAATTTTCTTTTTCAACATTGGTTATCACCCTCAAATGATATACTAATCTTTCCATATTTGATAATTTTATATCGCAAATTATTTAGATTCCTCATGTCTGGATGACAAATTCAAATAATATCAACACAACTTATAAACCAAATCATAAAATAGTAATTTCTATTTTACAATTTTCTGCGTAAATATTGATTTGCAATCTTTGTTCTGTTGAAACTAATAATTAATGGCTTTATCATTTGCAGTTCTGCTAAAATTTTCATCTACTTTGGTGCATATATATTTTTGGTGTTTCCATATTTTCTTGACAGTATGCGTGTTTTGGCAACACACTGACAACATCGAGAACTAAAGATGGAGTATTTTCGTTCTGCTTATTCGCGATATTGATCATAGAATGAAGGTATTTTATACTACCAAACATCGCGGACCCTTGTATCCTATTAAGCAGTATTCTTCTAAAATATCTATAATAATAATAATAATAATATCATAATTGAAATGAAAGTTTATGCTCTTATAGACATTCAAGAAGTGAGACACAATTTACTTGCTTTACCTATATGCTCCATACTTGCTTTAAAAATATGTTAAAATCGTGGTAGTAACTCTCCATATGCTTTGGGATGTACATGGAGTTCTTAGGATGCTTTATTTAAATTTGCCATCTGTAAAAAGAAATAATTTTTGAGGGTATTGCAAAAATTATCTTCAAAAATTGATTGAATATATCATATTGTAGAAGAGATTGAAAAACACAGTGACCAAAGGTCTTTTTGAAAGAAGGAAAATAACGGAGCGATTTTTAATTAGGGATGACTCAATTTGATTATACGTCGATGTAGTGCACTGATTCAGTTAACCAAAGGGGCGGTATATATAACACGATATTGTACACTAAATACTCTCTGTACTATGTAATATTGTATAACTTTGATTAACTTTTGATATATATACAAATCGGAATTCTTTTTTACAGTTTTTAAGACATCTTGGTGTTTTGATAATATATCATATGCCTAACTTTACTTAAATGAATTTTAATATGATTGGTAATATTTTGATTCAGCAAAATTAAAGCCCACGGGAATTTTTCATGTGACTTGATTTTCGAGAATTTCATGACGAATTAACACTATTTGAAATCAGAGCTCTAAAATAGATATATTTTGTTATTAGTGTAACTGTTCCAATATGATTGAATAAATGCAACAAATTATGTAGCTAAGGGAAATCTAATTTAAAAAACAATACAACACTTATTGTAAATTAGCAACTGTTATTTACAATTGTTCCTACAACTTAATTTGAAATATTAACAATTTCAACATTCAAGAGATGCTGTGAAACTTGAGAACACTAGGTATCTCATCATTCAAAAACTCAACAACTACAAACACGCCATCAATTTATTTCAGATGTAATTCATAACACTTAAAAGAGTCAAATTTGATGATTAACATCAATGGATTGAATTTAAATGGAAAATGTGTAGGGTTTAACATAATGGTTAAGGCTTGAGTAATACCATATGGAATAAATAATGACATTATTTACTAACAATTTCTTAAAACAGGAGAATAAGTTTTTGAAAAATCTGGTCCTGTACGTTTGTTTTGAAAACTAACTGACAACTGATATTTCAGTTATTTCATTTTGCTTGTTGGTCGATTTTATATTGGCGATACCAAATATAGAAAGATGATATTCTAAATTGTCGAGATATTCTGAACACAGGATTCTATAATAATAATGGAGGAGCTATCCTTCTGTGACAGTTAACAGTGAAACATTCTTCTGATACAATTTAATTTACAATGCGAAAAAACATCTTATTATTGAAAATAAAGCTTACGCTATAACAGAGTCAAGAATTGAGACACAATTTTCTTAGAAAGGCATTTATTTGGAATACCGATCAGACATGTGTCAGATGATGATATTCTTCCAGGTAAATAGAAAGGAAGAAGAACTGCCTTCGTTGCTATTGAACCCAGATTATGTACAAAACTATTTTTTGGTAAATTTACCTTCTAAACTTGTTCATTAGGTTATTGCGAAGAGCACAAGACACTTAAAATATATATGCACAAACGTAGATGAAAATTTCAACAAAATTACAAATGATAGAGCTATTAATTATAAATTTCGTCTGTACAAATTGTAAAGTAGAAATCACTTTTTCATGATTTTGTTAATATGTGCTGACATTATTTGAAGTTGTCATCTAGAGATGAGGAATCTAATTAAATTTTGACATAAAATTAGCAAATTTGGAAAGATTGGTATCTTAGTGTTATTTGAGGGTAATAATCCAACCAAACGTGATAGAAAAATTGCAGTACCTAGTTGAAATTTGACGCTCACAAATTCTTGCTTAAAGAATCAACTAGGTGAATTATCTTTTGATTTAAAAAGGTGAAATATTTAAACATTTACAATAATAGCAACCTACTGTCTGAAGGTTTCGATTACGAGTCACTGAAATCAAATCAGTTGCAGATCTCTCGTCGACATTTATTTTGAATCAAAGAAATACTGTCTGTGATTCAGCAGATAATTAACATGTGAATAGAAATTGTTTTTGGTAACATTGTTAACTTTATACTTAAATGCCGATATATATTTTGTTGCTAAGAGAGGTGAGGGATGTCGTCTTTCAAGTAAATTTGATTTGATCTTACATTGTATTAATATTACATCAAGTTGTGGTTCAGTTATATTTTTTGGTATAATTCTATTCGTTTGAATCCACAGTGTCAACAAATTGACAGAGCTAAGAAATATCGAGATGAGATGAGTTATACTAAATGGTAGAACTGTTCCGAATCAAATTCATCCTTATATTTCAACCTATACTAAATGACTATAAATGTGATGCCCAAATATTTATATATAATATAACTTTTCAAATAAAACTACTTTGTTGACCTTTAAGTTTTGTGGTTAATTTAATATAAGTTTGGTTGTTAATAAATGGTTTCGACCCATTGTCGATTTTTTTAACCTTCAGCTATTCGGTGGAGGTACTGAGTTATATGGAACATATTTTTTTAGGAAACACATTTAGTGATTACAGCACAGATTAAAATTTAAGTAAAAATTACTAATCTAAAATTATAATTGCTATAAACAAGCTTCATTCTCAGATGATAGATGAGTTGAAACCTAGATCCACACTATGGAAACATTTCCATAAAATGAAAGTACTTGCTATATACAGAGATAGATATATGGAACTCCAACTGAAACATTCCAGTCCTCAGTCTTTTTGGTAGAACTTTTGAATACGGTTTCTTGGTAATGATGTTTTCTTCTTTATTGTGATTTTTTTTTGTACTTTTTTCGGATTTCTTGGATTTTTATCTACCTGATTTTATGAACAAAATTGAAATTAGTTTATGACAACGAAATTCAAATGCATACAAATGAATAACGAATTAATAAATAAAACATTGAAATTTGTTTATGGGAATGGAATTCAAATGTCTACAAATGAATAACGAATAGTTAATTTTATAAGCTCTTTAGAGAACAACTTAGGAAACTTAGTTTTTAATTTTTTTACATGTAGATAAATTAGGAACATATTGTATAAAATTTCATAAGACACAATCAACCAATGATAATTGATGGTTTAAAGTGTAAACCTCAGTACTCATGCAAACACTATACTTACTCATCATTGGTCCAATTCACTCGAGGCAAGTTATGAAGAGCGTAGTTATAGAAACAGAGTTAAGTTGTAAGAGCAGAGTAGTTGTATACAGCCCACCAATGTTGTAAGATAGTCAATAAGCGTTTTACTGAGTACCTTGCATTATCATTCCACGTCGCCTTGTAAGCAGGCATATTCTAACTATTAACTTTTGTATTTTGACCTTAATGGAAACAAATACTTCCAGTGCTTCCGTGTCCTTTCGGTGAGCACAGGGGTGCGTCGTCAGGATTTCGAGAACACCTCCATAGGCGTATCCCACTTTGTGGAAGACTTCTGCGTTTTGGAGGTGTGGGGTGGCTGGTCGGGAGGAAGGCTTGGTGTTAGGGTTAGAAGTAGGAGTATATATGTATATATACATAAAGCATATACCACCTTCAAACGTTCGCACAAATTTTGTACTGCTGAGTTGATATCACTATCTGAAACATATGTTTCCGCTATGTTAGGACCATAGTTAGAATCTCCTGAAAATTTGATCCTTTTTTTTACAGATTCCCTATCATAAGGATTTTTGCGCTTCCGCTCTTTTTCATTACCCTGAGCACTTATAAATTTTTTTAGATTTTTACCTGGACTTTCATTAAAATATGATTTCCAAGGTTTTGTATGCCAATCTGAACCATAATTGTAAGAGAGGACGCTTAAATGAGCTCGTATTTGAAATGAATTTCTTTGAATCAAGTTCAATCTTTTTCCCATATTGAAACGAGCCATTATATTCATAAAAATTTCTGCTTTATTGTTGGTTTCTTTATCAAGAAGTAAATCAGCCTTCATTAATAATTGCTCAATAGCACCAAAAAGATGGTGATGCAGGCCAGAAGATATAAGTTGACTTGTTCGATCATTAGAAACGTCTCCAGTATTGGTGCACAAATACTGTTTGCAAGCACTGTGATTACCATAAACGTGATATATTGAATTTCTAATATCGGCTCTTAGATTTTCTGGATCCTGTATTTGCGTAAATTGCAGATTGAACTGATTTATTTAGTTCATTATTAGTATCGCTTTTTAACATCTTTCTGGCATCAACAGGGACCCCTTGAGTATCTTTTTTAATTTTGTAAAGGTTTTTACTGAAATTTTTTAATACATGGTTCATGCATTCAATTTTAACAACCTAAAAAGTATTGTGTAAATATTTGTAAAACTTATCTAACTATTATTTTATATTACAAGTTTACCTCGTGTCCATATGGTGCCTTTTCTTTAATATTTTTAAAAACTGAGGAATCACCATCTGCAATAAATTTTAAGTATTTCAACCCATGCATTTCTATGCTGTTATTAAATTCCTCCACTATTATATCCTGTTCCATTGAAGATGATGAACCGGACCAATTTTTAAAACAAATATGTGTTTTAGCAGCTTCATTATTGTTTTCGGCTCTAGCGCAAATACAACAGTATTTATTCCTTAAACCTACGAATAATACTTTTCCTGTTGTTTTCCCTATTATAACAGCCTACAAATTATAACATAAAATGTTATTTGTTACATATCCGAATATATTATAAACTTACAGCTCCAGAATTTGCATTATACGTATGTCCATAGCTTCGTTTGGACCATCCTCCATCTAAATATCCATCAGTTATATATGGAATGCCATGTGAATCAACATGTCCTTCCTTAATTGCAGCTTCACGTTCTAATTTTCCAGCTTCTTCCAAAGCAAGCCATAATGATTCTTTCCATACATATAATATTTCATGTATAAAAACAATAAAAATTTCAGTAATGGTACTATAACACACCTGATCCAATTCATTTTGAATTTTATAATACAAATTTTTAGATAAACATGGAATATCCATTACTTTCAATAATTCCATTAAATGTGCGTAGGTGCTTCCTACTGAAAATGTTCCCCATACAGCTGCTCTATTAATTTTGGACCTTGTTTTCGGATTTTCTGTTGAAACTGATACTTCTTTGTCACAAATGTTGCATTTTAAAATAAATGTGCTTCTTAACCCACATCGCACTTCTTTTAGATAAACTAATTGTCCACCAGTGCACCTCTTGTTGTGTTGTACTTGAATTTTAGTTGTTATATTTAGGAAGTATCTGATATCTACAATTCGATAACCTGTCAATGAATTGATTTCAGGAACAACTTCTATATCCAAAGGAAAATTTTCAATTCTAAAATAATACTAATTAAGTCGTCGCCGTCAGATATGGTTTCCAAAAAAGATGAATTTTGCCAATTTGAATAAAAACGTACCGTTCATATTCTTCATTTATTTCTGAAAACATTTTTCTTTCACTTTTGCATGGGGTTAAATTAGACTTAGTTGTAACAGAACGTAACGGGGTTGTTGTACCACATGGACTAAGAGCTTCTTCGTTTGGACGTGAATTGAAAATATATCAAGAACATTGGGTAGATTCTTTATAATTCTCAACTCGTTCTAAAAGTTTATCCACAATATATGATCCTATTTTCTCTACTTCCCTTTTTCTTTGTACATTTACTTGAACTTTTGATTTTTTTTCCACGTCTCTTAGTCCAAGAAGCAAATCTACGCGTTTTCGGCATTTTCTAGAATTAATATTGCTTTTATTTTATTATTGTATACTATTATATATAAATACATTATAATATACAATGGTTCATGCTTCTTTGATTTTAAATTTCATAATTATGTGTCAGTTGATATTCCAATTTTATAAAGTTAATTTAATTACATAAACTCGACCTTGGGGTGGTAATGCCATTCTGCAGCCGACTATATACTATATATGTAATAAAAATTTAAAACTATGATATTTATATTAAATTCACTAAATTCGATTTGAAATAAACTAATACATTCTTCAAATAAATCATTCTTTATTCATAATTTCACTGGGAGAAAAACCAACAACAAACAATGAACATGGAATATAGATGCAACCAATGGAAAACCAAGGACACAAAAATATGAAATAATATCAAAATTGTGACATATACAAGTAAAAATCAATTAATTGATGACATGAATTAACAAATATATATACTAAACAATAATACAGCAATATAAATCAAAAATTGAATAAAAAACTTACCTTTAAGAGTTTACAATAAATTACACTTTGGCTCACGACTAAAATAGGACTAATTTGTTTCTTTGTTTGAAACTGTGACTGTTTCTTCAACCACCAAAACTGAACTAAAATTTCTGGCTCGTTTTAAATGTATACTGAATCGCACCCCTCTCATTGACCACTTAACTCAAGTACTACCCGAACAGAAAAATTCCATCCGTTTTGTTGATGTTATCACATTTCACTTAAATTTCGACACAAAAATACACGCAGGTCACATGCACTGGTTTGAATCACTCCTCACTCTAAGGGTGCGAAAGTAATTTTCGTGGCGCCAAGAGTATGTACTAAATGCAAATTTAGAGATAAGGTCACTATCCTACACAATCAAAATCGAAACAATAAGAATCGATTAAAGATTAACTTTGAGATCATTTTTTTAAATTAATAATAGATTGTAAATCGACATCCGTATTTGTATATCGTATTTATTATATTTGTTTATATGATAAAATGTGATTGGTTTAGAACTAACTATACGACACAAACCCCATTAGTAACTGTATACATTATTATATTTTTCATATATATTATTGTATCATATATTAATTTTATATAATTTTAATTAATAAAAATATATTAAGAATTCATTACTATTATAAATTTCATAATCTACTTACAACCAATTATAAATATGAGATCTCGAGTGCGGTCCTGTCCCATGAAAAAAATTGTGCACACGAACGTTTTAAAACCGAATGTTTGTTTGATTTCGTGGCGGCACCACATTACGGGTTATGTTTTGTTTTGCGTCCTTTTCTGACCGAAAGTGCGATTCCTTGTCTAGTAAACGCCGCTGTTAAGTTAAACTAAGCAATTTTATTTGTAAAGTTAAGTTATATTTAATTATTTGTGAATCTCATTTATAGTCTTCCAGTGTAGGTTGAAATATAAGGATGAGATTGATTCGAAACATTTCTACCATCAACAATATTATATCAAATCGAAAAATCATCACGATATTCCTTTGCTCTGTCAGTTTGCTGACACTGTGGATTAAAACTAACTAAAGTTAAACTAAGCAATTTTATTTGTAAAGTTAAGTTATATTTATTTATTTGTGTATTTCATTTATAGTCTTCCAGTGTAGGTTGAAATATAAGGATGAGATTGATTCGAAACATTTCTACCATCAACAATATTATATCAAATCGAAAAATAATCACGATATTCCTTTGCTCTGTCAGTTTGCTGACACTGTGGATTAAAACGAATAGAATAGAAACCACAATTTGGTGAAATATTTATACAATATAAGAATCAAATCAAGTTTTGCTTGGGAGAAGACAACTTTGTTCTAAATTACATAGAAACGTAATCTTAGCAACATAAATGTTATTTTATTTTTTTACAAACAATTGGTTGCTATTGAAACTTGAAATAAATGTCGACGAGAGATCTGCAACTGATTTGATTTCAGTGACTCTCAGGGCACGTAATATAAATATTCAGACAGGAAGTTGCTATTTTTGTAACTTTTTAAATATTTCACCTTTTTAAATCAACAGTAAATTCACGTAGGTGATTCTCTCAGCTTGAATAACTGAGCGACAGATTTCAACTATGCACTTTCTTTTTCACCATTGGTTATCACCCTCAAATGATATACTAATCTTTCCATATTTGATACTTTTATATCGCACATTATTTAGATTCTTCATGTCTGGATGACAAATTCAAATAATATCAACACAATTCATAAACCAAATCATAAAATAGTGATTACTATTTTACAATTTTCTGCGTAAATATTGATTTGCAATCTTAGTTTGGTTGAAACTTATAATTAATGGCTTTCAGTTCTGCTAAAATTTTCATCTACTTTGGTGCTTATATATTTTTGGTGTCTCCATATTTTCTTGAGAGTATGCGTGATTTGACAACACACTGACAACATCGAGAACTAAAGATGGAATATTTTTGTTCTGCTTATTCGCTGATTATTTAATCGCGATACTGATCATAGAAGATCATTTTATACTACCACACATCGCGGAGCCTTGTATCCTATTAAGCAGTTTTCTTCTAAAATATCTGTAATAATGATAATAATATCATAAATGAAAAAAAAGTTTATGCTCCTATAGACATTCAAGATAAAGTAAATTGTGTTTCACTTCTTGAAAGTTTATAAAGATTTTTTAGAAAAGTACTACTTAATAGGATCCCAGGTTCCTATAATCGCGATTATAAATCAGCAACTAAGGCCAAGTTGTCCAATTTGTCAGCTCTCAAGAAAACGTGGAGACACTTAAAATATATATGCGCAAACAAATTATAAATTTCATCTGAACAAAGATTGCAAATCAGAAAATTGTAAAGTAGAAATCACTTTTTCATGATTTTGTTAATAAAATGTGTTGACATTATTTGAAGTTGTCATCTAGAGATGAGGAATCTAATTAAATTTTGACATAAAATTAGCAAATTTGGAAAGATTGATATCTTAGTGTTGTTTGAGGGTAATAATCCAACCAAACGTGATAGAAAAAATTCAGTACCTTGTTGAAATTTGCCGCTCACTAATTCTTGCTTAAAGAATCAACTACGTGAATTATCTTTTGATTTAAATAGGTGAAATATTTAAACATTTACAATAATAGCAACCTACTCTCTGAAGGTTTCGATGACGAGTCACTGAAATCAAATCAGTTGCAGATCTCTCGTTGATATTTATTTTGAATCAAAGAAATACTGTCTGTGATTCTGCATATAATTAACATGTGAATAGAAATTGTTTAAGAGAGGTGAGGGATGAAATTGAAAGGAAGATAACTAGCCTGATGTATACATAAATAAAATTTTAATTAATTAGTAATTACAAAAATAAACGGACATTTGGGAGTGAGTATTGGATTGAGTAACGTTTTGCAGACTTTCATGTTTCAATAGAAACCAAGGAAGTTTGTTTGTCAAATAAAAGAAAATAACAATTATGTTGCTAAGATTACGTCACCTTATAGCATGTCACCCTGTCCAATTATAGGCAAGAGTTATGGTTAATTCAATTAATCCTAATTCGAAATATGTAGTTTAGAAACACGTTGTCGTCTTTCAAGTAAATTTGAATTGATCTTGCATTGTATTAATATTACATCATGTTGTGGTTCAGTTATATTTTTTGGTATAATTCTATTCGTTTGAATCCACAGTGTCAACAAATTGACAGAGCAAAGAAATATCGAGATGAGATGAGTTATACTAAATGGTAGAACTGTTTCGAATGAAATTCTTCCTTATATTTCAACCTATACTAAATGACTATAAATGTGATTCCCAAATATTCATATATAATATAACTTTTCAAATAAAACTACTTTGTTTACCTTTAAGTTATGTGGTTAATTTAATATAAGTTTGGTTGTTAATAAATGGATTCGACCCATTGTCGATTTTTTTAACCTTCAACTATTCAGTGGAGGTACTTAAAAGTTATATGCAACATATTTTTTTAGGAAACACATTTAGTGATTACAGTACAGATTAAAATTTAAGGAAGAATTACTTCGGCACTAATCTAAAATTATAATTGCTATAAACAAGCTTCATTCTCAGATGATAGATGAGTTGAAACCTAGATCCACACTATGGAAACATTTCCATAAAATGAAAGTACCTGCTATAAACAGAGATAGATATGTGGAACTCTAACGGGAACATTTTAGACCTCTACCTTTTTGGTAGAATTTTTGAAGACGGTTTCTTGGTAATGCTGTTTTCTTCTTTATTGTGATTTTTTCTTGTACTTTTTTCGGATTTTTTGGATTTTTTTTTCATATTTCATAGCCTCAGAGAAAATATTTCCAGATGTCATCAGGTTTTGTCATGGCTCATTTCGTCTTCATTTATATGATGGTAATCAGCCTTTCCATGTGACCGTAACTCCTCGTGCCCAACGAATCGTCAAAATACCTTAAAAAAGATATATAAAATTATTAAAGATTAATCATATTAAATATACCAATTTTATTTGTTTTTCATTTAAATTAAATAATTTAATTGTGTGTGTTTTAACATAAAATATGTCATTAGTTATAAAAATCTTGAATGCAGATGAAAATTATACTTACATTTAAATCCAATTCTTGGGCCACTAGAATCTTTACATCATTTGCCTTTTGCATCGTACTTCTAGCATTACTATACACAAGTATTTCTTCCGATTATCATTTCCAATGAGGCAGGGACTCATTAATAAAAGCGAGAATATTTAACTAATAATTTTGAATTGAAGCGTAGAAGCAACTTCAGAGAGATGTGGTTCGTATGAAATAAAAGTTTGAACTGATTAAAGTTTGTTGGTAAACAAACGCGGACACTACACATGGTTTATTGGTTTAGTAACCGAGGTTGCCAGCCAAATTAACAACTCTTCTCTTTTGTCTGAATATGGCAACTCTTATAACTAAATTCAAACAGAAGGACGAACGTTATGTCTAACTCCATTTAGGGGTCTGATATCGGTGTAGCCGAATTTTGCTGTTGTTACTTACTTTTCAGAGAATATGCAAGAAATTGCAGTAATTTATTCAATCAATTAATTGAAATACAAAGGATGAATCAACAAAAAAGACAACTGCTACTGTGCTCTTGAGCTGTTTCTCTCAAACTGACTCTCACTGTTTCTTGATCACCAAGGTTACCTCGATCGCCTTCATTTGTCAATTGTTATTGTTTTTTAACTTACTTTATTCTATTTTATTGTTTATATTAACACCGCCTCTCAATAGAATAGAATGAAGGCAATCCGAATCATAAAGACATTTCAATTATTTGTGATTGCTTTTCTTCCTCTAGGTAAGTCGCAAATAGACCTAGTATTGTTCTTTGCTAACGACTGCATCTCACAATTGATTGCTTATTCCCACTCAGACCTGATAACACTAGTGATTCACCTTCGATAGATGATAGTGCCATATGCGCATCACATTCAGGTGCATAATTACTGTAACGTAGCGGTGCCTTTCTTACTCTCCCGCTCTTTCGTTGAGTTACCTCGCTGATACCCATGTTATCCAAATAAACGCCGTTACCAACACAATCCAAATTAGTACTGTGGATTTCTCCAGTTTTATCAGTACGCGACTGTTCATCATCATTTGGTTGAACTGCTTTACCGTCACACGTACTCCCACTATCTGTAACTGCCTCTGAACCGATTATCTCTACTAACTTTGATCGATTTAATACCGATGATTCATTGAATGTTACATTTCGACTAAAAATTAGCTTCTGTTGTTCAATATCCCAAAGTCAATACGTACCAAACGTCCCACCATAACCAAGCATAATACATTTTGTTGCTTTTGCTTGTAATTTCAACCGCTTTTCATGTGGAATATGATTGTAACATTCAGAACCAAATATTCGAAGGTTTGACAGCTCCGGTTTCTTTCCAAACCAAATTTCTGCTGGTGTCTTGTCTTTAAACTGCTTTCCAACCGCGTTCGTTGGCGATCGATTTTTGATATAATTTGCCGACATAATTGCTTCATTCCAAAACTTATTTTCCATCCCACTGGCCAAAAGCATTGTCGTAGCCTTGTTTTGCAGCGTTTCATTTAAACGTTCAGATACTGAACCAACGGTGACTAACATCTGAATACCCTTTTGTTTGCAGTATTCTTTAAATTCGTTTGACGTATATTCACCACCGCCACCATGTCTCAATTTTGACACCTTTGAGCCATGAAGTGCCTCAGCCATTGCAACAAATTCCTTGAATTTACCAAACGTTTCACTTTTTCTCTTGATGCAATAGACCATGGATGCTCTCGAATAATCATCCATGAATGTCACAAAATAACGTGACCCATCGTATGCATTCGTTGGATACGGTCCACAAACATCACTGTGAATCAATTCCAAAACTCGCAATGAACGTGTATTTGAATTTCTTGGAAACGGTGAACGAACATGTTTTCCAAGTACACACGATTCGCACAACTGTGTATCCTTTTTTTTACGTTACTCATACCAATAGCCATACAATTGG
Organism: Aethina tumida; assembly: GCF_024364675.1. NCBI lineage: Eukaryota > Metazoa > Arthropoda > Insecta > Coleoptera > Nitidulidae > Aethina > Aethina tumida. The sequence goes on along the minus strand of NC_065435.1, from coordinate 36,697,737 downwards.
CTAACTTTTTCATGTCATTTCGGTTGAGATGACCAAGTCTAAAATGCCATAAATTCTGTGATATTGTATTCAATTTATTCACTCCTGTAAATCCCGCAAACACATTGTTGTCAACGAACAAAGTCACTTCATACATTCTTCCATTTACGCGTCCGACAAACTTTTCGATACCATTCAGCGATACATAGGCATAATCACCCTCAAACACAATTCGATATCCCTTTTGTGTTAGTCTTCGAATTGACATCAAGTTGCATTTCAAATCATTCACGAATAGAACGTCCTCCATTGTTTTTACCGATGTGTCACCATGGTGAAATGTTTTAACGAGAATGTCACCACGTTGCTTTGCAACAATGCTTTGATTTTTCTTGGCAACCGAAATGCTTATTTCGTCAATTGGTTCCAAATTTATCGAAGATCTTCTGATTCACCATATGCTGAGCCGCTCCAGAATCTAAAACAAATTTTATTTCCGCGTAATTACCGCTATTCTGCTGCAATTGAGCGTTAAATGCCTTCGATTCTGCCAAATTCTCTTTGGTACCATCTTCAGCAATTGCATACATCGATGAACCGCTTGCTCTGTTTGCGCTTTCTCTATTTGACCTCTCTTTTTTGTTTTTATTGCGAAAACATTGAGCCTTTTTGTGTCCAGATTTTTTACACATATGACATATAATTGTCTTTTTCCCAGCAAACATTGCTCCAGGCTCAATTGATTTACTCGAACCATTTTCACCAGTCCGCTTGTTGTACTCATCCATTAACCGCGTTTTAACAAATTCTACAGTTAACTTTGATTGATCCATTGTTTCCAATGCTGTCACTAGGTTATCATAACCTCATGGCATAGTAATCAACAATTGTACAACCACATCATGCTCTTCCATTGTAGCTCCCGTTGACTTTAACTCTCGAATTCTCTTATCAAATTGCAAAAGTAAACTTATCATATCATCCGACTCATTGTATTTCATTGTCAGCAATTGTTTTCGTAATAAAACTTGCGACGCCACACTTTTCCTTTCGAAAATCGTGCATAATGTGTCGAACATGTCCTTTGCCCGAGCTTTTTCGCGAACATACTCAAGTTGGCTATCCTGAACTGATTGTACTAATTTCGAAACACATTTCTTTTCATTCAACTTAATCGTAGGATGTTTTGTCACATCTTTTTCCGCTGTAAGAATGACCTCCAACGATTCCTCGATGAATCTTCTCAACTCCATTTCATCAAGCAAAATTCCCACACGATATTTCCATTTGCTAAAATTCGTGCCATCGAGTTGTTGAATTTTTGGAATGTTATTTACAGTAACGTTCGCCATCTTTGTCTGTTGCCTTCACCACAATTGACTTCCAACCTCAATTGTATAACTTTATCCTGCACGCACTGGGCCCATAACCTCAGAGAATATGCAAGAAATTGCAGTAATTTATTCAATCAAATAATTGAAATACAAAGGATGAATCAACAAAAAAGACAGCCACTACTGAGCTCTTGAGCTGTTTCTCTCAAACTGACTCTCACTATTTCTTGATCACCAAGGTTACCTCGGTCGCCTTCATTTGTCAATTGTTATTGTTTTTTAACATACTTTATTCTATTTTATTGTTTATATTAACGTTATGTCTAACTCCATTTGGGGGTCTGATGTCGGTGTGGCACTTTGCCGAATTTTTCTGTTGTTACTTACTTTAGATAGTTAATTCTTTCGGAACTTGGAACGGAGTCGTGCTCAAGGTTTACCGGGCGGTTGACCTTTCTTTCTGCCAATAGAACCTGGATTTGAACCGCCTTTTTCTTTTCTTCTTTCACGGTTTTTGTTGGCGATGTGCCGTCCGGTTCCAATATAATTCGGAAACACTCGACCTTTTGCAGGCACACTTGCTGTTTTCCCATTTCATTATCGCTAATTCGGTTATTAAACTGTTTATAGTACGAAAACAAAAATTTAATTCGGTTGTTTCTTGGATTGGTAACCAAGGTTACCAGACAAGTAAACAAATTTTTTCATTTGTCTGAATTTGGTAACTAACTAAATTCAGACAAAAGATGGACACTAAATAAACACAAAAATATCACTACAAACACTTTTGAAAACTGAGGTGTGAGTGTGATGAGAATAATAGTCGATGTTACAAGAACACTGATCGTTTATTATATTATTACATTATTGTGTTAGAAACGTCAAAGACTAAAAACTAAGAACTAAAAACCCTGCGTAACATGACGCTTGCGTTAGGGCATCTATACAGAGTGTTCCAAGTATCAATGTGCAATTTCATTCCTTAACAAACACTTTTCCGTAGTTGCTACTCAAATTTGGATAAATGACGATTGTTACCGCTGCCATTGGTAACGACAGAAAGGTCTCTTATTGTTAGCGACTTTTGTCAATTGTTCAAAGTGCAACCAGGGAATATTGTTAATAGTATCAATTTTTCTTTGAGTTGTTCGTCCTTCTTCTGTCTGAATTTAGTTATAATAGTTACCATAATCGAAAGAGAAGAGTTGATAACGCTAATCCCAAATCTTTATCTCAACCAGCCACCCCCACTCCTGCAAAGTCTTCCAGCTCCAAAACTCAGGAACTCGGACACCCCCAAGGAGGTGATGTCGAAATTGTCTAACTACGATGCACCCCACCAGTTATGATTCAGTGTTCAAATTTATGTATATCGAATTGCATTAAAGTATTTTAATCCAAGTAGACTAAGAATTAGAAGAGACTTCTCATAGAGAAGTAACTTTTAAATTGGTTTGGGAAAAAACAGCGCTCATGATTAGCCGTCTCAGATCTCAGTTTCGGTTAATATTTTTTGACAGCTCATTGACAATCTTGGCAACTGATCTTTGTGTAATTTCGTTTTGTTTGGTGTCCAATCCTATAATGCTCTTTGGCGAATTACTGAGAGAGGTTATTTCAATTTGCCAAAATATGCGGAAAGTGGGAAGGTCCTAATTATGTGATGTGAATTTATAAGTTTAACAGAATTGAAAAAAAGCAGCTAAAAGAGATGTTTAAGTGTTATTATTATCTTATCAAAGAAAATATATAAAATTTTGATATTTGTTAGGAATAGCAATGTCTAATTAACAATTCACACACTTTTGTCGATGCATATTCTTCAGACAACAAAAGTATGTTTTACTTTTGATTAATAAACATATCGCCTTCATTGCTGTTGAAACCTGAATATGTACAAAATATCATTTGATTTCAAAACTGATCTTGAACAATTATTTGGTAACTTCTTACAATTTCGTCATTGAAAAGATAAAAACAACAAAAGAAATAAGTATTTACACTTCGTTAGCTGTTTGTTTCACTTTTTAGCCTTCAATGCAGACACAAATCTAATATTTTTGTTTATATTCAAAAAGTTATTATAATTTTGTCCAGATTGATGTTTTCAATGAACTCAGAAGTCTTGATTTATCTAGTAATAGAGGTCCTTATGATATTCCTTCTACAGTATTGAATGAATTGTAGATTCTCATTAACAAAGCCTCTAACAATGAAATTTAAAATGTTTTTAAAATCTACTTTATTTCCTAACGTACGTAAAAAATCGTTTGTTATACCTACCTTAAAGGATAGAGATAGTTTACTTGTTGTTTTCCAAAATTGTCCAAAAAAATCATTTCCAAAATAATTATGCCTTAGTTCCAAAACTTCCAATTATGCCTTAGTTCCAAAACCTTCGGAGCGATTTTTAATTAGGGATGTCTCAATATGATTATACGGCGTTGTAGTGCGTTGATTCAGTCAACCAAAGGGGCGGTATATATAACACGATATTTTACACTAAAAACTCTCTGTACTCTGTAATATTGTATAACTTTGGTTAACTTTTGATATATATACAAATCGGGATTCTTTTTTACAGTTTCAAAGACATTTTAGTGTTTTGTTAATATATCATATGTCCTAACTTTATTTGAGTGAACTTTAAATATGATATGATATGGTAATATTTTGATCCAGCAAAATTAAAGCCCACGGGAAATTTTCATGTGGCTTGATTTCCGAGAATTTCATAATTAATTAACACTATATGAAATCAGAGCTCTAAAAGAGATATATTTCGTTATTAATGTAATTGTTACAATATTCCGCCTTGATTAACTGCAATAAATTATGTATCTAAGGGAATCCAAATTTAAAAAACAATAGAACACTTGTAACCTAGCATCTGTTATTTACATCTGTTCCCAAAACTTAATTTAAAATATTAACAATTTCAACATTCAAGAGATGCTGCGAAACTTTAGAACAGTAGGTGTCTCACCATTCAAAAAATCAACAACTACATACACGCCATTAATTTATTTCAGATGTAATTCATGAGGAATAACACATAATTTCTAATGAAAGTCAAATTTGATGATTAACATCAGTGAATCAAATTTAAATGGAAAATGTGTGTGGTTTAAATTAATGATTAAGACTTGAATAATACTATATGGAATAAATAATGAAATTATTTATTAACAATTTCTTAAAACGAGAGAATAAGTTTTTGAGAACTCTGGTTCTGTACGTGTGTTTTGACAACTAACTGTCAACTGATGTTGGAGTTATTTCATTTTGCTTGTTGGCCGATCTTATAATGGCCTTACCAAGTATACAAAGTTGTTATTCTAAATTGTCGAGATATTCTGAACACAGGATCCTATAATAATAATCGAGGAGCTATTTTCCTGTCACAGTTAACTGTGTGGCATTCTGCTGATTTAATTTACAATGCGAAAAAATATCTTATTCTTGAAAATAAAGCTTACGCTATAACAGAGTCAAGAATTGAGACGCAATTTACTTAGAAAATCATTTATTTAGAATACCAATCAGACGTGTAGTAGATGTTAAGATTCTGCATATAGCATATAGGTAAACCAAGTAAATTGTGTGTCACCTCTTGAATGTTTATCTTTCTTTTCAGTTATGTTTTACCTTATTGCACGGTAAAGTAGATTTTTTAGAAAAATACTACTTAATATGATCCCAGGTTCCTATAATCGCGATTATAAGATTAGCAACTAAGCAGAATGAAAATACCCCAACATGCCCAAGTTGTCTAATTTGTCAGCAAATTGTCAAAACGTGTGTAGTGGTTACGAGCTCTCAAGAAAACGCGGAGACACTTAAAATATATATGCACTAAAGTAGATGAAAATTTCATCAAAATTACAAATGATAGAGTTATTAATTATAAATTTCATTTCAACAAAGATTGCAAATTTTTACACAGAAAATTGTGATTTGATTTTGTTTATAAATTGTGTTGTCATTATTTGAACTTGTCATCTAGACATGAGGAATCTAAATAAATTTTGACATAAAATTAGCAAAATTAGAAAGATTGGTATCTTAGTGTTGTTTGAGGGTGATAATCCAACCAAACGTGAAAGAGAGAAATTCAGTACCCAGTTGAAATTTGCCGCTCACTAATTCTTGCTTAAAGAATCAACTACGTGAATTATTTTTTGATTTAAAAAGGTGACATATTTAAACAGTTACAATAATAGGAACCTACTGTCCGAAGGTACCGATTACGAGTCACTGAAATCAAATCAGTTGTAGATGTCTCGACGACATTTATTTTCCATCAAAGGAATACTGTCTGTGAATCTGACAGATAATTAACATGTGAATAGAAATTGTTTTCATTAACTTTATACTTAAATGCAGAAATATATTTTGCTACTAAGAGACGTGGGGGATGAAATTGAAAACAAGTAACTTGCCTGATGTATATACACGTAAATAAAATTTTAATTAATTAGTTATTACAAAATTAACGAACATTTTGGAGTGAGTGTTGTATTGAGTGACATTTTGCAATCTTTCATATTTCAGTAGCAACGAAGGAAGATTACGTCACCTTATGATGTATATCAGCCTGTCCAATTATAGGCAAGAGTTATGGTTAATTCAATTAAACCTAATTCGAAATATGTGGTTTGGAAACACGTTGTCCTCTTTCAAATAAATTTGATTTGATCTTATATTGTATTAATATTACATCAAATTGTGGTTCAGTTATATTTTTTGTTATAATTCTATTTGTTTGAATCCACAGTGTCAACAAATTGACAGATCAAAGAAATGTCGAGATGAGTTATAATAACTTTAATGGTAGAACTGTTCCGAATCAATTTCATCCTTATTTTTCAACTTACACTAAATGACTATAAATGTGGTTCCCAAATATTTAAATATAATATAACTTTCCAAATAAATCCACTTTGTTTAAGTTTTGTGGTTAATTTAATTAATTTTAACCTCCAATTAGTTAGTGGAAAGAAGTACTTAAATGATATATGCGACATAATTTTAGGAAACGCATTTACTGATTACAGTACAGATTAAACTTTAAGGAAGAATAACTTCGTCACTATTCTAAAATTATAATTAGAATAAACAAGCTTAATTCTCATATGTACTATGAGTTATAACGTAGGCCGTACTATCGAAACATGGAACTCGAGATGGCGATGTGTGGGACAAGAATTGAACTTCTATCCAAAGAAAATTTCGACACGAGGCGGATTCAGGTAGAGGCGTTACTTACCAAAATCGATACCTGGGATTTCGTTAATGGTGAAGTATCAAAGTAAGTTATATGTCAGGGTGACACAAAAAGTGAATCAGTGCTTAAAACGTGGATGTAAATAAGATAAAAAGGTAAATGCGGACATAATCCTATGCATAAGCCCATCGGACCTCAAGAGTATCAAAAGATGCGAGATTCCCAAAGATTGAAATTGGAGTCAATCCATGCTTCAAATGGACCGGCACTATTGGAACAATTATTTTATATATTTTATATATAATATTTATTTAAGTATAAATAAAATTGGATAACGATAAATTACCCACGTGGTGTGACATATGTCAACGAGGTAAACAAGCAAGGATACCCTTTACTGAGAGAGAAGTAAGAAGTAAGCAGTTACTGAATATTGTTCATTCAGACATCTGCGGACCAATGCGAGTCAGAACCAGTGGTGGATCAAGATATCTTCTAACATTTAGGTGTATTTTCTCATGTCAAAAGGAGAATTTCCTGAAAAATTTAAGGAGTACTAAAGAACTGTCGAAAAACAAACTGGTAATGAAATTAAGAGAAAATTAGCTGAGAAATCAAGATCAAAGAATGCTAAGTGTTTTTTGGAATAGAAATTAACCAAAGCAAGAAAGGAGTAACACTTAAACAAAAAAAATATATTTTAGAGAAATTCAGAATGATAGATTACAATCCAGTTAAAACATCCTATGACTGCCACTCAAAAGTTAACAGAGATTTAAAAATGTTTAAAGTCCCCACACGATACTGAGAATTAATTGGTAGTCTAATGTTGTCTAATGCAGCCGATCAAAACTGGGGCTTTACAATAATTAGCTGTGTCTTTCTGACAATCGAACCTGGATTTGAGGCGCTTTTTCAGTTTCTTATTTCACCGTTTTTGTCTCTTAATAGGAACTTATTCTGAAATGGAACTGGCGAAGTGCCGTGTGGTCCCAATAGGACTCTGAAGCACTCGAACTTCTTGCAGGCACGCTTGCTGTTTCCGCATTTCATGACCGCTAATTCAGTTATTAAATTGTTTATAGTACGAAAACCAAAACTTAATTCAGTTGTTTCTTGAATTGGTAACCAAGGTTACCAACCAAGTAAACAATTTTTTTTATTTGTCTGAATTTAGTAACTAACTAATTTCAGACAAAAGATGGACAGATTTCAGTAGTTGCTACCCAAACTTGGATAAATGACGATCGTTACCGCTGCCATTGGTAACGACAGAAAAGACTTTTATTGTTAGCAACTTTTGTCAATTGTTCAAAGTGTGGTTAGCAACCAGGGAATATTGTTGATAGTAACAATTTTGGTGTGAGTTGTTTGTCATTCTTCTGTTTGAATTTAGTTATAATAGTTACCAAATTCGAAAGAGAAGGGTTGTTAATTTGGCTGGTAACATCGGTTACTAAATCAATAAACTATGTGTAGTGTCCGGAAAAGAGACAAGCTAAGTGAAAAACTCAATAAAACCCAAAAGTCTGCCGACGTTTCCAGAGGTACCCAATTTCCTTAGTGTTCAAATTTATGTATATTGAATTGTATTAAAGCATTGCATATTCTTCAGACAACAAAAGTATGTTTTACTTTTGATTAATAAACATATCGCCTTCATTGCTGTTGGAACCTGAATATGTACAAAATGTAATTTGATTTCAAAACTGAACTTGAACAATTATTTGGTAACTTACAATTTCGTCGTTGAAAAGACGAAAACTACAAAAGAAATATGTATTTACTCTTTACACGTGAGCTGTTCGTTTCATTTTTTAGCTTTCAATGCAAACACAAATTTAAACAATATCGTTTTGTCATGAAAATATTTTTGTTTATATTCAAAAAATAATAATAATTTTTTCCAGATTGATGTTTTTAATGAACTCAGAAGGCAGATTTATCTAGTAATAGAGGTCCTTATGATATTCCTTCTACAGTATTGAATGAATTGTGGATTATAATTAACAAAGCCTCTAACCATGAAATTTAACTTGTTTTTAAAATGTGCTTTATTTCCTAATGCACAGAAAAATTCATTTATTATACCTACCTTAAAGAATGGAGATAGTTTACTTGTAACAAATTTAGGCCTGTATGAAAAATGTTTTGTATTCCATAATTGTCCAAAAAAATTCATTTCCAAAATAATTATGCCATAGTTCCAAAATATTATAAATGAGAGTCAACACGGATTTTGCAAATGAAAATCTTCTGCGACCAACCTTCTTATTTATAACAATTCGACAGTTGTTGCTCTTGATAATCATTTACAGGTTGATGTTGCTTATACAGACTTTTAAAAGGCATTTGATAGAATCTGCCATGATTTATTGCTTGCTTAACTAACCGGGCTGGAGTTGTCAAGTAAGTTTTCCACTGTAGATAATCATAACGATTGTAATATAAAGTGATTAGTTTTTTTAAAAAAATAAATCAACACTATTTTCGAAAGTTACACTTTAGTTAAAAGGTTTTAATGTAATATGTTTGAAATTTAGAAATGTGTAATAGATTAGGCGGTAGTTTATCTAGAAAAGTTGGTTTGGGTAAAACTAAAATGAATTTGCGTAAATGTAAAAGAAAAGCTGGTGAATATTCTGGTGCTGAAAGAGTTCAAACACAGAGGTTCAAGAATACAGATATTATTAAAAAGCACTGATTGCAGAACAATTTTTAAATGGGATGGACAGTAATTTAGCATATAAATTCCAGCTTAAAGTATGCGTTATTGTTGAAGAAGAAATTATGAGTAGAAATATTTAATCTTTCCATTTCTCTGTTAACATCATCTATTACTGACTAGTAATTAATAAGTCAACTTAGTTGTCACGCCCTTCCAAATTCTGTCAATGTCAAAACTTTTCGGGTTATTCATCAAATTCTCTAATACCCTCAAAAATTATTTCTTTTTACAAATTGCAAATTTAAATAAAGCATCCTAAGAACTCCATTTACAATTCAACGCATATGGAGAGTTACTACCAAGATTTTAACACATTTTTAAAGCAAGTATGGAACATATAAGTAAAACAAGTAATCGTGTCTCACTTCTTGAATGTCTATAATAGTGTAAGCGTTCCTTTTAATTATGTTGCCCTTGTTGGACTATAAAGTAGATATTTAGAAAATTACTGGTTAATAGGATCCCAGGCTCTGCGATGCTTTGTCGTATAAAATAACCTCTTTTTATAATCAGTATCGCGATTATAAGATCAGCAATTAACCAGAACGAAAATATTCCAACATTAGTTGACTAAGTTGTCAGAGAGTTGTCAAAACGTGCGTACTCGTTAGGAACACTCAAGAAAACGTGGAGACACTAAAAATATATATGTAACAAACCAACAAAAAATGCTATTACTTATAAATTTCTACTGTAAAAAGATTGCAAGTCTATACGCAGAAAATTGTAGAATAGAAATCAATATTTCATGATTTGGTTTAAAAGTTGTGTTGACATTATTTGAACTTGTCATCCAAACATGAGGAATCTAAATAATTTTCTTCATAAAATTAGCAAATATGGAAACATTGGTATCTTAGTGTTGTGGGAGAGTGATAACCCAACCAAAAGTGAAAGAGAAAAATTGTCGCTCACTAATTCAAGTTGAAAGAATCAACCACGATAATTTACTGTTGATTTAAAAAAGTGAAATATTTAAACAATTACAATAATGGCAACTTTTTGTTTGAAGGTTTCGATTACGAGTCCTGAAAAATCACGGAAATCACGAACGTTCAAATTTCAGTAGCAACGAAAGAATTTTGTTTATCAAATAAAAGAAAATAACATTTATGTTGCTAAGATTACGTTTCCTTGTGACATATGCCAGACGTTACAATATAAACAAAACATCCAATGTCCAATTAAACCATATTCGAAATATGTAATTTAAAAAAAGTTGCCTTCTTTCAAGTAAATTTGATTTCAGTAAGAAGAAATGCTAGTTGTGCCTATGTTGATGATGGCCTGTTATTCTCAATTGATGAATCAGAACTAAATTAATTTAAAAAAAAAACTGAAAAACACATATTGGAATTAAAATAATGGAAACCCCAAGTAATTTTTTGGGAATGCAAATAGAAAGTTTTAGTATTTATGTGGAACAAATTTTAAACAGATTTGAAAAGACTAATGCTAGTCCTAATACTATTCCAGTCGACCCTCACATAACACAGCCTGTTCCGTCAAGTTTTACTTGGCGACCACCGCAAATAATCTGACTTAGAGACAATAAATCTGTTGCCAGTTTAGGAACACATAATACTTTTGGAAAAAGCACCTTTTTGTTTTGACCTTCATCGTCATAATGGTCCAACCTATACTTTGTTGTCTGCGACTCTGATTTTATGTATGACAGAGTCATATTTTCAAGCATGTTCTTACGTCTTGTCATGTGTGACGATGCACCGGAAGCCACTTGCCATGGGTCATTTTGGCTGGATGTTGCCTCAAACACAACAGCATATGATGAACTACTTGCTTTTTGTTGAACATTCTTGGTCCTGGATTTGCATTTGAGGACTTTTATGACCTTACTTGTTATAAGTGTAGCACCTTGAATCCTTACTTGGTTGTTGGTTGTTTTCTTGATGACTGACAATACTGTTGAGTCACTTTCAGGTTGTTTAACATCTTGTGATAGTTTTGATTTCACAGAAACTGAAGTTATCTTCATGCCGGAGCTTTCAATCATTGGTTGATAGGATTCTAGTACACATTATTATGCTCACATATTTCTCTACGTTTTAACATGCAGTAAGTGAAGTATTACAGAGATCATGCAGCAGCCCATCACAGCGTGTCAACCAAGAGTTATCCCATACTTATTTTGCAGTACTACTCTCTTGTATGTGCACGTAATTTATTGAGTCAACTAGTAAATTTATCTTAGTTTTTGCCTTTGAGTCTCGTTTTGTGTCCACAATGACACATGTGGGGGGTTTTATGCAGTCCACAACTTCTCTTACTGTAGATGTGTATATTTACAGCAAATCGCTAGGTTACGTAATTATCTCGGCCGGTTAACTTTTCAATTAATGCCAATTGATTGTTTGCTGACAATTTAAGAACCCTTATTCCAGATGTTACGAGAAATCACCTTTCAAATGTCGTATTGACGTTTTAGGTTAACTTTATTACTTTTCTCAGTAAATAAGCCTTTCTGGGCTTAAAAGAATTTATTATTTCTCAAGAAAAATTTATATTTAAGAATTTAGTGTTAAAATTACAACACTTAACTGTCCACATGCGCACAATTCAAATTACAATTTTAACAGTTTATGTGTAGTTTTAGTGCACTCCTACCAGCTCATCGCATCAGTTACAATTGGCTTCCCAAGAGGAGATGAAACATTATTTGTTTTAAGTAGTGTCAAAATTTTTCATTCTTTATAAGAGTGTAAGCTACATTGAGCTGTAAACTAATTAGGGTTAACAAGACAGCATTAAGTTAACTAAGGAAAGCATATTATTATATTTAGTTCGCTGGGTCAGCATCAGTAATATTTATACGATCCACATTCCGCACATTTTGGCAGATTGAAATAACCTCTTTCCGTAATTCGCCAAAGAGCATTATGGGATCGGATACCGAACAAAACAAAATTACACAAAGATCAGTAGTTGTCAAGATTGTCAATGAGTTGTCAAAGAATACGAACCGTATTCCATATCAGTCTTCAGAATTTTGCCAAACTAATTTAAGTGTTTCTTTTCTATGAAACCTTTTTTCTAAATGTTAGTGTATTGTATCTTTTTGCTTTAATTCAATTCAATATACATAAATTTGAACACTGAACAATTTCTAACATTATCTAAATCATCTAAATCTTATCAATATTAAAATTTGCCCTAATGTATATTATTTATTTCCTTGAAAAATATTACTTTTTACCAGTGTGTGTTTATATTCGGATTCAAACTCAGATAAATTTTTATTTATTTATAGATTTTATTATGATTAACCAGGAGTGACAATAAAGTATGTATCTAAGGACATTTATATAAAATTTAAAAAACAAAAGAAAACTTACTGCATTGTCCCGGATATGAATCGGGACGGTCTCAGTCGGGGATCGTCGTATCGGCACGACTTGGGCGCCGTGTCTGAAGGACAAAACTGGTGGGGTGCATCGTATATATATATATATATATATATATATATATATATATATATATATATATATATATATATATCAGTTACTAAATCAATAAACTATGTGTAGTTTGAGGAGAAAAGACAAGCCAAGTGAAAATCTCAATAAAACCCAAAAGTCTTTCTGCGCTTCAAGAGGCCTTAAGATTAAAATATCGGAACTAGAGGGTGAACTACAACGAATGAAAGTATGTAATGCAGTAAGCTGTCTGCTAAACTGCAGACACCTTCGGTAAATCCTGGAAATACTCCTACTTCTAACACCAATCCTTTCTCCCAACTAGCCACCCCACACCTCCAAAACGCAAGTTTTCCACGAAGTGGGTCACGCCTATAAAGGTGATGTCGAAATCGTCCGATGATGACGCACCCCTGTGCTCACCGAAAGGACATGAAAGTACTGGAAGTCTTTATATCCATTAAGGTCAAAAGCCAAAAGTGAATAATTGGAACAGTTTACCAGCATCTGGTTCTGATTTTTATTCCAATCATTGTGCATCAGTGGACATATTTTTAGTAACTGGAGATTGAAACCTGCCCCGAGTGAATTGGACTAATGATGAGTATAGTGTTTTCATGAGTTCTGAGGTTTACTCATTAAACTATCACTTATCATTAGTTGATTGGGATTTACTTTTTAGCAATATGGATGTTAATGATTGTGAGCACAAATCTTATGATATTTTTTAAAATATGTTCCAACTTGATCTACCTGTAAAAATATTTAAGAACTATGTTTCTTAAGTTGTTCTATAAAGGGCTTATGACATTAACAATTCGTTATTCCTTTGCAGATATTTGAATTTCGTTGTCATAAACAAATTTAAATATTTTTCATAAAATCAAGTAGCACAAAAAGATTTCTTTATTTGGTTACCACCAAACTTTAATCAGTTCATATCGAAACATACCTCTCTTATACATAATTTGTTTTCAGAATAAATTCAATAAATTAAGATTGAAATCTGAAAGTACTATGTAAAAGGCAAATGGTGGAAAGATTCTAGTGGTCCAAGAATTGGATTTAATTGTACGTATAATTTTCATCTGTATTCAAGATTTTTATAATTAATTATATATTTTATGCTAAAACACACACAATTAAATTATTTAATTTAAATAGAAAACAAATAAACTATTTCGACGATTCGTTGGACATCAGGAATTAGTTACACATTGACAGACTGATTACTATCATATAAATGAAAATGAAATGAGCTATGACAAAGCCACACGATATCGGGAAATATGAAAAAAAAATCCAAGAAATCAAAAAAAGTACAAGAAAAAATCCCAATAAAGAAGAAAACAGCATTACCAAAAGTTCTACCAAAAAGGCTGAGGACTGGAATGTTCCCTTTGGAGTTCCACATATCTGTCTGTGTATAAAGCAGGTACTTTCATTTTGAGAATTAAGCATGTTTATAATAATTATAATTTTATAATTGTGGCGAAGAAATTTTTCCTATTGTAATCTGTACTTTATGACGGTAAATGCGTTTCCTAAATAATTATGTTTATATCATAAATAATTATGTTGTATATAGCTGTAAATCTTTCTACTGAATAATTGGAGGTTGAAAAAATCGACAATGTGTCGAAACCATTTTATAACACCAAACTAAATTGTTGACTTAAGTTAAACTAAGTAATTTTATTTGTAAAGTTAAGTTATATTTAATTATTTGTGAATCTCATTTATAGTCTTCCAGTGTAGGTTGAAATATAAGGATGAGATTGATTCGAAACAGTTCTACCATCAACAATATTATAACAAATCGAAAAATCATCACGATATTCCTTTGCTCTGTCAATTTGCTGACACTGTGGATTAAAACGAATAGAATTATAAGAAAAGATATACATTGGTGAAATACAATATAAGAATCAAATCAAGTTTTGCTTGGGAGAAGACAACTTTTTTTCTAAATTAAATACTTCTGACATATGTCATAAGGAAACGTAATCTTAGCAACAGAAATGTTTTTTTTTGACAAACAATTGGTTGCCATTGAAACTTGAAATAAATGTCGACGAGAGATCTGCAACTGATTTGATTTCAGTGACTTTCAGGACACGTAATCTAAACCTTCAGACAGTAAGTTGCTATTTTTGTAACTGTTTAAATATTTCACCTTTTTAAATCAACAGTAAATTCACGTAGGTGATTCTCTCAGCTTGAATAACTGAGCGACATATTTCAACACTGAAATTTTCTTTTTCAACATTGGTTATCACCCTCAAATGATATACTAATCTTTCCATATTTGATAATTTTATATCGCAAATTATTTAGATTCCTCATGTCTGGATGACAAATTCAAATAATATCAACACAACTTATAAACCAAATCATAAAATAGTAATTTCTATTTTACAATTTTCTGCGTAAATATTGATTTGCAATCTTTGTTCGGTTGAAACTTATAATTAATGGCTTTATCATTTGCAGGTCTGCTAAAATTTTCATCTACTTTGGTGCATATATATTTTTGGTGTCTCCATATTTTCTTGACAGTATGCGTGTTTTGACAACACACTGACAACATCGAGAACTAAAGATGGAGTATTTTCGTTCTGCTTATTCGCGATACTGATCATAGAATGAAGGTATTTTATACTACCAAACATCGCGGACCCTTGTATCCTATTAAGCAGTATTCTTCTAAAATATCTATAATAATAATAATAATAATAATATCATAATTGAAATGAAAGTTTATGCTCCTATAGACATTCAAGAAGTGAGACACAATTTACTTGCTTTACCTATATGCTCCATACTTGCTTTAAAAATATGTTAAAATCGTGGTAGTAACTCTCCATATGCGTTGGGATGTAGATGGAGTTCTTAGGATGATTTATTTAAATTTGCCATCTGTAAAAAGAAATAATTTTTGAGGGTATTGCAAAAATTATCTTCAAAAATTGATTGAATAAATCATATTGTGGAAGAGACTGAAAAACACAGTGACCAAAGGTTTCTTTGAAAGAAGGAAAATAACGGAGCGATTTTTAATTAAGGATGACTCAATTTGATTATACGGCGTTGTGTGCATTG
The DNA here is from genome assembly GCF_024364675.1 of Aethina tumida. NCBI lineage: Eukaryota > Metazoa > Arthropoda > Insecta > Coleoptera > Nitidulidae > Aethina > Aethina tumida. Next base: position 36,681,933 of record NC_065435.1, on the reverse strand, counting down.
ATTCAGTCAACCAAAGGGGCGGTATATATAACACGATATTGTACACTAAATACTCTCTGTACTATGTAATATTGTATAACTTTGATTAACTTTTGATATATATACAAATCGGAATTCTTTTTTACAGTTTCTAAGACATCTTGGTGTTTTGATAATATATCATATGCCTAACTTTACTTAAATGAATTTTAATATGATTGGTAATATTTTGATTCAGCAAAATTAAAGCCCGCGGGAATTTTTCATGTGACTTGATTTTCGAGAATTTCATGACTAATTAACACTATTTGAAATCAGAGCTCTAAAATAGATATATTTTGTTATTAGTGTAACTGTTCCAATATGATTGATTAACTGCAATAAATTATGTACCTAAGGGAATTCAAATTTAAAAAACAATACAACACTTATTGTAAATTAGTAACTGTTATTTACAATTATTCCTACAACTTAATTTGAAATATTAACAATATCAACATTCAAGAGATGCAGTGAAACTTGAGAACACTAGGTATCTCATCATTCAAAAACTCAACAACTACATACACGCCATCAATTTATTTCAGATGTAATTCATAACACATAATTTCTTAAAAGAGTCAAATTTGATGATTAACATCAATGGATTGATTTTAAATGGAAAATGTGTAGGGTTTAACATAATGGTTAAGGCTTGACTAATACCATATGGAATAAATAATGAAATTATTTACTAACAATTTCTTAAAACAGGAGAATAAGTTTTTGAGAGACTCTGAAGCCGATGTCTGCAGGAGACATTCCTAAAACCGGACATGGGATTCTTTATCCCAGGATACTCTATCCTCCGGGCTGATCGTTTTTCTGGAGCAGGTGGAGGGGTTGGCATTCTGATCCGGAACTCCATCAGGCACCAGAGAGGATCGATACGTCCCTCTTTCTGGGCGAGTCGATTGGAGTCGAACTCGCCCTAGAAAGTGGTCCGCTTAGGATTGTCTCGGCTTATGTTCGACCGACTGAGAGAGTTTCCTGACTCAATCTCCCGTCCCCATTGCTGGGGACTTCAACAGTAAGCACACAGCGTGGGGTTGTGTAAAATCTAACACCAACGGCGGTTTCCTGCTGCGGGCGTCACTGGACTACCGGTTCTCGGTGGAAACCACCGAGACGCCAAACCACTTCCCTGATAGTCCCTCATGCCGACCTGATATCCTTTCCATGTTCCTCTGCAAAAACATCACAGAGGTGCCGGAGGTCATTAACCACCAGGTGTTGTCTTCGGACCACAACCCGATCTCCCTTGCACTTAACGAGAATTGTTGCCAGTGGGAGCCTCGTAAGAGGAAAACCAACTGGTTGCAATTCCGTTATTTAATGGAAACCACCGATTTGCGGTGCAGGATTTTGAACTCTGAAAGGGATATAGACGGTGAAGTGGATAGGCTGTCAAATGACATCCTGACAGCCTTAGAACGGTCGACGCATGCTTACCCTAACATCTGCAAGCAGCATAGTCTTCCTGGCGAGGTTGTCACCCTCATCAGGAAGAAAAACCGTAGCAGGAAACTTTGGCAGCGTACTCGAGACCCCTTCATCAAGGCACGGTACAACGCCCTGAGCCGTGAGGTCCGGGCCTGCCTGCTTGAACTCCGGAGCTCCTCGTTCCAGGAGTTCATAGCAGAGGCCGAACTCCATCCTCGTCGGACCTGGAAAGTCATAAGGTCTATCTGAGGGAGGCGTATGCGCTATCCGCACCTTGTTCATGATGGCATCAAAGTCGTCCTGGACAAGGATAAAGCGGAGGTGTTTGCAGACTCCCTTGAGCGGCAATGCTCTCCAAACGCCAGTCTTCCTGGGTTTGTTGTAGAGCACAACTCCATCAGCCGTCAGGTGGACTCTATGACTTTCCCAAAACCTGATAGTGACATTCTTCCTACTTCTCCCAGCGAAGTCAGAGGTATCCTTAAAGCCCTCAATAACCGGAAAAGTCCCGGCCCAGACACCATCCCCAACGTGGCCCTTAAGAAGCTTGCTACCATTCAGGTGGTAATGCTTACTAACATTATAAATGCGATGCTCCGTCTCCACTACTTCCCGTCGGCATGGAAGGTGGCGACGGTAGTGTCCATTTTAAAACCCAACAAACCTGCCCACCTTGCTAGCAGTTATCGTCCCATTAGCCTCCTTTCTTCGCTAAGCAAGGTGGCGGAGCAGGTTATTCGGACTCGGCTTGAGGAATTTATGGCTGACCAGCACATCCTGCCGAACGCTCAGTTTGGATTTCGTCGAGGCCATGGTACCGGTCATCAGATTTTGCGAGTGACCGAGGACATGGCTGGAAGGCGTAACAAGGGGCAGCATGGTACCATGTTGCTCCTTGATGTCAAGCAGGCATTTGACAGGGTTTGGCACGCTGGTCTAATACACAAACTGGCTTCGTTAAATTTTCCTTCTTATCTGATCGGCACTATCCGATCTTTCCTTTCCAACCGCTCCTTTCGTTCCAGGGTTGGAAGCGAGTTCTCTTCTTCGAGAACTATTACCGCTGGTGTCCCGCAAGGCTCCAAACTATCACCTACTCTCTTCAATCTCTATTGTAGCGACATACCATCTTGTCCTAGAGTTACTATAGCAATGTATGCCGATGACGTTGCCTTAATTAGCTCCCATAGATGTATAGTTTATGCGGAGATCCATATTAGGAACTTCCTGCCTAAACTGCTCTGTTGGTTCTCTCGATGGAGATTGGAGATCAATCGTTCTAAATCCGAAGCTATCTTCTTCTCAAATCGACGAAGGTTGCCACCTAAATTCCTTATCAATGATCATCAAGTTGAGTGGAGTCCCAGCGCCAAGTACCTGGGTGTCATACTTGACAAGAAACTCAGTTTCTCTCGCCAGGTCGCTTTGGTAAAGTGGAAAGCTCTAGTAGCCTTTGTTGCTTTGAAATCTTTCTTCCTTTCTAAACGTCTTTCCTCTTTAGTTAAGCTGCGTGTTTTTAACGCGACAGTCCACTCTCTTTTCACTTATGCTTTTCCTATATGGGGCACCGCCGCCCCTTGGCTCATTAGGTCCCTGCAAGGGACCTACATGTGGCTAGTGAGGTCGGCCCTTGGTGTCCCATACTATATTCGTAACAGACAAGTCTGTTTCGAATACAACATTTCCTCTCTTTTGGAGCTGCGGCGCAAACATGCCCTCAATCTCCGGAGATCTATCTTTCAACACTCTAATCCGGAGATTGCATGCTTGCATGACATCCAACCCTGTGAATCTAACAGATGCAAGAGACCTTATCTCTTGGCTGTCTAGACCTCTGCGTCTCTTTGGGACATCTTTTCTTTAGTATGTGGCGGTTAGCTGCAAACCTCTTTAATTTTTTCCTTCTCTCTATTTTCCTAAACCTATATGGTTATACTCTTAGGCCATGATCTTCGGATCGATGCCCGGAGAGGGGTTTTTAGTCGGTTAGTCCGACACTGCCTTCGACATCCAACAGAATGCGTCTTGTATATTTTCCCCTATTTGACCCAATAAAAAAAAAGAGAACTCTGGACCTGTACGTTTGTTTTGACAACTGACTGACAACTGATATTTCAGTTATTTCATTTTGCTTGTTGGTCGATTTTCTATTGGCGATACCAAATATAGAAAGATGATATTCTAAATTGTCGAGATATTCTGAACACAGGATTCTATAATAATAATGGAGGAGCTATCCTCCTGTGACAGTTAACAGAGAAACATTCTTTTGATACAATTTAATTTACAATGCGAAAAAACATCTTATAATTGAAAATAAAGCTTACGCTATAACAGAGTCAAGAATTGAGACACAATTTTCTTAGAAAAGCATTTATTTGGAATACCGATCAGACATGTGTTAGATGATGATATTCTTCCAGGTAAATAGAAAGGAAGAATGTATGAATATTGAATGTGTTTCTTTTGTTTGATAAACAAACTGCCTTCGTTGCTAATGAACCCAGATTATGTACAAAACTATTCTTTGGTAAATTTACCTTCTAAACTTGTTCATTTAGTTATTGCGAAGAGCACAAAAAACTTGAGCAACTTTTATTTATCTTCTAAAGGGTTCTTATCCCATCAAATAACATTCGCAAAGTTCAATTTATATTGTGCATCACAATCTTCAAGTTTTGATTCACCACCACGATTTGAACTTTATTTTAAAGCAAGTATGGAGCATGTAGGTAAAGTAAATTGTGTTTCACCTCTTGAATGTTTATAAAGATTTTTTAGAAAAATACTACTTAATAGGATCCCAGGTTCCTATAATAGCGATTATAAATCAGCAACTATGGCCAAGTTGTCCAATTTGTCTGCTCTCATGAAAACGTGGAGACACTTAAAATATATATGCACAAACGTAGATGAAAATTTCAACAAAATTACAAATGATACAGCTATTAATTATAAATTTCATCTGAACAAAGATTGCAAATCAGAAAATTGTAAAGTGGAAATCACTTTTTCATGATTTTGTAAACAAAATGTGTTGACATTATTTGAAGTTGTCATCTAGAGATGAGGAATCTAAAATTAAATTTTGACATAAAATTAGCAAATTTGGAAAGATTGGTATCTTAGTGTTATTTGAGGGTAATAATCCAACCAAACGTGATAGAAAAAATTCAGTACCTAGCTGAAATTTGCCGCTCACTAATTCTTGCTTAAAGAATCAACTACGTGAATTAACTTTTGATTTAAAAAGGTGAAATAATTAAACATTTACAATAATAGCAACCTACTCTCTGAAGGTTTCGATTACGAGTCACTGAAATCAAATCAGTTGCAGATCTCTCGTCGACATTTATTTTGAATCAAAGAAATACTGTCTGTGATTCTGTAGATAATTAACATGTGAATAGAAATTGCTTTTGTTAACATTGTTAACTTTATACTTAAATGCCGATATATACTTTGTTGCTAAGAGAGGTGAGGGATGTCGTCTTTCAAGTAAATTTGATTTGATCTTGCATTGTATTAATATTACATCAAGTTGTGGTTCAGTTATATTTTTTGGTATAATTCTATTCGTTTGAATCCACAGTGTCAACAAATTGACAGAGCAAAGAAATATCGAGATGAGATGAGTTATACTAAATGGTAAAACTGTTCCGAATCAAATTCATCCTTATATTTCAACCTACACTAAATGACCATAAATGTGATTCCCAAATATTTATATATAATATAACTTTACAAATAAAACTACTTTGTATACCTTTAAGTTATGTGATTAATTTAATATAAGTTTGGTTGTTAACAAATGGTTTCGACCCATTGTCGATTTTTTTAACCTTCAACTATTCAGTGGAGGTACTTAAAAGTTATATGCAACATATTTTTTTAGGAAACACATTTAGTGATTACAGTACAGATTAAAATTTAAGGAAAAATTACTTCGGCACTAATCTAAAATTATAATTGCTATAAACAAGCTTCATTCTCAGATGATAGATGAGTTGAAACCTAGATCCACACTATGGAAACATTTCCATAAAATGAAAGTACTTGCTATATACAGAGATAGAAATGTGGAACTCAAACGGGAACATTCCAGTCCTCAGCCTTTTTGGTAGAACTTTTGAATACGGTTTCTTGGTAATGATGTTTTCTTCTTTATTGTGATTTTTTCTTGTACTTTTTTCGGATTTCTTGGATTTTTTTGATATTCCATAGCCTCAGAGAAAATATTTGCCGATGTCGTCAGGTTGTGTCGTGGCTCATTTCATCTTCATTTATATGATGGTAATCAGCCTTTCCATGTGAACGTAACTCCTCGTGCCCAACGAATTGTCGAAATACTTTAAAAAAGATATATAAAATTAATATTAAATTTTAATTTCATTATATATACCAATTTTATTTGTTTTTCATTTAATTTAAATAATTTAATTGTGTGTTTTAACATAAAATATGTCATTAATTATAAAAATGTTGAATACAGATGAAAATTATACTTACATTTAAATCCAATTCTTGGGCCACTAGAATCTCTACACCATTTGCCTTTTGCATCGTACTTTAAGATTTCAATCTTAATTTATTCTGAAAACAAATTAATTAGGTATTAATGTGTTGTTTTAAGGAGCGTCATATACATGAAAGTACTTATTCTTTGTTTAGTTGGGAATTCCTGGAAGTAAATTAATGAATTTAGACAAAAATATTCCCTAAAAATAACAGTTTGATACGATCTGTTTCATTTCTAGCATTACTATACACAAGTATTTCTTCCGATTATCATTTCCAATGAGGCAGGGACTCATTAATAAAAGCGAGAATATTTATCTAATAATTTTGAATTGAAGCGTAGGAGCAACTTCAGAGAGATGTGGTTCGTATGAAACAAAAGTTTGAACTGATTAAAGTTTGGTGGTAAACAAGTAAAGAAAACTTTTTGGTCTACCTGATTTTATGAACAAAATTGAAATTAGTTTATGACAACGAAATTCAAATGTCTACAAATGAATAACGAATTAATAAATAAAACATTGAAATTTGTTTATGGGAACGGAATTCAAATGTCTACAAATGAATAACGAATAGTTAATGTTATAAGCTCTTTAGAGAACAACTTAGGAAACTTAGTTTTTAATTTTTTTACATGTAGATAAAGTAGGAACATATTGTATAAAATTTAATAAGACACAATCAACCAATGATAATTGATAGTTTAAAGTGTAAACCTCAGTACTCATGCAAACACTATACTTACTCATCATTGGTCCAATTCACTCGAGGCAAGTTATGTTAGAATATCTAGACATCGTGTATAACGGTTGTGATGACAACGGAGAATAAAAACAACAGAAGAGCATAGTTATAGAAACAGAGTTAAGTTGTAAGAGCAGAGTTAGTTGTATACAGCCCACCAATGTTGTAAAATAGTCAATAAGCGTTTTACTGAGTACCTTGCATTATCATTCCACGTCGCCTTGTAAGCAGGCATATTCTAACTATTAACTTTTGTATTTTGACCTTAATGGAAACAAATACTTCCAGTGCTTCCGTGTCCTTTCGGTGAGCACAGGGGTGCGTCGTCAGGATTTCGAGAACACCTCCATAGGCGTATCCCACTTTGTGGAAGACTTCTGCGTTTTGGAGGTGTGGGGTGGCTGGTCGGGAGGAAGGATTGGTGTTAGGGTTAGAAGTAGGAGTACTTCCAGGATTTACCGATGGTATCTGTAGCTTAGCAGACAGCTAATGCATTACTTATTTTCATTCGTTGTAATTCACCCTCTAGTTCCGAGATTTTAATCTTAACGTCTAGTTTTCAGGTACCTCATGGCTTATCTTTTTCGCGGACTCTACACATGGTTTATTGGTTTAGTAACCGAGGTTACCAGCCAAATTAACAACTCTTCTCTTTTGTCTGAATATGGCAACTCTTATAACTAAATTCAAACAGAAGGACGAACGTTATCTCTAACTCCATTTGGGGGTCTGATGTCGGTGTGGCGCTTTGCCGAATTTTGCTGTTGTTACTTACTTTAGATAGTTAACTCTTTCGGAACTTCGAACGGAGTCGTGCTCAGGGTTTACCGCGCGGTTGACCTTTCTTTCTGCCAATAGAACATGGATTTGAACCGCATTTTCCTTTTCTTCATTCCCGGTTTTTGTCTCTTAGTATGAACTTCTTGTGGAACGGAACTGGCGATGTGCCGTCCGGTTCCAATAGGATTCGGAACCACTCGACCTTTTGCAGGCACACTTGCTGTTTTCGCATTTCATTATCGCTAATTCGGTTATTAAACTGTTTATAGTACGAAAACAAAATTTTAATTCAGTTGTTTCTTGGATTGGTAACCAAGGTTACCAGACAAGTAAACAAATTTTTTCATTTGTCTGAATTTGGTAACTAACTAAATTCAGACAAAAGAGGGACACTAAATAAAAACAAAAATATCACTACAAACACTTTTGAAAACTGAGGTGTGAGTGTGATGAGAATAATAGTCGATGTTACAAGAAAACTAATCGTTTATTATATTATTACAAAGTGTGCACTCGGCTAGAAACGTCAAAGACTAAAAACTAAGAACTAAAAACCCTTCGTAGCATGACGCTTGCGTTAGGGCATCTATACAGAGGGGTTCCAAGTATCAATGTGCAATTTCATTCCTTAACAAACACTTTTCCGTAGTTGCTACTCAAATTTGGATAAATGACGATTGTTACCGCTGCCATTGGTAACGACAGAAAGGTCTCTTATTGTTAGCGACTTTTGTCAATTGTTCAAAGTGCACCAGGAAATATTGTTGATAGTAACAATTTTTGTTTGAGTTATTCGTCCTTCCTCTGCCTGTATTTAGTTATAATAGTTACCATAATCGAAAGAGAAGAGTTGTTAAAGCTAATCCCAAATCTTTATCCCAACCAGCCACCCCCACTCCTGCAAAGTCTTCCAGCTCCAAAACGCAGGAACTCGGTCACCCCCAAGGAGGTGATGTCGAAATTGTCTAACTACGATGCACCAGTTATGGTTCAGTATTCAAATTTATGAATATTGAATTGTATTAAAGTATTTTAGACCAAGTACACTAAGAATTAGAAGAGACTTCTCATAGAGAAGAAAATTTTAAATTGGTTTGGGAAAAAACAGCGCTAATGATTAGCCGTCTCAGATCTCAGTTTCGGTTAATATTTTTTGACAGCTCATTGACAATCTTGGCAACTGATCTTTGTGTAATTTCGTTTCGTTTGGTGTCCAATAATATACTGCTCTAAAGGCGAATTACTGAGAGGGGTTATTTCAATTTGCCAAAATATGCGGAAAGTAGGAAGGTCCTAATTATGTGATGTGAATTTATAAGTTTAACAAAATTGAAAAAAAGCAGCTAAAAAAGATGTTTAAGTTTTATTATTATCTTATCAAAGAAAATATATAAAATTTTGATATTTGTTAGGAATAGCAATGTCTAATTACCAATTCACACACTTTTGTCGATGCATATTCTTCAGACAACAAAAGTATGTTTTACTTTTGATTAATAAACATTTCGCCTTCATTGCTGTTGAAACCTGAATATGTACAAAATATCATTTGATTTCAAAACTGATCTTGAACAATTATTTGGTAACTTCTTAAAATTTCGTCATTGAAAGACAAAAACAACAAAAGAAATAATTATTTACACTTCGTTAGCTGTTTGTTTCACTTTTTAGCCTTCAATGCAGACACAAATCTAATATTTTTGTTTATATTCGAAACGTAATTATAATTTTGTCCAGATTGATGTTTTCAATGAACTCAGAAGTCTTGATTTATCTAGTAATATAGGTCCTTATGATATTCCTTCTACAATATTGAACGAATTGTGGATTCTCATTAACAAAGCCTCTAACAATGAAATTTAATATGATTTTAAAATCTACTTTATTTCCTAACGTACGTAAAAATCATTTGTTATGCCTACCTTAAAGGATGGAGATAGTTTACTTGTTGTTTACCAAGATTGTCCAAAAAAATCATTTCCAAAATAATTATGCCATAGTTCCAAAATATTATAAATGAGAGTCAACATGAATTTTGCAAATGTAAATCTTCTGCGACCAACCTTCTTATTTATAACCTCTCGACAGTTGGTGCTCTTGATAATCATTTACAGGTTGATGCTGTTTATACAGGCATTTAAAAGCATTTCATAGAATCTGCCATGGTTTATTGTTTGCTAAATTAAATGGGCTGGATTTGACAAGTAATTTTTCCACTGTAAATAATCATAACGATTGTAATGTAAAGTGATTAGTTTTTATAAAAAAATTAATCAACACCATATTCGCAAGTTATACTTTAGATAAAAGATTTTAATATAATGTGTTTGAAATTTAAAAATGAGTAATAGACTGGGCGGTAGTTTTTCTAGAAAAGTTGGTTCGGCTCAAGCTAAAATGACTTTGGGTAAATGTAAAAGAAAAGCTGGAGCATATCTTGATGCGTTTGCCCACACATTAAAGTAGCTTTTTACACAAATACTGCTGTAGGATCCCAGGTTCTGCGATGTTTTGTCGTATAAAATAACCTCTTTCCATAATCGGTATCGCGATTATAAGTACAGCAATTAAGCAGAACGAAATACTCTCACATTAGCTGTCAAAATTCCCAGAGTTGTCAAAACGTGCGAACTCCTTAGGAACTCGTTAGGAATATTTAAACAATTACAATAATGGCAACTTGATGTGGAGATGTCGATTAATGTTCCTGAAAGTCACGGAAATCAAATTAGTTGCAGATCTATCGTCGACATACAAAAACTGTCTGTGATTCTGATAGATAATTAACATGTGAAAAGAAATTGTTTTTGTTAACTTTGTTAACTTTATATTTCCATTAGAATAGATTGCTGCTAAGAGAAGTTCCAACTATTATAATTTAGTTTGAATATGTGATACGGACGACGTGAGGGATGATATTGAAAACAGGATAACTAGATGTATATACACATAAATAAAATTTTAATTAATTAGTAATTACAAAACTAAACGAACATTTGGGAGTGGGTGTTGGACTGAGTGACATTTCACGAACTTTCAAGTTTCAATAGCAACGAAGGAATTTTGTGTATCAAATAAAAGAAAATAATATTTATGTTGCTAAGATTACGATTCCTTGTGACATATGCCAGACGTTAAAATATAAACAAAACATCCAACGTGCAATTGAACCTTATTCGAAATATGTAATTTAGAAAAAAGTTGTCTTCTTTCAAGTAAATTTGTTTTGTTTCTTCCATTTCTTCTTTTATTGATGATCCTTGGTCCTGGATTTGCATTTGAGGACTTTTATGACCTTACTTATTACAAGTGTAGCACCCTTACTTACTTTGTATCTTGTGGTTGGTATTGTTGACTGAGAATACTGTTGAGTCACTTTCAGGTTGTTTAACATCTTGTGATAGTTTTGATTTCACAGAAATTGAAGTTATCTTCATGCCGGAGCTTTCAATAGCAATAATCATAGGTTGATAGGAGGACTCGGGTAGACCGGAGAGTAGCAATGTTACTAGTCATTCATCGTCAACTGCGAAACCGATGTTTCTGAGCTTGTGAGCAGTACACATAATTTTGCTCACATATTTCTCTACGTTTTGACATACAGTAAGTGAAGTATTATAGAGATCACGCAGCAGCCCATCACAGCGTGTCAACAAAGAGTCATCAAATACTTATGAAAACGTATCCCATACTTCTTTTGCAGTACTACTCTCTTGCATGTGCACGTAATTTATTTAGACAACTAGTAAATTTATCTTAGTTTTTGCCTTTGTGTCTCGTTTTGTGTCCACAATGACACATGTGGTGGGGTCTATGCAGTTCCACAACTCCTCTTGCTGTAGGTATGTTTTTAGAGCAAATCGCCACGTTACGTAATTATCTCGGCCGGTTAACTTTTCAATTAATGCCAATTGATTGTTTGCTGACAATTTAAGAACCCTTATTCCAGATGTTACGAGAAAACACTTTTCAATTGTCGTATTGACGTTTTAGGTTAACTTCATTACTTTTCTCAGTAAGTAAGCCATTCTGGGCTTCCCTGGGCTTTTCTGGCTCCATAACCTGTTAATTTTTCTTAAAACAATTTATTATTTCAGGAGAAAAACTTATATTTAAGAATTTAGTGTTAAAATTACAACTTAACTGTCTACAGGCGCACAATTCAAATTACAATTTTAACAGTTTATGTGTAGTTTCAGTACACTCCTACAGGTCATCGCATCAGTCACAATTGGATTCCCAAGAGAAAATGAAACATTATTTGTTTTAAGTTGTGTTATAATTTTTCATTCTTTATAATAGCCTAAGCTACATTGCGCTGTAAATTGAGAAGAATGTTTCAGGTAAACTACTTTGGGTTAACAAGACAGCATTAAATTAACTGAGGAAAGCATATTATCGGAATTTGTAAGCTGGGTCATCTCCTTGATTAATATTTATATGATACCATTTTTCGCACATTTTGGCAGACTGAAATATCCTCTTTCTATAATTCGCCAAAGAGCATTATAGGATCGGACACCAAACAAAACAAAATTACACAGAGATCAGTTGTCAAGATTGTCAGTGAGTTGTCAAAAAATACGAGCCGAAACTGAGACTGAGACGTCTAGCCATTAGCGCTACCAAATAATTCCATTCAATTAGAAACATTAAATAATTACTTTAATAACAAGGAGTTTATTTTCTATGAGAAGGCTCTTCTAATTCTTAGGGCACTTGGTCTAAAATACTTTAATACAATTCAATATACATAAATTTCAACACTGAACCATAAATGGTGGGGTGCGTCGTAGTTACACAATTTTGACATCACCTCCTTGGGGGTGACCGAGTTCCAAGAAGTTTTCTGAGTTTTGGAGCTGGGAGACTTTGCAGGAGTAGGGGTGGCTAGTTGGGACAAAGATTTGGGATTAGCGTTAGGAGTAGGGGTACCATCAGAGTTTACCGATAGTATCCCTAGTTTAGACGACAAAGCTGTGTAAGCACTCTTTCACTCTCTGTATCTCACCTTCTAGTTCCAAAATTTTATTCCTAAGGAAATCGGGTACCTCTGGAAACGTCAGCAGACTTTTGGGGTTTATTGAGTTTTTCACTTAGCTTTTCTTTTTTCCGGACCCTACACATAGTTTATTGGTTTAGTAACCGAGGTTACAAGCCAAATTAACAACTCTTCTCTTTCGATTATGGTAACTATTATAACTAAATTCAGACAAAAGAAGGACGAACAACTCAAAAAAAAATTGTAATTTTCAACAATATTCCCTGGTTGCTACCCACACTTTGAACAATTGACAAAAGTCGCTAACAATAAGAAACTTTTCTGTTGTTATCAATGGCAGAGGTAACGATCGTCATTTAACCAAGTTTCGGTAGCAACTACGGAAAAGTGTTGGTAGTGATATTTTCGTTTTTATTTAGTGACCCTATTAAAGTTCCTATTAAAAGACAAGAGCCGAGAAATAAGAAAAGGAAAAGGAGGCCCAAATCCAGGTTCTATTGGCAGAAAGGAAAGCGGTACCACATCCAACGACACAGCTAGTTATTGTAAAGCCTCAGTTTTGATCGGTTACCTTAGAGTACATTAGAGTACCAATTAATTCTCTGTATCGTGTGGGGTCTTTGAATGGTTTTAAATCTCTGTTAAATTTTGAGTGGCAGTCATACAGTGTTTTAATTGGATTGCAATCTACCATTCTGAATTTCTCTGAAATATATTTTTTTTGTTTAAGTGTTACTCCTTTCTTGCTTTGGTTAATTTCTATTCTAAAGAAAAACCTAGCAATCTTTGATCTTCAATTTCTCAGCTAATTCTCTCTTAATTTCATTACCAGTTTGATTTTCGACAGTTCTTTTGTACTCCTTAAATTTTTCAAAAACTTCTCTCCTTGACTTAAGGAAAAAACCTGGCACCACCTATTATATTCGTCTATTAATGTAAGAAGATATCTTGATCCACCGCGAATCTGACTCGCATTGGTCCGCAGATATCTGAATGAACAATATTCAGTAACTGCTTACTTCTTCCTTCTCTATCAGTAAAGGGTTTCCTTGCTTGCTTACCTCGTTGACATTGTCACACCACATGGGTAATTTATCATTATCCAATTTATTACCGTGTACCAGTCGCTTTCTGTACAAATCCTGTACGCCTTTATAATGTAGGTACTCTGGTTGTCTATGCCACAGGACCATTTTGTTTGAATTTCTATGCATTATTCACTTGTAGACATTTGAATTTCGTTGTATATAAACATATTACAATATTTTTCATAAAATCAAGTAGCCCAAAAAGTTTTCTTTATTTGTTTACAACAAAACTCTAATCAGTTCAGACTTTTATTTCATAAGAAACACATCTTTCTGAAGTTGCTCCTACGCTTCACTTCAAAATTAATAGTTAAATATTCTCTCTTTATTAATGAGGTTCTTCCTCATTGAGAATTGTAATTAGCAGAAATACTTATGTACAGTAGTGCTAGAAATGAAAACGATCTTACCAAACTGTTATTTTTAGGGAATAGTTTTGGCTAAATTCATTATTTATATTTACAGGAATTCCCAACTAAACACAGAATAAGGCTCCATAAAATAAAACATTGATTTGTTTTCAGAATAAATTATGATTATTTTTTTATTGGAGCAAAGAGAGGGGACTAAAAACCCCTCTCCGGGCAATGATCCGAAGTTCATGACCTAAGAGTAGTTAACCATAAAGGTTTAGGAAAATAGAAGGGAAAACTAAAGAGGTACGTAACAATCGCTACATAGTAAAGAAAAGATGTTCAAAAGAGACGCAGAGGTCTAGACAGCCAAGAGACAAGGTCTCTTGTATCTGTCGGATTCACAGGGTTGGATATCATGCAAACATGCAATCTCCGGATTAGAGTGTTGAAAGATAGATCTCCGGAGGTTGAGGGCATGCTATTTTCTCTGAGGCTATGAAATATGAAAAAATATTCAAGAAATCCGAAAAAAGTCAATAAAAAGTCACAATAAAGGAGAAAACAGCAATACCAAGAAACCGTCTTCAAAAGTTCTATCAAAAAGGCTGAGGACAGGAATGTTCCCATTGGAGTTCCACATATCTGTCTGTGTATAAAGAAGGTACTTTCAATTTATGGAAAGTTTTCCATAGTATGTACGTTTCAACTCAAATAACATCTGAGAATTAAGCATGTTTATAGTAATTATAATATTAGAATTGTGCCGTAGTAGTTTTTACTTATATTTTAATCTGTAATTTATGACGGAAAATGTGATTCATAAATAATTATATTGTGTATATCTGTATATTTTTCCATTGAATAATTGGATGTTGAAAAAATCGGCAATGTGTCGAAACCATTTTATAACACCAAACTAATATTAAAATATCGACATAAGTTAAACAAAGTAGTTTTATTTGTAAAGTTATGTTATATTTAAATATTTGGGAATCTCATTTATGGTCATCCACTGTAGGTTGAAATACAAGGATGAGATTGATTCGAAACAGTTCTACCATCAAAAATATTATAACAAATTGAAAAATCACCACGATATTCCTTTGCTCTGTCAATTTGCTGAGACAGTGGATTAAAACGAATTATAAGAAAAGATATAACTGAACCACAATTGGGTGTTATATTAATACAATGTAAGAATCAAATCAAATATGCTTGAGAGAAGACAGCTTTTTTATAAATTACATAGTTCTGACATATGCCATAGAGAAACGTAATTTGACATGTTATTTTATTTTTTGACAAACAATTCGTTGCTATTGATACTTGTTTGCAAAATGTCACTCAATCACACACTCACTCGTTTTATTTTTTAATTACAAATTAATTAAAATTTTATTTTCAATTCTATTCCTCACCTTATAGTGGTTGAAACTTCTCTTAGCAGCAATCTATTCTAATGGAAATATAAAATTAACAAAGTTAACAAAAACAATTTCGTTTCACATATTAATTACCTGTCGAAAATAAATGTCGACGAGAGATCTGCCACTAATTTGATTTCAGTGCCTTGCAGGGCTCGTAATCTAAACCTTCAGACGGTAAGTTGCTATTTTTGTAACTGTTTAAATATTTCACCTTTTTAAATCAACAGTAAATTCACGTAGTTGTTTCTTTCAGCTTGAATAAGTGAGCGACAGATTTCAACTATGCACTGAATTTTTCTCCTTCACCTTTAATTATCACCCTCAAACAACACTAATTTACCAATCTTTCCATATTTGATAATTTTATGTCGTAAATTATTTAGATTCTTCATGTCTGGATGACAAGTTCAAATAATGTTAACACAATTTATAAACCAAATCATGAAATAGTGATTTCTATTTCACAATTTTCTGGGGAAATAAAGATTTGAAATCTTTGTTGGGTTGAAATTTATAATTAATAGATTTATCTGTTGTAGTTTTGTTAAAACTTTCATCTACTTTAGTGCATATATATTTTTAGTGTTTCCACATTTTCTTGGGAGTAGGCATATTTTGACAAAACACTGACAACATCATCGAGAACTAAAGTTGTAGTATTTTCGTTCTGCTTATTCGGTTACCATATAATCACGATACCGATCATGGAAAGAAGTAATTATATATAACCAAACATCGCGGAGCTTCGTATCCTATTAAGCAGTATTCTTATAAAATATCTGTAATAAGGTATATCATAATTGAAAAGAAAGTTTATGCTCTTATAGACATTCAAGAAGTGAGACACAATTTACTTGCTTTACCTATATGCTCCATACTTGCTTTAAAAATATGTTAAAATCGTGGTAGTAACTTTCCATATGCGTTGGGATGTAGATGGAGTTCTTAAGATACTTTATTTAAAATTGCAATCTGTAAAAAGAAATAATTTTTGAGGGTATTGCAAAATTTATCTTCAAAAATTGATTGAATAAATCATATTGTAGAAGAGAATGAAAAACACAGTGACCAAAGATTTTTTTGAATGAAGGAAAATAACGGAGCGATTTTTAATTAGGGATGTCTCAATTTGATTATAAGGCGTTGTAGTACGTTGGTTCAGTCAACCAAAGGGGCGGTATATATAACACGATATTTTACACTAAATACTCTCTGTACTCTGTAATATTGTATAACTTTGGTTAACTTTTGATATATATACAAATCGGGATTTTTTTTTACAGTTTCTAAGACATTTTGGTGTTTTGTTAATATATCTTATCTCCTAACTTTATTTAAGTGAACTTTAAATATAATTGGTAATATTTTGATACAGCAAAATAAAAGCCCACGGGAAATTTTCATGTGGCTTGATTTCCGAGTATTTCATGATTAATTAACACTATTTGAAATCAGAGCTCTGAAATAGATATATTTCGTTATTAATGTAATTGTTACAATATTCCGCCTTGATTAACTGCAATAAATTCTGTATCTAAGGGAATCCAAATTTAAAAAAACAACAGAACACTTGTTGTAACCTAGCATCTGTAATTTACAACTGTTCCCAAAACTTAATTTAAAATATTAACAATTTCAACATTCAAGAGATGCTGTGAAACTTTAGAACACTAGGTCATCATTCAAAAACTCAACAACTACATACACGCCATCAATTTATTTCAGAAGTAATTCATAAGGAATAACACATAATTTCTAAAAAAAGTCAACTTTGATTAACATCAATGGATTAAATTTAAATGGAAAATGTGTAGGGTTTAACATAATGGTTAAGGCTTGAGTAATACCATATGGAATAAATAATGAAACTATTTACTAACAATTTCTTAAAACAGGAGAATAAGTTTTTGAGAACTCTGGTCCTGTACGTTTGTCTTGACAACTAACTGACAACTGATATTTCAGTTATTTCATTTTGCTTGTTGGCCGATTTTATATTGGCGATACCAAATATAGAAAGATGATATTCTAAATTGTCGAGATATTCTGAACACAGGATCCTATAATAATAATCGAGGAGCTATTTTCCAGTCACAGTTAACTGTGTAGCATTCTGCTGATATAATTTAATTTACAATGCGAAAAAATATCTTATTCTTGAAAATAAAGCTTACGCTATAACAGAGTCAAGAATTGAGACGCAATTTACTTGGAAAATCATTTATTTAGAATACCGATCAGACATGTAGTAGATGTTAAGATTCTGCATATAGCATATAGATAAACCAAGTAAATTGTGTGTCACCTCTTGAATGTTTATCTTTCTTTTCAGTTATGTTATACCTTATTGCACGGTAAAGTAGTTTTTTTAGAAAAATACTACTTAAAATGATCCCAGGTTCCTATAATCGCGATTATAAGATTAGCAACTAATTAGAATGAAAATACCCCAACATGCCCAAGTAGTCTAATTTGTCAGCCAGTTGTCAAAACGTGCGTAGCGGTTACGTGCTCTCAAGAAAACGTGGAGACACTTATAATATATATGTGCACCAAAGTAGATGAAAATTTCATCAAAATTACAAATGAGCTATTAATTATAAATTTCAACTCAACAAAGATTGCAAATTTTTACACAGAAAATTGTGATTTGATTTTGTTTATAAATTGTGTTGTCATTATTTGAACTTGTCATCTAGACATGAGGAATCTAAATAAATTTTGACATAAAATTAGCAAAATTAGAAAGATTGGTATCTTAGTGTTGTTTGAGGGTGATAATCCAACCAAACGTGAAAGAGAGAAATTCAGTACCTAGTTGAAATTTGCCGCTCACTAATTCTTGCTTAAAGAATCAACTACGTGAATTATTTTTTGATTTAAAAAGGTGACATATTTAAACAGTTACAATAATAGGAACCTACTGTCCGAAGGTTCCGATTACGAGTCACTGAAATCAAATCAGTTGTAGATGTCTCGACGACATTTATTTTCCATCAAAGGAATACTGTCTGTGAATCTGACAGATAATTAACATGTGAATAGAAATTGTTTTCATTAACTTTATACTTAAATGCAGAAATATATTTTGCTACTAAGAGACGTGGGGGATGAAATTGAAAACAAGTAACTTGCCTGATGTATATACACATAAATAAAATTTTAATTAATTAGTACTTACAAAATTAAACGAACATTTTGGAGTGAGTGTTGTATTGAGTGATATTTTGCAATCTTTCATGTTTCAGTAGCAACGAAGGAAGATTGTTAGTCAAATAAGAGAAAATAACATTTATGTTGCTAAGATTACGTCACCTTATGATGTATGTCAGCCTTTCCAATTATAGGCAAGAGTTATGGTTAATTCAATTAAACCTAATTCGAAATATGTGGTTTGGAAACACGTTGTCCTCTTTCAAATAAATTTGATTTGATCTTATATTGTATTAATATTACATCAAATTGTGGTTCAGTTATATTTTTTGTTATAATTCTATTTGTTTGAATCCACAGTGTCAACAAACTGACAGAGCAAAGAAATGTCGAGATGAGTTATAATAACTGTTCCAAATTAATTTCATCCTTATATTTCAACTTACACTAAATGACTATAAATGTGGTTCCCAAATATTTAAATATAATATAACTTTCCAAATAAAACTACTTTGTTTAAGTTTTGTGGTTAATTTAATTAATTTTAACCTCCAATTAGTTAGTGGAAAGAAGTACTTAAATGATCTATGCGACATAATTTTAGGAAACACATTTACTGATTACAGTACAGATTAAATTTTAAGGAAGAATAACTTCGTCACTATTCTAAAATTATAATTAGAATAAACAAGCTTAATTCTCATATGTACTATGAGTTATAACGTAGGTCCATACTATCGAAACATGGAACTCGAGATGGCGATGTGTGGGACAAGAATTGAACTTCTATCCAAAGAAAATTTCGACACGAGGCGGATTCAGGTAAAGGCGTTACTTACCAAAATCGATACCTGGGATTTCGTTAATGGTGAAGTATCAAAGCCAGTTATATGTCAGGGTGACACAAAAAGTGAATCAGCGCTTAAAACGTCGGACCTCAAGAGTATCAAAGGATGCGAGATTCCCAAAGATTGAAATTGGAGTCAATCCATGCTTCAAATGGACCGGCACTATTGGAACAATTATTTTATATATTTTATATATAATATTTATTTAAGTATAAATAAAATTGGATAACGATAAATTACCCACGTGGTGTGACATATGTCAACGAGGTAAACAAGCAAAGATACCCTTTACTGACAGAGAAGTAAGAAGTAAGCAGTTACTGAATATTGTTCATTCAGACATCTGCGGACCAATGCGAGTCAGAACCAGTGGTGGATCAAGATATCTTCTAACATTTAGGTGTATTTTCTCATGTCAAAAGGAGAATTTCCTGAAAAATTTAAGGAGTACTAAAGAACTGTCGAAAAACAAACTGGTAATGAAATTAAGAGAAAATTAGCTGAGAAATCAAGATCAAAGAATGCTAAGTGTTTTTTGGAATAGAAATTAACCAAAGCAAGAAAGGAGTAACACTTAAACAAAAAAAATATATTTTAGAGAAATTCAGAATGATAGATTGCAATCCAGTTAAAACACCCTATGACTACCACTCAAAAGTTAACAGAGATTTAAAAATGTTTAAAGTCCCCACACGATACTGAGAATTAATTGGTAGTCTAATGTAGTCTAATGCAGCCGATCAAAACTGGGGCTTAACAATAATTAGCTGTGTCTTTCTGGCAATCGAACCTGGATTTGAGGCGCTTTTTCAGTTTCTTATTTCACCGTTTTTGTCTCTTAATAGGAACTTATTCTGAAATGGAACTGGCGAAGTGCCGTGTGGTCCCAATAGGACTCTGAAGCACTCGAACTTCTTGCAGGCACGCTTTCTGTTTTCGCATTTCATGACCGCTAATTCAGTTATTAAATTGTTTATAGTACGAAAACCAAAACTTAATTCAGTTGTTTCTTGAATTGGTAACCAAGGTTACCAACCAAGTAAACAATTTTTTTTATTTGTCTGAATTTAGTAACTAAATAAATTCAGACAAAAGATGGACAGATTTCAGTAGTTGCTACCCAAACTTGGATAAATGACGATTGTTACCGCTGCCATTGGTAACGACAGAAAAGTCTTTTATTGTTAGCAACTTTTGTCAATTGTTCAAAGTGTAGTTAGCAACCAGGGAATATTGTTGATAGTAACAATTTTGGTGTGAGTTGTTTGTCATTCTTCTGTTTGAATTTAGTTATAATTGTTACCAAATTCGAAAGAGAAGGGTTGTTAATTTGGCTGGTAACATCGGGTACTAAATCAATAAACTATGTGTAGTGTCCGGAAAAGAGACAAGCTAAGTGAAAAACTCAATAAAACCCAAAAGTCTGCCGACGTTTCCAGAGGTACCCAATTTCCTTAGTGTTCAAATTTATGTATATTGAATTGTATTAAAGCATTGCATATTCTTCAGACAACAAAAGTATGTTTTACTTTTGATTAATAAACATATCGCCTTCATTGCTGTTGGAACCTGAATATGTACAAAATGTAATTTGATTTCAAAGCTGAACTTGAACAATTATTTGGTAACTTACAATTTCGTCGTTGAAAAGACGAAAACTACAAAAGAAATAAGTATTTACTCTTTACACGTGAGCTGCTTGTTTCATTTTTTAGCTTTCAATGCAAACACAAATTTAAACAATATCGTTTTGTCATGAAAATATTTTTGTTTATATTCAAAAAATAATAATTTTTTCCAGATTGATGTTTTTAATGAACTCAGAAGTCAGATTTATCTAGTAATAGAGGTCCTTATGATATTCCTTCTACAGTATTGAATGAATTGTGGATTATAATTAACAAAGCCTCTAACCATGAAATTTAACTTGTTTTTAAAATTTCCTAATGCACAGAAAAATTCATTTATTATACCTACCTTAAAGAATGGAGATAGTTTACTTGTAACAAATTTAGGCCTGTATGAAAAATGTTTTGTATTCCATAATTGTCCAAAAAAATTCATTTCCAAAATAATTATGCCATAGTTCCAAAATATTATAAATGTGAGTCAACACGGATTTTGCAAATGTAAATCTTCTGCGACCAACCTTCTTATTTATAACAATTCGACAGTTATCATTTACAGGTTGATGTTGCTTATACAGACTTTTAAAAGGCATTTGATAGAATCTGCCATGATTTATTGCTTGCTTAACTAACCGGGCTGGAGTTGTCAAGTAAGTTTTCCACTGTAGATAATCATAACGATTGTAATATAAAGTGATTAGTTTTTTTAAAAAAATAAATCAACACTATTTTCGAAAGTTACACTTTAGTTAAAAGGTTTTAATGTAATATGTTTGAAATTTAGAAATGTGTAATAGATTAGGCGGTAGTTTATCTAGAAAAGTTGGTTTGGGTAAAACTAAAATGAATTTGCGTAAATGTAAAAGAAAAGCTGGTGAATATTCTGGTGCTGAAAGAGTTCAAACACAGAGGTTCAAGAATACAGATATTATTAAAAAGCACTGATTGCAGAACAATTTTTAAATGGGATGGACAGTAATTTAGCATATAAATTCCAGCTTAAAGTATGCGTTATTGTTGAAGAAGAAATTATGAGTAGAAATATTTAATCTTTCCATTTCTCTGTAAACATCATCTATTACTGACTAGTAATTAATAAGTCAACTTAGTTGTCACGCCCTTCCAAATTCTGTCAATGTCAAAACTTTTCGGGTTATTCATCAAACTCTCTAATACCCTCAAAAATTATTTCTTTTTACAAATTGCAAATTTAAATAAAGCATCCTAAGAACTCCATTTACAATTCAACGCATATGGAGAGTTACTACCAAGATTTTAACACATTTTTAAAGCAAGTATGGAACATATAAGTAAAACAAGTAATCGTGTCTCACTTCTTGAATGTCTATAATAGTGTAAGCGTTCCTTTTAATTATGTTGCCCTTGTTGCACTATAAAGTAGATATTTAGAAAAATACTGGTTAATAGGATCCCAGGCTCTGTGATGCTTTGTCGTATAAAATAACCTCTTTTTATAATCAGTATCGCGATTATAAGATCAGCAATTAACCAGAACGAAAATATTCCAACATTAGTTGACTAAGTTGTCAGAGAGTTGTCAAAACGTGCGTACTCGTTAGGAACACTCAAGAAAACGTGGAGACACTAAAAATATATATGTAACAAACCAACAAAAAATGCTATTACTTATAAATTTCTACTGTAAAAAGATTGCAAGTCTATACGCAGAAAATTGTAGAATAGAAATCAATATTTCATGATTTGGTTTAAAAGTTGTGTTGACATTATTTGAACTTGTCATCCAAACATGAGGAATCTAAATAATTTTCTTCATAAAATTAGCAAATATGGAAACATTGGTATCTTAGTGTTGTGGGAGAGTGATAACCCAACCAAAAGTGAAAGAGAAAAATTGTCGCTCACTAATTCAAGTTGAAAGAATCAACCACGATAATTTACTGTTGATTTAAAAAAGTGAAATATTTAAACAATTACAATAATGGCAACTTTTTGTTTGAAGGTTTCGATTACGAGTCCTGAAAAATCACGGAAATCACGAACGTTCAAATTTCAGTAGCAACGAAAGAATTTTGTTTATCAAATAAAAGAAAATAACATTTATGTTGCTAAGATTACGTTTCCTTGTGACATATGCCAGACGTTACAATATAAACAAAACATCCAATGTCCAATTAAACCATATTCGAAATATGTAATTTAAAAAAAGTTGCCTTCTTTCAAGTAAATTTGATTTCAGTAAGAAGAAATGCTAGTTGTGCCTATGTTTATGATGGCCTGTTATTCTCAATTGATGAATCAGAACTAAATTAATTTAAAAAAAAAAACTGAAAAACACATATTGGAATTAAAATAATGGAAACCCCAAGTAATTTTTTGGGAATGCAAATAGAAAGTTTTAGTATTTATGTGGAACAAATTTTAAACAGATTTGAAAAGACTAATGCTAGTCCTAATACTATTCCAGTCGACCCTCACATAACACAGCCTGTTCCGTCAAGTTTTACTTGGCGACCACAGCAAATAATCTGACTTAGAGACAATAAATCTGTTGCCAGTTTAGGAACACATAATACTTTTGGAAAAAGCACCTTTTTGTTTTGACCTTCATCGTCATAATGGTCCAACCTCACTTATACTGAGCATTGCACAGATTATACTTTGTTGTCTGCGACTCTGATATTATGTATGACGGAGTCATATTTTCAAGCATGTTCTTACGTCTTGTCATGTGTGACGATGCACCGGAAGCCACTTGCCATGGGTCATTTTGGCTGGATGTTGCCTCAAACACAACAGCATATGATGAACTACTTGCTTTTTGTTGAACATTCTTGGTCCTGGATTTGCATTTGAGGACTTTTATGACCTTACTTGTAACAAGTGTAGCACCTTGAATCCTTACTTGGTTGTTGGTTGTTTTCTTGATGACTGACAATACTGTTGAGTCACTTTCAGGTTGTTTAACATCTTGTGATAGTTTTGATTTTCAGAAACTGAAGTTATCTTCATGCCGGAGCTTTCAATAGCAATAATCATTGTTTGATAGGATTCTGGTAGACCGGAGAGTAGCACTGTAAATAGCCATTCATCGTCAACTTCGAAACCAATGTTTCTGAGCTTGTGAGCGGTACACATTATTTTACTCATATATTTCTCTACGTTTTAACATGCAGTATGTGAAGTATTACAGAGATCATGCAGCAGCCCATCACAGCGTGTCAACCAAGATTTATCCCATACTTATTTTGCAGTACTACTCTCTTGTATGTGCACGTAATTTATTGAGTCAACTAGTAAATTTATCTTAGTTTTTGCCTTTGTGTCTCGTTTTGTGTCCACAATGACACATGTGGGGGGTTTTATGCAGTCCACAACTTCTCTTGCTGTAGATGTGTTTCTATAGCAAATAACCAGGTTACGTAATTATCTCGGCCGGTTAACTTTTCAATTAATGCCAATTGATTGTTTGCTGACAATTTAAGAACCCTTATTCCAAATGTTACGAGAAATCACCTTTCAATTGTCGTATTGACGTTTTAGGTTAACTTTATTACTTTTCTTAGTAAATAAGTCTTTCTGGGCTTAAAAGAATTTATTATTTCTCAATAAAAATTTATATTTAAGAATTTAGTGTTAAAATTACAACTTAACTGCCCACAGGCGCACAATTCAAATTACAATTTTAACAGTTTATGTGTAGTTTCAGTGCACTCCTACCTGGTCATCGCATCAGTTACAATTGGCTTCCCAAGAGGAGATGAAACATTATTTGTTTTAAGTTGTGTCGAAAATTGTTCATTCTTTATAGTAGTGTAAGCTACATTGCGCTGTAAATTAGATTTTTTTTAGAAGAATCCTTCAAGTAAACTAATTAGGGTTAACAAGACAGCATTAAGTTAACTAAGGAAAGCATATTATCAAATTTAGTACGCTGGGTCAGCTCCTGGAGTAATATTTATACGATACACATTCTCCACATTTTGGCAGATTGAAATAACCTCTCTCCGTAATTCGCCAAAGAGCATTATAGGATCGGATACCGAACAAAATAAAATTACACAAAGATCAGTTGTCAAGATTGTCAAGGAGTTGTCAAAGAATACGAACCGTATTCCATATCAGTCTTCACAATATTGCCAAACTAATTTAAGTGTTTCTTTTCTATGAAAACTTTTTTCTAAATGTTAGTGTATTGACCTTTTTGCTTTAATTCAATTCAAAATACATAAATTTGAACACTGAACAATTTCTAACATTATCTCAGTCATCTAAATCTTATCAATATTAAAATTTGCCCTAATATATATTATTTTTTTCCTTGAAAAATATTACATTTTACCAGTGTGCGTTTATATTCGGATTCAAACTCAGATAAATAAACTATATGTAGTTTGAGGAGAAAAGACAAGCCAAGTGAAAATCTCAATAAAACCCAAAAGTCTGCCGGCGCTTCAAGAGGCCTTAAGATTAAAATATCGGAACTAGAGGTGAACTACAACGAATGAAAGTAAGTAATGCAGTAAGCTGTCTGCTAAACTACAGACACCTTCGGTAAATCCTGGAAATACTCCTACTTCTAACACCAATCCTTTCTCCCAACTAGCCACCCCACACCTCCGAAACGCAAAAGTTTTTCACGAAGTGGGTCACGCCTGGAAGTCTGGAAGTACTGGAAGTCTTTATATCCATTATGGTCAAAAGCCAAAAGTGAATATTTGGAACAGTTTACCAGCATCTGGTTCTGATTTTTATTCCAATCATTGTGCATCAGTGGATATATTTTTAGTAACTGGAGATTGAAACCTGCCCCGAGTGAATTGGACTAATGATGAGTTTAGTGTTTTCATGAGTTCTGAGGTTTACTCATTAAACTATCACTTATCATTAGTTGATTGGGATTTACTTTTAAGCAATATAGATGTTAATGATTGAGAGCACAAATCTTATGAAATTTTATACAATATGTTCCAACTTGATCTACCTGTAAAAATAATTAAGAACTATGTTTCTTAAGTTGTTCTATAAAGAGCTTATGACATTAACAATTCATTATTCATTTGCAGATATTTGAATTTCGTTGTCATAAGCAAAATTAAATATTTTTCATAAAATCAAGTAGCCCAAAAAGATTTCTTTATTTGGTTACCACAAAACTTTAATCAGTTCATATCGAAACCTACCTCTCTTATACATAATTTGTTTTCAGAATAAATTCAATAAATTAAGATTGAAATCTGAAAGTACGATGTAAAAGGCAAATTTATGTTATATTTAATTATTTGTGAATCTCATTTATAGTCTTCCAGTGTAGGTTGAAATATAAGGATGAGATTGATTCGAAACAGTTCTACCATCAACAATATTATAACAAATCGAAAAATCATCACGATATTCCTTTGCTCTGTCAGTTTGCTGACACTGTGGATTAAAACGAATAGAATTGTAAGAAAAGATATAACTGAACCACAATTTGGTGAAATACAATATAAGAATCAAATCAAGTTTTGCTTGGGAGAAGACAACTTTTTTGCTAAATTACATACTTCTGACATATGTCATAAGGAAACGTAATCTTAGCAACATAAATGTTATTTTATTTTTTGACAAACAATTGGTTGCCATTGAAACTTGAAATAAATGTCGACGAGAGATCTGCAACTGATTTGATTTCAGTGACTTTCAGGGCACGTAATCTAAACCTTGAGACAGTAAGTTGCTATTTTTGTAACTGTTTAAATATTTCACCTTTTTAAATCAACAGTAAATTCACGTAGGTGATTCTCTCAGCTTGAATAACTGAGCGACAGATTTCAACACTGAAATTTCCTTTTTCAACATTGGTTATCACCCTCAAATGATATACTAATCTTTCCATATTTGATAATTTTATATCGCAAATTATTTAGATTCCTCATGTCTGGATGACAAATTCAAATAATATCAACACAACTTATAAACCAAATCATAAAATAGTAATTTCTATTTTACAATTTTCTGCGTAAATATTGATTTGCAATCTTTGTTCGGTTGAAACTTATAATTAATGGCTTTATCATTTGCAGTTCTGCTAAAATTTTCAGCTACTTTGGTGCATATATATTTTTGGTGTCTCCATATTTTCTTGACAGTATGCGTGTTTTGGCAACACACTGACAACATCGAGAACTAAAGATGGAGTATTTTCGTTCTGCTTATTCGCGATACTGATCATAGAATGAAGGTATTTTATACTACCAAACATCGCGGACCCTTGTATCCTATTAAGCAGTATTCTTCTAAAATATATATAATAATAATAATAATAATAATAATATCATAATTGAAATGAAAGTATATGCTCTTATAGACATTCAAGAAGTGAGACACAATTTACTTGCTTTACCTATATGCTCCATATGTGCTTTAAAAATATGTTAAAATCGTGGTAGTAACTCTCCATATGCGTTGGGATGTAGATGGAGTTCTTAGGATGCTTTATTTAAATTTGCCATCTGTAAAAAGAAATAATTTTTAAGGGTATTGCAAAAATTATCTTCAAAAATTGATTGAATATATCATATTGTAGAAGAGATTGAAAAACACAGTGACCAAAGGTTTTTTTGAAAGAAGGAAAATAACGGAGCGATTTTTAATTAGGGATGACTCAATTTGATTATACGTCGATGTAGTGCACTGATTCAGTTAACCAAAGGGGCGGTATATATAACACGAAATTGTACACTAAATACTCTCTGTACTATGTAATATTGTATAACTTTGATTAACTTAACCGCTACGCACGTTTTGATAACTGGCTGACAAATTAGACTACTTGGGCATGTTGGGGTATTTTCATTCTAATTAGTTGCTAATCTTATAATCGCGATTATAGGAACCTGGGATCATTTTAAGTAGTATTTTTCTAAAAAAACTACTTTACCGTGCAATAAGGTATAACATAACTGAAAAGAAAGATAAACATTCAAGAGGTGACACACAATTTACTTGGTTTATCTATATGCTATATGCAGAATCTTAACATCTACTACATGTCTGATCGGTATTCTAAATAAATGATTTTCCAAGTAAATTGCGTCTCAATTCTTGACTCTGTTATAGCGTAAGCTTTATTTTCAAGAATAAGATATTTTTTCGCATTGTAAATTAAATTATATCAGCAGAATGCTACACAGTTAACTGTGACAGGAAACTAGCTCCTCGATTATTATTATAGGATCCTGTGTTCAGAATATCTCGACAATTTAGAAGAACAACTTTGTGTACTTGGTAAGGCCATTATAAAATCGTCCAACAAGCAAAATGAAATAACTCCAACATCAGTTGACAGTTAGTTGTCAAAACACACGTACAGAACCAGAGTTCTCAAAAACTTATTCTCTCGTTTTAAGAAATTGTTAATAAATAATTTCATTATTTACTCCAAATAGTATTATTCAAGTCTTAACCGTTAATTTAAACCACACACATTTTCCATTTAAATTTGATCCACTGATGTTAATCATCAAATTTGACTTTCCTTAGAAATTATGTGTTATTCCTTATGAATTACATCTGAAATAAATTAATGGCGCGTATGTTGTTGTTGATTTTTTGAATGGTGAGACACCTACTGTTCTAAAGTTTCACAGCATCTCTTGAATGTTGAAATTGTTAATATTTTAAATTAAGTTTTGGGAACAGTTGTAAATTACAGATGCTAGGTTACAACAAGTGTTCTATTGTTTTTTTAAATTTGGATTCCCTTAGATACAGAATTTATTGCAGTTAATCAAGGCGGAATATTGTAACAATTACATTAATAACGAAATATATCTATTTTAGAGCTCTGATTTCAAATAGTGTTAATTAATCATGAAATTCTCGAAAATCAAGTCACATGAAAAATTCCCGCGGGCTTTAATTTTGCTGACTCACAATATTACCAATCATATTAAAATTCATTTAAGTAAAGTTAGGCATATGATATATTATCAAAACACCAAGATGTCTTAGAAACTGTAAAAAAGAATTCCGATTTGTATATATATCAAAGGTTAATCAAAGTTATACAATATTACATAGTACAGAGAGTATTTAGTGTACAATATCGTGTAGTGTACTTGGTTTAAAATACTTTCGACATGACCTCCTTGGGGGTGACCGAGTTCCTGAGTTTTGGATCTGGAAGACTTTGCAGGAGTGTGGGTGGCTGGTTGGGATAAAGATTTGGGATTAGCGTTAACAACTCTTCTCTTTCGATTATGGTAACTATTATAACTAAATTCAGACGGAAGAAGGACGAACAACTCAAACAAAAATTGTTACTATCAACAATATTCCCTGGTTGCACTTTGAACAATTGACAAAGGTCGCTAACAATAAGAGACCTTTCTGTCGTTACCAATGGCAGCGGTAACAATCGTCATTTATCCAAATTTGAGTAGCAACTACGGAAAAGTGTTTGTTAAGGAATGAAATTGCACATTGATACTTGGAACCCTCTGTATAGATGCCCTAACGCAAGCGTCATGCTACGCAGGGTTTTTAGTTCTTAGTTTTTAGTCTTTGACGTTTCTAGCACACTTTGTAATAATATAATAAACGATTAGTTTTCTTGTAACATCGACTATTATTCTCATCACACACACACCTCAGTTTTCAAAAGTGTTTGTAGTGATATTTTTGTTTTTATTTAGTGTCCCTCTTTTGTCTGAATTTAGTTAGTTACCAAATTCAGACAAATGAAAAAATTTGTTTACTTGTCTGGTAACCTTGGTTACCAATCCAAGAAACAACTGAATTAAATTTTTGTTTTCGTACTATAAACAGTTTAATAACCGAATTAGCGATAATGAAATGCGAAAACAGCAAGTGTGCCTGCAAAAGGTCGAGTGGTTCCGAATCCTATTGGAACCGGACGGCACACACACACCAGTTCCGTTCCACAAGAAGTTCATACTAAGAGACAAAAATCGTGAATGAAGAAAAGGAAAAGGCGGTTCAAATCCAGGTTCTATTGGCAGAAAGAAAGGTCAACCGCGCGGTAAACCCTGAGCACGGCTCCGTTCGAAGTTCCGAAAGAGTTAACTATCTAAAGTAAGTAACAACAGCAAAATTCGGCAAAGCGCCACACCGACATCAGACCCCCAAATGGAGTTAGAGATAACGTTCGTCCTTCTGTTTGAATTTAGTTATAAGAGTTGCCATATTCAGACAAAAGAGAAGAGTTTGGCTGGTAACCTCGGTTACTAAACCAATAAACCATGTGTAGAGTCCGCGAAAAAGATAAGCCAAGAGGTACCTGAAAACTAGACGTTAAGATTAAAATCTCGGAACTAGAGGGTGAATTACAACGAATGAAAGTAAGTAATGCATTAAGCTGTCTGCTAAGCTACAGATACCATCGGTAAATCCTGGAAGTACTCCTACTTCTAACCCTAACACCATTCCTTCCTCCCGAACAGCCACCCCACACCTCCAAAACGCAGAAGTCTTCCACAAAGTGGGATACGCCTATGGAGGTGTTCTCGAAATCCTGACGACGCACCCCTGTGCTCACCGAAGAGACACGGAAGCACTGGAAGTATTTGTTTCCATTAAGGCCAAAATAGAAAAGTTAATAGTTAGAATATGCCTGCTTACAAGGCGACGTGGAATGATAATGCAAGGTACTCAGTAAAACGCTTATTGACTATTTTACAACATTGGTGGGCTGTATACAACTAACTCTGCTCTTACAACTTAACTCTGTTTGTATAACTACGCTCTTCTGTTGTTTTTATTCTCCGTTGTCATCACAACCGTTATACACGATGTCTAGATATTCTAACATAACTTGCCTCGAGTGAATTGGACCAATGATGAGTAAGTATAGTGTTTGCATGAGTACTGAGGTTTACACTTTAAACTATCAATTATCATTGGTTGATTGTGTCTTATGAAATTCTATACAATATGTTCCTACTTTATCTACATGTAAAAAAATTAAAAACTAAGTTTCCTAAGTTGTTCTCTATAGAGCTTATAACATTAACTATTCGTTATTCATTTGTAGACATTTGAATTTCGTTGTCATAAGCTAATTTCAATTTTGTTCATAAAATCAGGTAGACCAAAAAGTTTTCTTTACTTGTTTACCACCAAACTTTAATCAGTTCAAACTTTTGTTTCATACGAACCACATCTCTCTGAAGTTGCTCCTACGCTTCAATTCAAAATTATTAGATAAAAATTCTCGCTTTTATTAATGAGTCCCTGCCTCATTGGAAATGATAATCGGAAGAAATACTTGGGTATAGTAATGCTAGAAATGAAACAGATCGTATCAAATTGTTATTTTTAGGGAATATTTTTGTCTAAATTCATTAATTTACTTACAGGAATTCCCAACCAAACAAAGAATAAGTACTTTCATGTATATGACGCTCCTTAAAACAACACATTAATACCTAATTAATTTGTTTTCAGAATAAATTAAGATTGAAATCTTAAAGTACGATGCAAAAGGCAAATGGTGTAGAGATTCTAGTGGCCCAAGAATTGGATTTAAATGTAAGTATAATTTTCATCTGTATTCAAGATTTTTATAATTAATGACATATTTTATGTTAAAACACAATTAAATTATTTAAATTAAATGAAAAACAAATAAAATTGGTATATATAATAAAATTAATATTTAATATTAATTTTATATATCTTTTTTAAAGTATTTCGACGATTCGTTGGGCACGAGGAGTTACGTTCACATGGAAAGGCTGATTACCATCATACAAATGAAGATGAAATGAGCCACGACACAACCTGACGACATCGGCAAATATTTTCTCTGAGGCTATGAAATATGAAAAAAAATCCAAGAAATCCGAAAAAAGTACAAGAAAAAATCACAATAAAGAAGAAAACATCATTACCAAGAAACCGTATTCAAAAGTTCTACCAAAAAGGCTGAGGACTGGAATGTTCCCGTTTGAGTTCCACATTTCTATCTCTGTATATAGCAAGTACTTTCATTTTATGGAAATGTTTCCATAGTGTGGATCTAGGTTTCAACTCATCTATCATCTGAGATTATAGCAATTATAATTTTAGATTAGTGCCGAAGTAATTTTTCCTTAAATTTTAATCTGTACTGTAATCACTAAATGTGTTTCCTAAAAAAATATGTTGCATATAACTTTTAAGTACCTCCACTGAATAGTTGAAGGTTAAAAAAATCGACAATGGGTCGAAACCATTTGTTAACAACCAAACTTATATTAAATTAATCACATAACTTAAAGGTACACAAAGTAGTTTTATTTGGAAAGTTATATTATATATAAATATTTGGGAATCACATTTATGGTCATTTAGTGTAGGTTGAAATATAAGGATGAATTTGATTCGGAACAGTTCTACCATTTAGTATAACTCATCTCATCTCGATATTTCTTTGCTCTGTCAATTTGTTGACATATAACTGAACCACAACTTGATGTAATATTAATACAATGCAAGATCAAATCAAATTTACTTGAAAGACGACATCCCTCACCTCTCTTAGCAACAAAGTATATATCGGCATTTAAGTATAAAGTTAACAATGTTAAAAAAGCAATTTCTATTCACATGTTAATTATCTGCAGAATCACAGACAGTATTTCTTTGATTCAAAATAAATGTCGACGGGAGATCTGCAACTGATTTGATTCCAGTGACTCGTAATCGAAACCTTCAGAGAGTAGGTTGCTATTATTGTAAATGTTTAATTATTTCACCTTTTTAAATCAAAAGTTAATTCACGTAGTTGATTCTTTAAGCAAGAATTAGTGAGCGGCAAATTTCAGCTAGGTACTGAATTTTTTCTATCACGTTTGGTTGGATTATTACCCTCAAATAACACTAAGATACCAATCTTTCCAAATTTGCTAATTTTATGTCAAAATTTAATTAGATTCCTCATCTCTAGATGACAACTTCAAATAATGTCAACACATTTTATTTACAAATTCATGAAAAAGTGATTTCCACTTTACAATTTTCTGATTTGCAATCTTTGTTCAGATGAAATTTATAATTAATAGCTGTATCATTTGTAATTTTGTTGAAATTTTCATCTACGTTTGTGTATATATATTTTAAGTGTCTCCACGTTTTCTTGAGAGCTGACAAATTGGACAACTTGGCCTTAGTTGCTGATTTATAATCGCGATTATAGGAACCTGGGATCCTATTAAGTAGTATTTTTCTAAAAAATCTTTATAAACATTCAAGAGGTGAAACACAATTTACTTTACCTACATGCTCCATACTTGCTTTAAAATAAAGTTCAAATCGTGGTGGTGAATCAAAACTTGAAGATTGTGATGCACAATATAAATTGAACTTTGCGAATGTTATTTGATGGGATAAGAACCCTTTAGAAGATAAATAAAAGTTGCTCAAGTTTTTTGTGCTCTTCGCAATAACTAAATGAACAAGTTTAGAAGGTAAATTTACCAAAGAATAGTTTTGTACATAATCTGGGTTCATTAGCAACGAAGGCAATTTGTTTATCAAACAAAAGAAACACATTCAATATTCATACATTCTTCCTTTCTATTTACCTGGAAGAATATCATCATCTAACACATGTCTGATCGGTATTCCAAATAAATGCTTTTCTAAGAAAATTGTGTCTCAATTCTTGACTCTGTTATAGCGTAAGCTTTATTTTCAATTATAAGATGTTTTTTCGCATTGTAAATTAAATTGTATCAGAAGAATGTTTCTCTGTTAACTGTCACAGGAGGATAGCTCCTCCATTATTATTATAGAATCCTGTGTTCAGAATATCTCGACAATTTAGAATATCATCTTTCTATATTTGGTATCGCCAATATAAAATCAACCAACAAGCAAAATGAAATAACTGAAATATCAGTTGTCAGTCAGTTGTCAAAACAAACGTACAGGTCCAGAGTTCTCTTTTTTTTTATTGGGTCAAAGAGGGGAAAATATACAAGACGCAATCTGTTGGATGTCGAAGGCAGTGTCGGACTAACCGACTAAAAACCCCTCTCCGGGCATCGATCCGAAGATCATGGCCTAAGAGTATAACCATATAGGTTTAGGAAAATAGAGAGAAGGAAAAAATTAAAGAGGTTTGCAGCTAACCGCCACATACTAAAGAAAAGATGTCCCAAAGAGACGCAGAGGTCTAGACAGCCAAGAGACAAGGTCTCTTGCATCTGTCAGATTTACAGGGTTGGATGTCATGCAAGCATGCAATCTCCGGATTAGAGTGTAGAAAGATAGATCTCCGGAGATTGAGGGCATGTTTGCGCCGCAGCTCCAAAAGAGAGGAAATGTTGTATTCGAAACAGACTTGTCTGTTACGAATATAGTATGGGACACCAAGGGCCGACCTCACTAGCCACATGTAGGTCCCTTGCAGGGACCTAATGAGCCAAGGGGCGGCGCTGCCCCATATAGGAAAAGCATAAGTGAAAATAGAGTGGACTGTCGCGTTAAAAACACGCAGCTTAACTAAAGAGGAAAGACGTTTAGAAAGGAAGAAAGATTTCAAAGCAACAAAGCCTGCTGGAGCTTTCCACTTTACCAAAGCGACCTGGCGAGAGAAACTGAGTTTCTTGTCAGGTATGACACCCAGGTACTTGGCGCTGGGACTCCACTCAACTTGGTGATCATTGATAAGGAATTTAGGTGGCAACCTTCGTCGATTTGAGAAGAAGATAGCTTCGGATTTAGAACGATTGATCTCCAATCTCCATCGAGAGTACCAACAGAGCAGTTTAGGCAGGAAGTTCCTAATATGGATCTCCGCATAAACTATACATCTGTGGGAGCTAATTAAGGCAACGTCATCGGCATACATTACTATAGTAACTCTAGGACAAGATGGTATGTCGCTACAATAGAGATTGAAGAGTGTAGGAGATAGTTTGGAGCCTTGCGGGACACCAGCGGTAATAGTTCTCGAAGAAGAGAACTCGCTTCCAACCCTGGAACGAAAGGAGCGGTTGGAAAGGAAAGAGCGGATAGTGCCGATCAGATAAGAAGGAAAATTTAACGAAGCCAGTTTGTGTATTAGACCAGCGTGCCAAACCCTGTCAAATGCCTGCTTGACATCAAGGAGCAACATGATACCATGCTGCCCCTTGTTACGCCTTCCAGCCATGTCCTCAGTCACTCGCAAAATCTGATGACCGGTACCATGGCCTCGACGAAATCCAAACTGAGCGTTCGGCAGGATGTGCTGGTCAGCCATAAATTCCTCAAGCCGAGTCCGAATAACCTGCTCCGCCACCTTGCTTAGCGAAGAAAGGAGGCTAATGGGACGATAACTGCTAGCAAGGTGGGCAGGTTTGTTGGGTTTTAAAATGGACACTACCGTCGCCACCTTCCATGCCGACGGGAAGTAGTGGAGACGGAGCATCGCATTTATAATGTTAGTAAGCATTACCACCTGAATGGTAGCAAGCTTCTTAAGGGCCACGTTGGGGATGGTGTTTGGGCCGGGACTTTTCCGGTTATTGAGGGCTTTAAGGATACCTCTGACTTCGCTGGGAGAAGTAGGAAGAATGTCACTATCAGGTTTTGGGAAAGTCATAGAGTCCACCTGACGGCTGATGGAGTTGTGCTCTACAACAAACCCAGGAAGACTGGCGTTTGGAGAGCATTGCCGCTCAAGGGAGTCTGCAAACACCTCCGCTTTATCCTTGTCCAGGACGACTTTGATGCCATCATGAACAAGGTGCGGATAGCGCATACGCCTCCCTCAGATAGACCTTATGACTTTCCAGGTCCGACGAGGATGGAGTTCGGCCTCTGCTATGAACTCCTGGAACGAGGAGCTCCGGAGTTCAAGCAGGCAGGCCCGGACCTCACGGCTCAGGGCGTTGTACCGGGCCTTGATGAAGGGGTCCCGAGTACGCTGCCAAAGTTTCCTGCTACGGTTTTTCTTCCTGATGAGGGTGACAACCTCGCCAGGAAGACTATGCTGCTTGCAGATGTTAGGGTAAGCATGCGTCGACCGTTCTAAGGCTGTCAGGATGTCATTTGACAGCCTATCCACTTCACCGTCTATATCCCTTTCAGAGTTCAAAATCCTGCACCGCAAATCGGTGGTTTCCATTAAATAACGGAATTGCAACCAGTTGGTTTTCCTCTTACGAGGCTCCCACTGGCAACAATTCTCGTTAAGTGCCAGGGAGATCGGGTTGTGGTCCGAAGACAACACCTGGTGGTTAATGACTTCCGGCACCTCTGTGATGTTTTTGCAGAGGAAAATGGAAAGGATATCAGGTCGGCATGAGGGACTATCAGGGAAGTGGTTTGGCGTCTCGGTGGTTTCCACCGAGAACCGGTAGTCCAGTGACGCCCGCAGCAGGAAACCGCCGTTGGTGTTAGATTTTACACAACCCCACGCTGTGTGCTTACTGTTGAAGTCCCCAGCAATGACTGTACGACAGTTGGGATGCAGGATGGACGGGAGATTGAGTCAGGAAACTCTCTCAGTCGGTCGAACATAAGCCGAGACAATCCTAAGCGGACCACTTTCTAGGGCGAGTTCGACTCCAATCGACTCGCCCAGAAAGAGGGACGTATCGATCCTCTGGTGCCTGATGGAGTTCCGGATCAGAATGCCAACCCCTCCACCTGCTCCAGAAAAACGATCAGCCCGGAGGATAGAGTATCCTGGGATAAAGAATCCCATGTCCGGTTTTAGGAATGTCTCCTGCAGACAAACGACATCGGCTTCAGAGTCTCTAAAAAACTTATTCTCCTGTTTTAAGAAATTGTTAGTTAATAATTTCATTATTTATTCCATATGGTATTAGTCAAGCCTTAACCATTATGTTAAACCCTACACATTTTCCATTTAAAATCAATCCATTGATGTTAATCATCAAATTTGACTCTTTTAAGAAATTATGTGTTATGAATTACATCTGAAATAAATTGATGGCGTGTATGTAGTTGTTCAGTTTTTGAATGATGAGATACCTAGTGTTCTCAAGTTTCACTGCATCTCTTGAATGTTGAAATTGTTAATATTTCAAATTAAGTTGTAGGAACAATTGTAAATAACATTTACTAATTTACAATAAGTGTTGTATTGTTTTTTAAATTTGAATTCCCTTAGGTACATAATTTATTGCAGTTAATCAATCATATTGGAACAGTTACACTAATAACAAAATATATCTATTTTAGAGCTCTGATTTCAAATAGTGTTAATTAGTCATGAAATTCTCGAAAATCAAGTCACATGAAAAATTCCCGCGGGCTTTAATTTTGCTGACTCACAATATTACCAATCATATTAAAATTCATTTAAGTAAAGTTAGGCATATGATATATTATCAAAACACCAAGATGTCTTAGAAACTGTAAAAAAGAATTCCGATTTGTATATATATCAAAGGTTAATCAAAGTTATACAATATTACATAGTACAGAGAGTATTTAGTGTACAATATCGTGTTATATATACCGCCCCTTTGGTTGACTGAATCAATGCACTACAACGCCGTATAATCAAATTGAGTCATCCTTAATTAAAAATCGCTCCGTTATTTTCCTTCTTTCAAAAAAACCTTTGGTCACTGTGTTTTTCAGTCTCTTCCACAATATGATTTATTCAATCAATTTTTGAAGATAATTTTTGCGATACCCTCAAAAATTATTTCTTTTTACAGATGGCAAATTTAAATAAAGCATCCTAAGAACTCCATTTATATCCCAACGCATATGGAGAGTTACTACCACGATTTTAACATATTTTTAAAGCAAGTATGGAGCATATAGGTAAAGCAAGTAAATTGTGTCTCACTTCTTGAATGTCTATAGGAGCATAAACTTTCTTTACAATTATGATATTATTATTATTATTATTACAGATATTTTAGAAGAATACTGCTTAATAGGATACAAGGGTCCGCGATGTTTGGTAGTATAAAATACCTTCATTCTATGATCAGTATCGCGAATAAGCAGAACGAAAATACTCCATCTTTAGTTCTCGATGTTGTCAGTGTGTTGTCAAAACACGCATACTGTCAAGAAAATATGGAGACACCAAAAATATATATGCACCAAAGTAGATGAAAATTTTAGCAGAACTGCAAATGATAAAGCCATTAATTATAAGTTTCAACCGAACAAAGATTGCAAATCAATATTTACGCAGAAAATTGTAAAATAGAAATTACTATTTTATGATTTGGTTTATAAGTTGTGTTGATATTATTTGAATTTGCCATCCAGACATGAGGAATCTAAATAATTTGCGATATAAAATTATCAAATATGGAAAGATTAGTATATCATTTGAGGGTGATAACCAATGTTGAAAAAGAAAATTTCAGTGTTGAAATATGTCGCTCAGTTATTCAAGCTGAGAGAATCACCTACGTGAATTTACTGTTGATTTAAAAAGGTGAAATATTTAAACAGTTACAAAAATAGCAACTTACTGTCTGAAGGTTTAGATTACGTGTCCTGAAAGTCACTGAAATCAAATCAG
Source organism: Aethina tumida (assembly GCF_024364675.1). Taxonomy (NCBI): domain Eukaryota; kingdom Metazoa; phylum Arthropoda; class Insecta; order Coleoptera; family Nitidulidae; genus Aethina; species Aethina tumida. The sequence continues at coordinate 36,643,455 of NC_065435.1, read as the reverse complement.
TTGCAGATCTCTCGTCTACATTTATTTCAAGTTTCAATAGCAACCAATTGTTTGTCAAAAAAAACATTTATGTTGCTAAGATTACGTTTCCTTATGACATATGTCAGAAGTATTTAATTTAGAAAAAAAGTTGTCTTCTCCCAAGCAAAACTTGATTTGATTCTTATATTGTATTTCACCAAATTGTGGTTCAGTTACATCTTTTCTTATAATTCTATTCGTTTTAATCCACAGTGTCAGCAAATTGACAGAGCAAAGGAATATCGTGATGATTTTTCAATTTGTTATAATATTGTTGATGGTAGAACTGTTTCGAATCAATCTCATCCTTATATTTCAACCTACACTGGAAGACTATAAATGGGATACACAAATAATTAAATATAACTTAACTTTACAAATAAAATTACTTAGTTTAACTTAAGTCGACAATTTAGTTTGGTGTTATAAAATGGTTTCGACACATTGTCGATTTTTTCAACCTCCAATTATTCAGTAGAAAGATTTACAGCTATATACAACATAATTATTTATGATATAAACATAATTATTTAGGAAACGCATTTACCGTCATAAAGTACAGATTACAATAGGGAAAATTTCTTCGCCACAATTATAAAATTATAATTATTATAAACATGCTTAATTCTCAAAATGAAAGTACCTGCTTTATACACAGACAGATATGTGGAACTCCAAAGGGAACATTCCAGTCCTCAGCCTTTTTGGTAGTACTTTTGGTAATGCTGTTTTCTTCTTTATTGGGATTTTTTCTTGTACTTTTTTTGATTTCTTGGATTTTTTTTCATATTTCCCGATATCGTGTGGCTTTGTCATAGCTTATTTCATCTTCATTTATATGATAGTAATCAGTCTGTCAATGTGTAACTAATTCCTGATGTCCAACGAATCGTCGAAATAGTTTATTTGTTTTCTATTTAAATTAGATAATTTAATTGTGTGTGTTTTAGCATAAAATATATCATTAATTATAAAAATCTTGAATACAGATGAAAATTATACGTACAATTAAATCCAATTCTTGGACCACTAGAATCTTTCCACCATTTGCCTTTTACATAGTACTTTCAGATTTCAATCTTAATTTATTGAATTTATTCTGAAAACAAATTATGTATAAGAGAGGTATGTTTCGATATGATCTGATTAAAGTTTGGTGGTAACCAAATAAAGAAATCTTTTTGTGCTACTTGATTTTATGAAAAATATTTAAATTTGTTTATGACAACGAAATTCAAATATCTGCAAAGGAATAACGAATTGTTAATGTCATAAGCTCTTTATAGAACAACTTAAGAAACATAGTTCTTAATTATTTTTACAGGTAGATCAAGTTGGAACATATTTTATAAAATTTCATAAGATTTGTGCTCACAATCATTAACATCCATATTGCTAAAAAGTAAATCCCAATCAACTAATGATAAGTGATAGTTTAATGAGTAAACCTCAGAACTCATGAAAACACTATACTCATCATTAGTCCAATTCACTCGGGGCAGGTTTCAATCTCCAGTTACTAAAAATATATCCACTGATGCTCAATGATTGGAATAAAAATCAGAACCAGATGCTGGTAAACTGTTCCAATTATTCACTTTTGGCTTTTGACCTTAATGGATATAAAGACTTCCAGTACTTTCATGTCCTTTCGGTGAGCACAGGGGTGCGTCATCATCAGACGATTTCGACATCACCTTTATAGGCGTGACCCACTTCGTGGAAAACTTGCGTTTTGGAGGTGTGGGGTGGCTAGTTGGGAGAAAGGATTGGTGTTAGAAGTAGGAGTATTTCCAGGATTTACCGAAGGTGTCTGCAGTTTAGCAGACAGCTTACTGCATTACATACTTTCATTCGTTGTAGTTCACCCTCTAGTTCCGATATTTTAATCTTAAGGCCTCTTGAAGCGCCGGCAGACTTTTGGGTTTTATTGAGAATTTCACTTGGCTTGTCTTTTCTCCTCAAACTACACATAGTTTATTGATTTAGTAACCGATTTTTAAATTTTATATAAATGTCCTTAGATACATACTTTATTGTCACTCATGGTTAATCATAATAAAATCTATAAATAAATAAAAATTTATCTGAGTTTGAATCCGAATATAAACGCACACTGGTAAAAAGTAATATTTTTCAAGGAAATAAATAATATACATTAGGGCAAATTTTAATATTGATAAGATTTAGATGATTGAGATAATGTTAGAAATTGTTCAGTGTTCAAATTTATGTATATTGAATTGAATTAAAGCAAAAAGATCAATACACTAACATTTAGAAAAAAGGTATCATAGAAAAGAAACACTTAAATTAGTTTGGCAAAATTCTGAAGACTGATATGGAATACGGTTCGTATTCTTTGACAACTCATTGACAATTTTGACAACTGATCTTTGTGTAATTTTGTTTTGTTCGGTATCCGATCCCATAATGCTCTTTGGCGAATTACGGAAAGAGGTTATTTCAATCTGCCAAAATGTGCCGAATGTGGATCGTATAAATATTACTGATGCTGACCCAGCGAACTAAATATAATAATATGCTTTCCTTAGTTAACTTAATGCTGTCTTGTTAACCCTAATTAGTTTACTTGAAGCATTCTTCTAAAAAAAATCTAATTTACAGCGCAATGTAGCTTACACTATTATAAAGAATGAAAAATTTTGACACTACTTAAAACAAATAATGTTTCATCTCCTCTTGGGAAGCCAATTGTAACTGATGCGATGAGCTGGTAGGAGTGCACTAAAACTACACATAAACTGTTAAAATTGTAATTTGAATTGTGCGCCTGTGGACAGTTAAGTTGTAATTTTAACACTAAATTCTTAAATATAAATTTTTCTTGAGAAATAATAAATTCTTTTAAGCCCAGAAAGGCTTATTTACTGAGAAAAGTAATAAAGTTAACCTAAAACGTCAATACGACATTTGAAAGGTGATTTCTCGTAACATCTGGAATAAGGGTTCTTAAATTGTCAGCAAACAATCAATTGGCATTAATTGAAAAGTTAACCGGCCGAGATAATTACGTAACCTAGCGATTTGCTGTAAATACACATCTACAGTAAGAGAAGTTGTGGACTGCATAAAACCCCCCACATGTGGCATTGTGGACACAAAACGAGACTCAAAGGCAAAAACTAAGATAAATTTACTAGTTGACTCAATAAATTACGTGCACATACAAGAGAGTAGTACTGCAAAATAAGTATGGGATAACTCTTGGTTGACACGCTGTGATGGGCTGCTGCATGATCTCTGTAATACTTCACTTACTGCATGTTAAAACGTAGAGAAATATGTGAGCATAATAATGTGTACCGCTCACAAGCTCAGAAACATTGGTTTCGAAGTTGACGATGAATGGCTATTTACAGTGCTACTCTCCAGTCTACTAGAATCCTATCAACCAATGATTATTGCTATTGAAAGCTCCGGCATGAAGATAACTTCAGTTTCTGTGAAATCAAAACTATCACAAGATGTTAAACAACCTGAAAGTGACTCAACAGTATTGTCAGTCATCAAGAAAACAACCAACAACCAAGTAAGGATTCAAGGTGCTACACTTGTAACAAGTAAGGTCATAAAAGTCCTCAAATGCAAATGCAGGACCAAAAATGTTCAACAAAAAGCAAGTAGTTCATCATATGCTGTTGTGTTTGAGGCAACATCCAGCCAAAATGACCCATGGCAAGTGGCTTCCGGTGCATCGTCACACATGACAAGACGTAAGAACATGCTTGAAAATATGACTCTGTCATACATAAAATCAGAGTCGCAGACAACAAAGTATAATCTGTGCAATGCTCAGTATAAGTGAGGTTGGACCATTATGACGATGAAGGTCAAAACAAAAAGGTGCTTTTTCCAAAAGTATTATGTGTTCCTAAACTGGCAACAGATTTATTGTCTTTAAGTCAGATTATTTGCGGTGGTCGCCAAGTAAAACTTGACGGAACAGGCTGTGTTATGTGAGGGTCGACTGGAATAATATTAGGACTAGCATTAGTCTTTTCAAATCTGTTTAAAATTTGTTCCACATAAATACTAAAACTTTCTATTTGCATTCCCAAAAAATTACTTGGGGTTTCCATTATTTTAATTCCAATATGTGTTTTTCAGTTTTTTTTAAATTAATTTAGTTCTGATTCATCAATTGAGAATAACAGGCCATCATCAACATAGGCACAACTAGCATTTCTTCTTACTGAAATTAAATTTACTTGAAAGAAGGCAACTTTTTTTAAATTACATATTTCGAATATGGTTTAATTGGACATTGGATGTTTTGTTTATATTGTAACGTCTGGCATATGTCACAAGGAAACGTAATCTTAGCAACATAAATGTTATTTTCTTTTATTTGATAAACAAAATTCTTTCGTTGCTACTGAAACTTGAAAGTTCGTGATTTCCGTGATTTTTCAGGACTCGTAATCGAAACCTTCAAACAAAAAGTTGCCATTATTGTAATTGTTTAAATATTTCACTTTTTTAAATCAACAGTAAATTATCGTGGTTGATTCTTTCAGCTTGAATTAGTGAGCGACAATTTTTCTCTTTCACTTTTGGTTGGGTTATCACTCTCCCACAACACTAAGATATACCAATGTTTCCATATTTGCTAATTTTATGAAGAAAATTATTTAGATTCCTCATGTTTGGATGACAAGTTCAAATAATGTCAACACAACTTTTGAACCAAATCATGAAATATTGATTTCTATTCTACAATTTTCTGCGTAAAGATTTGCAATCTTTTTACAGTAGAAATTTATAAGTAATAGCATTTTTTGTTGGTTTGTTACATATATATTTTTAGTGTCTCCACGTTTTCTTGAGTGTTCCTAACGAGTACGCACGTTTTGACAACTCTCTGACAACTTAGTCAACTAATGTTGGAATATTTTCGTTCTGGTTAATTGCTGATCTTATAATCGCGATACCGATTATAAAAAGAGGTTATTTTATACGACAAAGCATCGCAGAGCCTGGGATCCTATTAACCAGTATTTTTCTAAATATCTACTTTATAGTGCAACAAGGGCAACATAATTAAAAGGAACGCTTACACTATTATAGACATTCAAGAAGTGAGACACGATTACTTGTTTTACTTATATGTTCCATACTTGCTTTAAAAATGTGTTAAAATCGTGGTAGTAACTCTCCATATGCGTTGAATTGTAAATGGAGTTCTTAGGATGCTTTATTTAAATTTGCAATTTGTAAAGAGAAATAATTTTTGAGGGTATTAGAGAGTTTGATGAATAACCCGAAAAGATTTGACATTGACAGAATTTGGAAGGGCGTGACAACTAAGTTGACTTATTAATTACTAGTCAATAATAGTTGATGTTAACTGAGAAATGGAAAGATTAACTATTTCTACACATTATTTCTTCTTCAACAATAACGCATACTTTAAGCTGGAATTTATATGCTAAATTACTGTCCATCCCATTTAAAAATTGTTCTGCAATCAGTGCTTTTTAATAATATCTGTATTCTTGAACCTCTGTGTTTGAACTCTTTCAGCACCAGAATATTCACCAGCTTTTCTTTTACATTTATGCAAATTCATTTTAGTTTGAGCCAAACCAACTTTTCTAGATAAATTACCGCCTAATCTATTACACATTTCTAAATTTCAAACATATTACATTAAAACCTTTTACCTAAAGTGTAACTTTCGAAAATAGTGTTGATTTATTTTTTTAAAAAAATTAATCATTTTATATTACAATCGTTGATTATCTATAGTGGAAAACTTACTTGACAACTCCAGCCCAGTTAGTTAAGCAAACAATAAATCATGGCAGATTCTATCAAATGCCTTTTAAAAGTCTGTATAAACAACATCAACCTGTAAATGATAACTGTCGAATTGATATAAATAAGAAGGTTGGTCGCAGAAGATTTACATTTGCAAAATCCGTGTTGACTCTCATTTATAATATTTTGGAACTATGGCATAATTATTTTGGAAATGAATTTTTTTGGACAATTATGGAATACAAAACATTTTTCATACAGGCCTAAATTTGTTACAAGTAAACTATCTCCATTCTTTAAGGTAGGTATAATAAATGAATTTTTCTGTGCATTAGGAAATAAAGCACATTTTAAAAACAAGTTAAATTTCATGGTTAGAGGCTTTGTTAATTATAATCCACAATTCATTCAATACTGTAGAAGGAATATCATAAGGACCTCTATTACTAGATAAATCTGACTTCTGAGTTCATTAAAAACATCAATCTGGAAAAAATTATTATTTTTTGAATATAAACCAAAATATTTTCATGACAAAACGATATTGTTTAAATTTGTGTTTGCATTGAAAGCTAAAAAATGAAACAAACAGCTCACGTGTAAAGAGTAAATACTTATTTCTTTTGTAGTTTTCGTCTTTTCAACGACGAAATTGTAAGTTACCAAATAATTGTTCAAGTTCAGTTTTGAAATCAAATTACATTTTGTACATATTCAGGTTCCAACAGCAATGAAGGCGATATGTTTATTAATCAAAAGTAAAACATACTTCTGTTGTCTGAAGAATATGCAATGCTTTAATAAAATTCAATATACATAAATTTGAACACTAAGGAAATCGGGTACCTCTGGAAACGTCGGCAGACTTTTGGTTTTTATTGAGATTTTCACTTAGCTTGTCTCTTTTCCGGACACTACACATAGTTCACACACATAGTTTATTGATTTAGTAACCGAAGTTACCAGCCAAATTAACAACTCTCCTCTTTCGAATATGGTAACTGAATTGGTCTGAATTTAGTTAGTTACTAAATTCAGACAAATAAAAAAATTTGTTTACCTGGTTGGTAACCTTGGTTACCAATCCAAGAAACAACTGAATTAAGTTTAGGTTTTCGTACTATAAACAGTTTAATAACTGAATTAGCGGTCATGAAATGAGTAAACAGCAAGCGTGCCTGCAAGAAGTTTGAGTGCTTCAGAGTCCTATTGGGGCCACACGGCACATCGCCAGATTCATTTCAGAAGAAGTTCCTATTAAGAGACAAAAACCGTGAAATAAGAAAATGAAAAGGCGGCTCAAATCCAGGTTCGATTGTCAGAAAGACACAGCTAATTATTGTAAAGCCCCAGTTTTGATCGGCTGGATTAGAGTACATTAGAGTACCAATTAATTCTCTGTATCGTGTGGAGTGAACATTTTTAAATCTCTGTTAACTTTCTAAAATATATTTTTTTTGTTTAAGTGTTACACTTTTCTTACTTTGGTTAATTTCTATTCCAAAAAAAACTTAGCATTTTTGATCTTCAATTTCTCAGCTAATTCTCTCTTACTTTCATTACCAGTTCGTTTTTCAGCAGTTCTTTTGTACTCCTTAAATTTTTCAAGAAATTCTCCTTTTGACATGAGAAAATACACCTTGCACCATCCACTATTATCGTCTATAAATGTTCGAAGATATCTTGATCCACCTCTGGTTCTAACTCGCTTTGGTCCGCAGATGTCTGAATGAACAATATTCAGTAACTGCTTACTTCTTAATTCTCTGGCAGTAAAGGGTGTCCTTGCATATTTACCTCATTGATATATGCCACACCACGTGGGTAATTTATCGTTATCCAATTTTATTTATACTTAATCAAATAATATAAGATATATAAAATATATAAAATAATTGTTTCAAAAGTGCCATACATCTTTGGAAATCTCGCATCCTTTGATACTCTTGAGGTCCGATGGGCTTATGCATAGGATTATGTCCGCATTTACCTTTTTATCTTATTTACATCCACGTTTTAAGCGCTGATTCACTTTTTTTGTCACCCTGACATCTAACTGACTTTGATACTTCATTAACGAAATTGCAGGTATCGATTTTGGTAAGTAACGCCTCTACCTGAATCCGCCTCGTGTCGAAATTTTCTTTGGATAGAAGTTCAATTCTTGTACCACAGATCGCCATCTCGAGTCCCATGTTTCGATAGTATGGACCTACCTTATAACTCATCCTACATCTGAGAATTAAGCTTGTTTATTCTAATTATAATTTTAGAATAGTGCCGAAGTAATTCTTCCTTAAAATTTAATCTGTACTGTAATCAGTAAATGTGTTTCCTAAAATTATGTCGCATATATCTTTTAAGTACTTCTTTCCACTAACTAATTGGAGGTTAAAATTAATTAAATTAACCACAAAACTTAAACAAAGTAGTTTCATTTGGAAAGTTATATTATATTTAAATATTTGGGAACCACATTTATAGTCATTTAGTGTAAGTTGAAAAATAAGGATGAAATTGATTCGGAACAGTTCTACCATTAAAGTTATTATAACTCATCTCGACATTTCTTTGCTCTGTCAATTTGTTGACACTGTGGATTCAAACGAATAGAATTATAACAAAAAATATAACTGAACCACAATTTGATGTAATATTAATACAATATAAGATCAAATCAAATTTACTTGAAAGAAGACAACGTGATTCCAAACCACATATTTCGAATTAGGTTTAATTGAATTAACCATAACTCTTGCCTATAATTGGACAGGCTGACATACATCATAAGGTGACGTAATCTTAGCAACATAAATGTTATTTTCTCTTATTTGACTAACAATCTTCCTTCGTTGCTACTGAAACATGAAAGATTGCAAAATATCACTCAACACAACACTCACTCCAAAATGTTCGTTTAATTTTGTACTAATTAATTAAAATTTTATTTATGTGCATATACATCAGGCAAGTTACTTGTTTTCAATTTCATCCCCCACGTCTCTTAGTAGCAATATATATTTCTGCATTTAAGTATAAAGTTAATGAAAACAATTTCTATTCACATGTTAATTATCTGTCAGATTCACAGTATTCCTTTGATGGAAAATAAATGTCGTCGAGACATCTACAACTGATTTGATTTCAGTGACTCGTAATCGGAACCTTCGGACAGTAGGTTCCTATTATTGTAACTGTTTAAATATGTCATCTTTTTAAATCAAAAAATAATTCACGTAGTTGATTCATTAAGCAAGAATTAGTGAGCGGCAAATTTCAACTAGGTACTGAATTTCTCTCTTTCACGTTTGGTTGGATTATCACCCTCAAACAACACTAAGATACCAATCTTTCTAATTTTGCTAATTTTATGTCAAAATTTATTTAGATTCCTCATGTCTAGATGACAAGTTCAAATAATGACAACACAATTTATAAACAAAATCAAATCACAATTTTCTGTGTAAAAATTTGCAATCTTTGTTGAGTTGAAATTTATAATTAATAGCTCATTTGTAATTTTGATGAAATTTTCATCTACTTTAGTGCATATATATTTTAAGTGTCTCCACGTTTTCTTGAGAGCTCGTAACCGCTACGCACGTTTTGACAACTTGCTGACAAATTAGACTACTTGGGCATGTTGGGGTATTTTCATTCTAATTAGTTGCTAATCTTATAATCGCGATTGTAGGAACCTGGGATCATTTTAAGTAGTATTTTTCTAAAAAAACTACTTTACCGTGCAATAAGGTATAACATAACTGAAAAGAAAGATAAACATTCAAGAGGTGACACACAATTTACTTGGTTTACCTATATGCTATATGCAGAATCTTAACATCTACGACATGTCTGATCGGTATTCTAAATAAATGATTTTCTAAGTAAATTGCGTCTCAATTCTTGACTCTGTTATAGCGTAAGCTTTATTTTCAAGAATAAGATATTTTTTCGCATTGTAAATTAAATTATATCAGCAGAATGCCACACAGTTAACTGTGACAGGAAAATAGCTCCTCGATTATTATTATAGGATCCTGTGTTCAGAATATCTCGACAATTTAGAATAACAACTTTGTATACTTGGTAAGGCCATTATAAAATCGGCCAACAAGCAAAATGAAATAACTCCAACATCAGTTGACAGTTAGTTGTCAAAACACACGTACAGAACCAACCAGAGTTCTCAAAAACTTATTCTCTCGTTTTAAGAAATTGTTAATAAATAATTTCATTATTTATTCCATTTAGTATTATTCAAGTCTTAACCATTAATTTAAACCACACACATTTTCCATTTAAATTTGATTCACTGATGTTAATCATCAAATTTGACTTTCATTAGAAATTATGTGTTATTCCTCATGAATTACATCTGAAATAAATTAATGGCGTGTATGTAGTTGTTGATTTTTTGAATGGTGAGACACCTACTGTTCTAAAGTTTCGCAGCATCTCTTGAATGTTGAAATTGTTAATATTTTAAATTAAGTTTTGGGAACAGTTGTAAATAACAGATGCTAGGTTACAACAAGTGTTCTATTGTTTTTTAAATTTGGATTCCCTTAGATTCATAATTTATTGCAGTTAATCAAGGCGGAATATTGTAACAATTACATTAATAACGAAATATATCTATTTTAGAGCTCTGATTTCAAATAGTGTTAATTAATTATGAAATTCTCGGAAATCAAGCCACATGAAAATTTCCCGTCGGCTTTAATTTTGCTGGATCAAAATATTACCATATCATATCATATTTAAAGTTCACTCAAATAAAATTAGGACATATGATATATTAACAAAACACTAAAATGTCTTTGAAACTGTAAAAAAGAATCCCGATTTGTATATATATCAAAAGTTAACCAAAGTTATACAATATTACAGAGTACAGAGAGTTTTTAGTGTAAAATATCGTGTTATATATACCGCCCCTTTGGTTGACTGAATCAACGCACTACAACGCCGTATAATCATATTGAGACATCCCTAATTAAAAATCGCTCCGTTATTTTCCTTCTTACAAAAAAATCTTTGGTCACTGTGTTTTTCATTCTCTTCTACAATATGATTTATTCAATCAATTTTTGAAGATCATTTTTGCAATACCCTCAAAAATTATTACTTTTTACAGATTGCAAATTTAAATAAAGTATCTTAAGAACTCCATCTACATCCCAACGCATATGGAGAGTTACTACCACGATTTTAACATATTTTTGAAGCTAGTATGGAGCATACAGGTAAAGCAAGTAAATTGTGTCTCACTTCTTGAATGTCTATAAGAGCATAAACTTTCATTTCAATTATGATATACCTTATTACAGATATTTTAGAAGAATACTGCTTAATAGGATACAAGGCGATGTTTGATTGTATATAATAACTTCTTCCCATGATCGGTATCGCGATTATATGATAACCGAATAAGCATAACGAAAATACTACAACTTTAGTTCTCGATGATGTTGTCAGTGTTTTGTCAAAACATGCTTACTCCCAAGAAAATATGGAAACACTAAAAATATATATGCACTAAAGTGGAGATGAAAGTTTTAACAAAGCTGCAACAGATAAATCTATTAATTATAAATTTCAACCCAACAAAGATTGCAAATCTTTATTTCCCCAGAAAATTGTGAAATAGTGTGAATCACTATTTCATGATTTGGTTTATAAATTGTGTTAACATTATTTGAACTTGTCATCCAGACATGAAGAATCTAAATAATTTGCGACATAAAATTATCAAATATGGAAAGATTGGTATATTAGTGTTGTTTGAGGGTGATAACTAAAGGTGAAGGAGAAAAATTCTTAAATTTTTAAAAAGGTGAAATATTTAAACAGTTACAAAAATAGCAACTTACCGTCTGAAGGTTTAGATTACTAGCCCTGAAAGTCACTGAAATAAAATTAGTTGCAGATCCCTCTTTGACATTTATTTTCTACAAGTAATTAATATGTGAAAAGAAATTGTTTTTGTTAACTTTGTTAACTTAATATTTACATTAGAATAGATTGCTGCTAAGAGAAGTTTCAACTATTATAAGGTGAGGAATAGAATTGAAAACAAGATAACTAGCCTGATGTATATACACATAAATAAAATTTTAATTAATTTGTAATTACAAAATAAAACGAGTGGGTGTGTGATTGAGTGACATTTTGCAAACTTTCAAGTATCAATAGCAACGAATTGTTTGTCAAAAAATAAAATAACATGTCAAATTACGTTTCTTTATGGCATATGTCAAAAGTATGTCATTTAGAAAAAAGTTGTCTTCTCTCAAGTAAATTTGATTTGATTCTTACATTGTATTGATATAACACCAAATTGTGATTCAGTTATATCGTTTCTTATAATTCGTTTTAATCCACGGTCTCAGCAAATTGACAGAGCAAAGGAATATCGTGATGATTTTTCAATTTGTTATAATATTTTTGATGGTAGAACTGTTTCGAATCAATCTCATCCTTGTATTTCAACCTACAGTGGATGACCATAAATGAGATTCCCAAATATTTAAATATAACATAACTTTACAAATAAAACTACTTTGTTTAACTTATGTCGATATTGTAATATTAGTTTGGTGTTATAAAATGGTTTCGACACATTGCCGATTTTTTCAACCTCCAATTATTCAGTGGAAAAATATACAGATATACACAATATAATTATTTAGGAAACACATTTTCCGTCATAAATTATAGATTAAAATATAAGCAAAAACTACTACGGCACAATTTTAATATTATAATTACTAAAAACGTGCTTAATTCTCAGATGTTAGATGAGTTGAAACGTATGCCCATACTGTGGAAAACTTTCCATAAAATGAAAGTAACTGCTTTATATACAGACAGATATGTGAAACTCCAACGGGAACATTCCAGTCCTCAGCCTTTTTGATAGAACTTTTGAAGACGGTTTCTTGGTAATGCTGTTTTCTCTGTTATTGTTATTTTTTCTTGTACTTTTTTCGGATTTCTTACATATTTTTTCATATTTCATAGCCTCAGAGAAAATAGCATGCCCTCAATCTCCGGAGATCTATCTTTCAACACTCTAATCCGGAGATTGCATGCTTGCATGATATCCAACACTGTGAATCCGACAGATACAAGAGACCTTGTCTCTTGGCTGTCTAGACTTCTGCGTCTCTTTGGGACATCTTTTCTTTACTATGTAGCGATTGTTACGTACCTCTTTAATTTTCCCTTCTATTTTCCTAAACCTTTATGGTTAACTACTCTTAGGCCATGATCTTCGGATCGGTGCCCGGAGAGGGGTTTTTAGTCGGTAAAGTCCGGCACTACGTCTTGTGGATTTCCCCTTCTTTGCTCCAATAAAAAAATCATAATTTATTCTGAAAACAAATTAATGTGTTATTTTATGGAGCGTTATTCTGTGTTTAGTTGGGAATTCCTGTAAATATAAATAATGAATTTAGCCAAAACTATTCCCTAAAAATAAGAGTTGGGTACGATCGGTTTCATTTCTAGCACTACTGTACATAAGTATTTCTTCTAATTACCATTTTCAATGAGAAAGAACCTCATTAATAAAGAGAGAATATTTAACTATTAATTTTGAATTGAAGCGTAGGAGCAACTTCAGAGAGATGTGTTTCTTATGAAATAAAAGTTTGAAGTGATTAGAGTTTTGTGGTAAACAAATAAAGAAAACTTTTTGGTCTACTTGATTTTATGAAAAATATTGAAATATGTTTATATACAACGAAATTCAAATGTCTACAAATGAATAACGAATTAATAAATAAAACATTGAAATTTGTTTATGGCAACGGAATTCAAATATCTGCAAATGAATAATGCATAGAAATTCAAACAAAATGGTCCTGTGGCATAGACAACTAGAGTACCTACATTATAAAGGCGTACAGGATTTGTACAGAAAGCGACTGGTACACGGTAATAAATTGGATAATGATAAATTACCCATGTGGTGTGACAATGTCAACGAGGTAAGCAAGCAAGGAAACCCTTTACTGATAGAGAAGGAAGAAGTAAGCAGTTACTGAATATTGTTCATTCAGATATCTGCGGACCAATGCGAGTCAGATTCAGCGGTGGATCAAGATATCTTCTTACATTAATAGACGAATATAATAGGTGGTGCCAAGTTTTTTCCTTAAGTCAAAGAGAGAAGTTTTTGAAAAATTTAAGGAGTACAAAAGAACTGTCGAAAATCAAACTGGTAATGAAATTAAGAGAGAATTAGCTGAGAAATTGAAGATCAAAGATTGCTAGGTTTTTCTTTAGAATAGAAATTAACCAAAGTAAGAAAGGAGTAACACTTAAACAAACAAAATATATTTCAGAGAAATTCAGAATGGTAGATTGCAATCCAATTAAAACACCCTATGACTGCCACTCAAAAGTTAACAGAGATTTAAAAATGTTTAAAGTCCCCACACGATACTGAGAATTAATTGGTAGTCTAATGTAGTCTAATGCAGCCGATCAAAACTGGGGCTTTACAATAATTAGCTGTGTCTTTCTGACAATCGAACCTGGATTTGAGGCGCTTTTTCAGTTTCTTATTTCACCGTTTTTGTCTCTTAATAGGAACTTATTCTGAAATGGAACTGGCGAAGTGCCGTGTGGTCCCAATAGGACTCTGAAGCACTCGAACTTCTTGCAGGCACGCTTGCTGTTTTCGCATTTCATGACCGCTAATTCAGTTATTAAATTGTTTACAGTACGAAAACCAAAACTTAATTCAGTTGTTTCTTGAATTGGTAACCAAGGTTACCAACCAAGTAAACAATTTTTTTTATTTGTCTGAATTTAGTAACTAACTAAATTCAGACAAAAGATGGACAGATTTCAGTAGTTGCCACCCAAACTTGGATAAATGACGATCGTTACCGCTGCCATTGGTAACGACAGAAAAGTCTTTTATTGTTAGCAACTTTTGTCAATTGTTCAAAGTGTGGTTAGCAACCAGGGAATATTGTTGATAGTAACAATTTTGGTGTGAGTTGTTTGTCATTCTTCTGTTTGAATTTAGTTATAATAGTTACCAAATTCGAAAGAGAAGGGTTGTTAATTTGGCTGGTAACATCGGTTACTAAATCAATAAACTATGTGTAGTGTCCGGAAAAGAGACAAGCTAAGTGAAAATCTCAATAAAAACCAAATGTCTGCCGACGTTTCCAGAGGTACCCGATTTCCTTAGTGTTCAAATTTATGTATATTGAATTGTATTAAAGCATTGCATATTCTTCAGACAACAGAAGTATGTTTTACTTTTGATTAATAAACATATCGCCTTCATTGCTGTTGGAACCTGAATATGTACAAAATGTAATTTGATTTCAAAACTGAACTTGAACAATTATTTGGTAACTTACAATTTCGTCGTTGAAAAGACGAAAACTACAAAAGAAATAAGTATTTACTCTTTACACGTGAGCTGTTTGTTTCGTTTTTTAGCTTTCAATGCAAACACAAATTTAAGCAATATCGTTTTGTCATGAAAATATTTTGGTTTATATTCAAAAAATAATAATAATTTTTTCCAGATTGATGTTTTTAATGAACTCAGAAGTCAGATTTATCTAGTAATAGAGGTCCTTATGATATTCCTTCTACAGCATTGAATGAATTGTGGATTATCATTAACAAAGCCTCTAAAAATGGAATTTAACTTGTTTTTAAAATGTGCTTTATTTCCTAATGTACAGAAAAAATCATTTATTACACCTACCTTAAAGAATGGAGATAGTTTACTTGTAACATATTTAGGCCTGTATGAAAAATGTTTTGTATTCCATAATTGTCCAAAAAAATTCATTTCCAAAATAATTATGCCATAGTTCCAAAATATTATAAATGAGAGTCAACACGGATTTTGCAAATGTAAATCTTCTGCGACCAACCTTCTTATTTATAACAATTCGACAGTTATCATTTACAGGTTGATGTTGTTTATACAGACTTTTAAAAGGCATTTGATAGAATCTGCCATGATTTATTGTTTGCTTAACTAACTGGGCTGGAGTTGTCAAGTAAGTTTTCCACTGTAGATAATCATAACGATTGTAATATAAAGTGATTAGTTTTTTAAATAAAATAAATCAACACTATTTTCGAAAGTTACACTTTAGGTAAAAGGTTTTAATGTAATATGTTTGAAATTTAGAAATGTGTAATAGATTAGGCGGTAGTTTATCTAGAAAAGTTGGTTTGGCTCAAACTAAAATGAATTTGCGTAAATGTAAAAGAAAAGCTGGTGAATATTCTGGTGCTGAAAGAGTTCAAACACAGAGGTTCAAGAATACAGATATTATTAAAAAGCACTGATTGCAGAACAATTTTTAAATGGGATGGACAGTAATTTAGCATATAAATTCCAGCTTAAAGTATGCGTTATTGTTGAAGAAGAAATTATGAGTAGAAATATTTAATCTTTCCATTTCTCTGTTAACATCATCTATTACTGACTAGTAATTAATAAGTCAACTTAGTTGTCACGCCCTTCCAAATTCTGTCAATGTCAAAACTTTTCGGGTTATTCATCAAACTCTCTAATACCCCCAAAAATTATTTCTTTTTACAAATTGCAAATTTAAATAAAGCATCCTAAGAACTCCATTTACAATTCAACGCATATGGAGAGTTACTACCACGATTTTAACACATTTTTAAAGCAAGTATGGAACATATAAGTAAAACAAGTAATCGTGTCTCACTTCTTGAATGTCTATAATAGTGTAAGCGTTCCTTTTAATTATGTTGCCCTTGTTGCACTATAAAGTAGATATTTAGAAAAATACTGGTTAATAGGATCCCAGGCTCTGCGATGCTTTGTCGTATAAAATAACCTCTTTTTATAATCGGTATCGCGATTATAAGATCAGCAATTAACCAGAACGAAAATATTCCAACATTAGTTGACTAAGTTGTCAGAGAGTTGTCAAAACGTGCGTACTCGTTAGGAACACTCAAGAAAACGTGGAGACACTAAAAATATATATGTAACAAACCAACAAAAAATGCTATTACTTATAAATTTCTACTGTAAAAAGATTGCAAATCTTTACGCAGAAAATTGTAGAATAGAAATCAATATTTCATGATTTGGTTTAAAAGTTGTGTTGACATTATTTGAACTTGTCATCCAAACATGAGGAATCTAAATAATTTTCTTCATAAAATTAGCAAATATGGAAACATTGGTATCTTAGTGTTGTGGGAGAGTGATAACCCAAACAAAGGTGAAAGAGAAAAATTGTCGCTCACTAATTCAAGCTGAAAGAATCAACCACGATAATTTACTGTTGATTTAAAAAAGTGAAATATTTAAACAATTACAATAATGGCAACTTTTTGTTTGAAGGTTTCGATTACGAGTCCTGAAAAATCACGGAAATCACGAACTTTCAAGTTTCAGTAGCAACGAAAGAATTTTGTTTATCAAATAAAAGAAAATAACATTTATGTTGCTAAGATTACGTTTCCTTGTGACATATGCCAGACGTTACAATATAAACAAAACATCCAATGTCCAATTAAACCATATTCGAAATATGTAATTTAAAAAAAGTTGCCTTCTTTCAAGTAAATTTGATTTCAGTAAGAAGAAATGCTAGTTGTGCCTATGTTGATGATGGCCTGTTATTCTCAATTGATGAATCAGAACTAAATTAATTTAAACAAAAACTGAAAAACACATATTGGAATTAAAATAATGGAAACCCCAAGTAATTTTTTGGGAATGCAAATAGAAAGTTTTAGTATTTATGTGGAACAAATTTTAAACAGATTTGAAAAGACTAATGCTAGTCCTAATACTATTCCAGTCGACCCTCACATAACACAGCCTGTTCCGTCAAGTTTTACTTGGCGACCATCGCAAATAATCTGACTTAGAGACAATAAATCTGTTGCCAGTTTAGGAACACATAATACTTTTGGAAAAAGCACCTTTTTGTTTTGACCTTCATCGTCATAATGGTCCAACCTCACTTATACTGAGCATTGCACAGATGATACTTTGTTGTCTGCGACTCTGATTTTATGTATGACAGAGTCATATTTTCAAGCATGTTCTCACGTCTTGTCATGTGTGACGATGCACCAGAAGCCACTTGCCATGGGTCATTTTGGCTGGATGTTGCCTCAAACACAACAGCATATGATGAACTACTTGCTTTTTGTTGAACATTCTTGGTCCTGGATTTGCATTTGAGGACTTTTATGACCTTACTTATTACAAGTGTAGCACCCTTACTTACTTTGTTTCTTGTGGTTGTTCTTGTTGACTGGGAAACCGAACAACACACACAGAAATTGATGTTATCTTCATGCCGGAGCTTTCAATAGTAATAATCATTGGTTGATAGGTTTCTGGTAGACCGGAGAGTTGCACTGTAAATAGCCATTCATCGTCAACTTCGAAACCAATGTTTCTGAGCTTGTGAGCGGTACACATTATTTTTCTCACATATTTCTCTACGTTTTAACATGCAGTAAGTGAAGTATTACAGAGATCATGCAGCAGCTCATCACAGCGTGTCAACCAAGAGTTATCAAATACTTATGAAAACGTATCCTATACTTCTTTTGCAGTACTACTCTCTTGTATGTGCACGTAATTTATTTAGTCAACTGGTAAATTTATCCTAGTTTTTGCCTTTGTGACTCATTTTGTGTCCACAATGACACATGTGGGAAGGTTTATGCAGTCCACAACTTCTCTTGCTGTAGATGTGTTTTTACAGCAAATCGCCAGGTTACGTAATTATCTCGGCCGGTTAACTTTTCAATTAATGCCAATTGATTGTTTGCTGACAATTTAAGAACTCTTATTCCAGATGTTACGAGAAATCACCTTTCAATTGTCGTATTGACGTTTTAGGTTAACTTTATTACTTTTCTCAGTAAATAAGCCTTTCTGGGCTTAATAGAATTTATTATTTCTGAAGAAAAATTTATATTTAAGAATTTAGTGTTAAAATTACAACTTAACTGTCCACAGGCGCACAATTCAAATTACAATTTTAAAAGTTTATGTGTAGTTTCAGTGCACTCCTACCAGGTCATCGCATCAGTTATAATTGGCTTCCCAAGAGGAGATGAAACATTATTTGTTTTAAGTAGTGTCAAAATTTTTCATTCTTTATAATAGTGTAAGCTACATTATGCTGTAAATTAGATTTTTTTAGAAGAATGCTTCAAGTAAACTAATTAGGGTTAACAAGACAGCATTAAGTTAACTAAGGAAAGCATATTATCATATTTTGTACGCTGGGTCAGCTCCTGGAGTAATATTTATACGATCCACATTCCGCACATTTTGGCAGATTGAAATAACCTCTTTCCGTAATTCGCCAAAGAGCATTATAGGATCGGATACAGAACAAAATAAAATTACACAAAGATCAGTTGTCAAGATTGTCAATGAGTTGTCAAAGAATACGAACCGTATTCCATATCAGTCTTCACAATTTTGCCAAATTAATTTAAGTGTTTCTTTTCTATGAAAACTTTTTTCTAAATGTTAGTGTAACATTATCTCAGTCATCTAAATCTTATCAATATTAAAATTTGCCCTAATATATATTATTTATTTCCTTGAAAATTATTACTTTTTACCAGTGTGCGTTTATATTCGGATTCAAACTCAGATAAATCAAATGTATATGAAAAAATACATTCAAAATTTATAGTCAAATTATTTTATTATCATTAACCATTAGTGACAATAAAGTATGTATCTAAGGACATTTATATAATATTTAAAAAACAAAAGAAAACTTACTGCATTGTCCCGGATGTGAATCGGTATGGTCTCAGTCGGGGATCGTCGTCTCGGTACGGATATTCGAACCGGCACGACTTTGGGCGCCGTGTTTGAAGGATATAACTGTACATATTATATATATATATATCAGTTACTAAATCAATAAACTATGTGTAATTTGAGGAGAAATGACAAACCAAGTGAAAAACTCAATAAAACCCAAAAGTCTGCCGGCGCTTCAAGAGGTACCCGAAAACTATGCCTTAGGAATAAAATATCTGCTGTCTGCTAAACTACAGACACCTTCGGTAAATCCTGGAAATACTTCTAAAACCAATCCTTTCTCCCAACTGGCCACCCCACACCTCCAAAACGCAAAAGTTTTCCACGAAGTGGGTCACGCCTATGAAGGTGATGTCGAAATCGTCTGATGATGACGCACCCCTGCGCTCACCGAAAGGACACGAAAGTACCGGAAGTCTTTATTTCCATTAAGGTCAAAAGCCAAAAGTGAATAATTGGAACAGTTTACCAGCATCTGGTTCAGTTTTTGATTCCAATCATTGTGCATCAGTGGATATATTTTTAGTAACTGGAGATTGAAATCTGCCCCGAGTGAATTGGACTAATGATGAGTATAGTGTTTTCATGAGTACTGAGGTTTACTCATTAAACTATCACTTATCATTAGTTGATTGGGATTTACTTTTTAGCAATATGGATGTTAATGATTGTGAGCACAAATCTTATGAAATTTTATACAATATGTTCCATCTTGATCTACCTGTAAAAAATAATTAAGAACTATGTTTCTTAAGTTGTTCTATAAAGAGCTTATGACATTAACAATTCGTTATTCATTTGCAAATATTTGAATTTCGTTGTCATAAACAAATTTAAATATTTTTCATAAAATCAAGTAGCCCAAAAAGATTTCTTTATTTGGTTACCACCAAACTGTAACCAGTTCATACGGAAACATACCTCTCTTATACATAATTTGTTTTCAGAATAAATTCAGATTGAAATCTGAAAGTACGATGTAAAAGGCAAATGCTGGAAAGATTCTAGTGTCCCAAGAATTGGATTTAAATGTACGTATAATTTTCATCTGTATTCAAGATTTTTATAATTAATGATATATTTTATGCTAAAACATACACAATTAAATTATATAATTTAAATAAAAAACAAATAAACCATTTCGACGATTCGTTGGACACCAGGAGTTAGTTACACATTGACAGACTGATTACTATCATATAAATGAAGATGAAATGAGCTACGACAAAGCCACACGATATCGGGAAATATTTTCTCCGAGGCTATGAAATGTGAAAAAAAAATCCAAGAAATCAGAAAAAAGTACAAGAAAAAATCCCAATAAAGAAGAAAACAAGGCTGAGGACTGGAATGTTCCTGCTGGAGTTCCACATATCTGTGTGTGTATAAAGCAGGTACTTTCATTTTGTTGAAATGTTTCCACAGTATGGACCTATGTTTCAACTCATCTAACATTTGAGAATTAAGCATGTTTATAATAATTATAATTTGATAATTGTGGCGAAGAAATTTTTCCTATTGTAATCTGTACTTTATGACGGTAAATGCGTTTCCTAAATAATTATGTTGTATATATTATAAATAATTATGTTATATATAGCTGTAAATCTGGCTACTGAATAATTGGAGTTTGAAATAATCGACAATGTGTCGAAACCATTTTATAACACCAAACTAAATTATCGCCTTAAGGGCGGCGTCTCCCTGTGTTAAATTCCCTATACAAACGCCGCCGACGACTTGGAGCAAATC
The DNA here is from genome assembly GCF_024364675.1 of Aethina tumida. NCBI lineage: Eukaryota > Metazoa > Arthropoda > Insecta > Coleoptera > Nitidulidae > Aethina > Aethina tumida. The sequence continues at coordinate 36,622,052 of NC_065435.1, read as the reverse complement.
TCAAAAACTACGCAATCAATCTATTTGAAATTTTGGGTGTGGATTAACAAATGTTTGATCTTTGACATGACATAGTTTTAAAGCCGTAATTTTATTTAATAACAAAGTGATTGATGATCAAACTAAGGTCATTTTCTACCATTTTTGTACAGCAAATAACTCAAAAAATAAAGAATATTTTGGTAAATGAAATATGTCATGTCAAAGTTTAGATATTTAACAAGACTGTACAGTAAAAATTTTCCGAGAAAAATAATTCGTTTTTTAGATTTGCTCCAAATTAGCAAATTAATAAAATTTCATACGTAAACCGAATAATCATAGAAATCTGTAAGTATAAGTGATTGCGGAGAAGGAAGGGGAGTATGTCATGTGTTCCACTCATTATTCATAGATGGCCTATTGACTGGACGTATTCAGGGAAATTTGTACATTTTTATACGTTATTATAGTAATAAAATTTAGAAACTCTTTGATTCATAATACTACTAATTTCAGAATTACAAATTGGCCACATGTAAGAAAGCCATGTGAGCTTGTATCATACAAGAAATTCAAAAATAAAATATATATTTTTAAAAAATATTGATAATTGATTATTCATCATTAATTAAATTTATGTGATGTAAAAATATATTTTAATCTCATTATTTAAATAGTTATCAAATTATTTAAATAGTACATTTTTAACCTGGAAATCTAAAATGAAAATTCTGCTTATTGTTCAATATAATATAATACAATACAATTTTCATTATCTGATAAATTAAAATCAAAACACTTTTTATATATATGTTTGGTTTATAATTACAGTAAAGTAATGCGTAAACTTTGTAATTTGAATGAAATTTATAGGAATGGAACGTAGTGAAACAAATTATTTCAAAAATTAATGTTTTATTAAAATGTCATTTTTTTTTCTTTTCTTGCGCTTCTCTGATGTAGGGTGGATCTAAACATTTTAAATTTCGCCCTCTTCTATTTAAAATTATCTCTGGCCCCAGACAATTCAAAAAGAATCTTTCCAATTTTGGAAGCATTTTGTTAATCCAAAAGTCTTCATCTTTAGGAATTACTTCGACGAGAATTTTATTTTTTGGCCCTGAATATACAATAAAATAGCATCGTTTAGCTCCTATAATATTTAGTTGGCCTTGTATTTGATAGTAATATTCGTGATTTTTCCTAAGTGCTATTTTATTGTCTTTCATTGACAAATATGGTATTTGTTTTCTTATAATCCCCTCTTCTAACGAATATCCAGATTTGAAGGTCTTATAAGAACACTTTACCACAATTTCGTCTTCAGAAATAATTCCTGAAAATATAAAAATTTAATTATAAAAATACACAATATAATTTATAAAAATTTGATACCATCAGGTGAAGCTCCTAAATATCCATGAAGAACGTCAACAAATAAACCGGCAGGCTTTACAATTTTATTGTATTCTTCTTCAAATTTTTTTATTGCTACCGTTTCATTTATTTTCCCGTACTTTGTAGCTTCAGTAGAAAAATTATTTTTTCTTAAAATTTTTTTAACTATACTATCACAAGATTCTTTTAATTTTATAACATCTCCAAAATTGGAAGCAGTAAGCCGGTGCATTCTTTCCGTTAAATAATTTGGATTGTTAAATTGGCCAATTGTTTTTTCGTTTATTTTAAACTGTTCTTATTTAGTAATCTTTAAGAAAACTTGTTTAAAAATTATGTATATATACATAAAGCATACACCACCTTCAAACGTTCGCACAAATTTTGTACTGCTGAGTTGATATCACTATCTGAAACATATGTTTCCGCTATGTTAGGACCATAGTTAGAATCTCCTGAAAATTTGATCCTTTTTTTTACAGATTCCCTATCATAAGGATTTTTGCGCTTCCGCTCTTTTTCATTACCCTGAGCACTTATAAATTTTTTTAGATTTTTACCTGGACTTTCATTAAAATATGATTTCCAAGGTTTTGTATGCCAATCTGAACCATAATTGTAAGAGAGGACGCTTAAATGAGCTCGTATTTGAAATGAATTTCTTTGAATCAAGTTCAATCTTTTTCCCATATTGAAACGAGCCATTATATTCATAAAAATTTCTGTTTTATTGTTGGTTTCTTTATCATGAAGTAAATCAGCCTTCATTAATAATTGCTCAATAGCACCAAAAAGATGGTGATGCAGGCCAGAAGATATAAGTTGAGTTGTTCGATCATTAGAAACGTCTCCAGTATTGGTGCACAAATACTGTTTGCAAGCACTGTGATTACCATAAACGTGATATATTGTATTTCTAATATCGGCTCTTAGATTTTCTGGATCCTGCGAATTTGCGTAAATTGCAGATTGAACTGATTTATTTAGTTCATTAATAGTATCGCTTTTTAACATCTTTCTGGCGTCAACAGGGACCCCTTGAGTATCTTTTTTAATTTTGTAAAGGTTTTTACTGAAATTTTTTAATACATGGTTCATGCATTCAATTTTAACAACCTAAAAAGTATTGTGTAAATATTTGTAAAACTTATCTATTATTTTATATTACAAGTTTACCTCGTGTCCATATGGTACCTTTTCTTTAATATTTTTAAAAACTGAGGAATCACCATCTGCAATAAATTTTAAGTATTTCAACCCATGTATTTCTATGCTGTTATTAAATCCCTCTACTATTATATCCTGTTCCATTGAAGATGATGAACCGGACCAATTTTTAAAACAAAGATGTGTTTTAGCAGCTTCATTATTGTTTTCGGCTCTAGCGCAAATACAACAGTATTTATTCCTTACACCTACGAGTAATACTTTTCCTGTTGTTTTCCCTATTATAACAGCCTACAAATTATAACATAAAATGTTATTTGTTACATATCCGAATATATTATAAACTTACAGCTCCAGAATTTGCATTATACGTATGTCCATAGCTTCGTTTAGACCATCCTCCATCTAAATATCCATCAGTTATATATGGAATGCCATGTGAATCTACATGTCCTTCCTTAATTGCAGCTTCACGTTCTAATTTTCCAGCTTCTTCCAAAGCAAGCCATAATGATTCTTTCCATACCTATAATATTTCATGTATAAAAACAATAAAAATTTCAGTAATGGTACTATAACACACCTGATCCAATTCATTTTGAATTTTATAATACAAATTTTTAGATAAACATGGAATATCCATTACTTTCAATAATTCCATTAAATGTGCGTAGGTGCTTCCTACTGAAAATGTTCCCCATACAGCTGCTCTATTAATTTTGGACCTTGTTTTCGGATTTTCTGTTGAAACTGATACTTCTTTGTCACAAATGTTGCATTTTAAAATAAATGTGCTTCTTAACCCACATCGCACTTCTTTTAGATAAACTAATTGTCCACCAGTGCACCTCTTGTTGTGTTGTACTTGAATTTTAGTTGTTATATTTAGGAAGTATCTGATATCTACAATTCGATAACCTGTCAATGAATTGATTTCAGGAACAACTTCTATATCCAAAGGAAAATTTTCAATTCTAAAATAATACTAATTAAGTCGTCGCCGTCAGATATGGTTTCCAAAAAAGATGAATTTTGCCAATTTGAATAAAAACGTACCGTTCATATTCTTCATTTATTTCTGAAAACGTTTTTCTTTCACTTTTGCATGGGGTTAAATTAGACTTAGTTCTAACAGAACGTAACGGGGTTGTTGTACCACATGGACTAAGAGCTTCTTCGTTTGGACGTGAATTGAAAATATATCGGGAACATTGGGTAGATTCTTTATAATTCTCAACTCGTTCTAAAAGTTTATCCACAATATATGATCCTATTTTCTCTACTTCCCTTTTTCTTTGTACATTTACTTGAACTTTTGATTTTTTTCCACGTCTCTTAGTCCAAGAAGCAAATCTACGCGTTTTCGGCATTTTCTAGAATTAATATTGCTTTTATTTTATTTTTGTATACTATTATATATAAATACATTATAATATACAATGGTTCATGCTTCTTTGATTTTAAATTTCATAATTATGTGTCACTTGATATTCCAATTTTATAAAGTTAATTTAATTACATAAACTCGACCTTGGGGTGGTAATGCCATTCTGCAGCCGACTATATACTATATATGTAATAAAAATTTAAAACTATGATATTTATATTAAATTCACTAAATTCGATTTGAAATAAACTAATACATTCTTCAAATAAATCATTCTTTATTCATAATTTCACTGGGAGAAAAACCAACAACAAACAATGAACATGGAATATAGATGCAACCAATGGAAAACCAAGGACACAAAAATATGAAATAATATCAAAATTGTGACATATACAAGTAAAAATCAATTAATTGATGACATGAATTAACAAATATATATACTAAACAATAATACAGCAATATAAATCAAAAATTGAATAAAAAACTTACCTTTAAGAGTTTACAATAAATTACACTTTGGCTCACGACTAAAATAGGACTAATTTGTTTCTTTGTTTGAAACTGTGACTGTTTCTTCAACCACCAAAACTGAACTAAAATTTCTGGCTCGTTTTAAATGTATACTGAATCGCACCCCTCTCATTGACCACTTAACTCAAGTACTACCCGAACAGAAAAATTCCATCCGTTTTGTTGATGTTATCACATTTCACTTAAATTTCGACACAAAAATACACGCAGGTCACATGCACTGGTTTGAATCACTCCTCACTCTAAGGGTGCGAAAGTAATTTTCGTGGCGCCAAGAGTATGTACTAAATGCAAATTTAGAGATAAGGTCACTATCCTACACAATCAAAATCGAAACAATAAGAATCGATTAAAGATTAACTTTGAGATCATTTTTTTAAATTAATAATAGATTGTAAATCGACATCCGTATTTGTATATCGTATTTATTATATTTGTTTATATGATAAAATGTGATTGGTTTAGAACTAACTATACGACACAAACCCCATTAGTAACTGTATACATTATTATACTTTTCATATATATTATTGTATCATATATTAATTTTATATAATTTTAATTAATAAAAATATATTAAGAATTCATTACTATTATAAATTTCATAATCTATTTACAACCAATAAATTCGTTATAAATATGAGATCTCGAGTGCGGTCCTGTCCCATGCAAAAAATTGTGCACACGAACGTTTTAAAACCGAATGTTTGTTTGATTTCGTGGCGGCACCACATTACGGGCTATGTTTTGTTTTGCGTCCTTTTCTGACCGAAAGTGCGATTCCTTGTCTAGTAAACGCCGCTGTTAAGTTAAACTAAGCAATTTTATTTGTAAAGTTAAGTTATATTTAATTATTTGTGAATCTCATTTATAGTCTTCCAGTGTAGGTTGAAATATAAGGATGAGATTGATTCGAAACATTTCTACCATCAACAATATTATATCAAATCGAAAAATCATCACGATATTCCTTTGCTCTGTCAGTTTGCTGACACTGTGGATTAAAACTAACTAAAGTTAAACTAAGCAATTTTATTTGTAAAGTTAAGTTATATTTATTTATTTGTGTATTTCATTTATAGTCTTCCAGTGTAGGTTGAAATATAAGGATGAGATTGATTCGAAACATTTCTACCATCAACAATTTTATATCAAATCGAAAAATCATCACGATATTCCTTTGCTCTGTCAGTTTGCTGACACTGTGGATTAAAACGAATAGAATTATAAGAAAAGATATAACTGAACCACAATTTGGTGAAATATTTATACAATATAAGAATCAAATCAAGTTTTGCTTGGGAGAAGACAACTTTGTTCTAAATTACATAGAAACGTAATCTTAGCAACATAAATGTTATTTTATTTTTTTACAAACAATTGGTTGCTATTGAAACTTGAAATAAATGTCGACGAGAGATCTGCAACTGATTTGATTTCAATGACTCTCAGGGCACGTAATATAAATATTCAGACAGGAAGTTGCTATTTTTGTAACTTTTTAAATATTTCACCTTTTTAAATCAACAGTAAATTCACGTAGGTGATTCTCTCAGCTTGAATAACTGAGCGACAGATTTCAACTATGCACTTTCTTTTTCACCATTGGTTATCACCCTCAAATGATATACTAATCTTTCCATATTTGATACTTTTATATCGCACATTATTTAGATTCTTCATGTCTGGATGACAAATTCAAATAATATCAACACAATTCATAAACCAAATCATAAAATAGTGATTACTATTTTACAATTTTCTGCGTAAATATTGATTTGCAATCTTAGTTCGATTGAAACTTATAATTAATGGCTTTCAGTTCTGCTAAAATTTTCATCTACTTTGGTGCATATATATTTTTGGTGTCTCCATATTTTCTTGAGAGTATGCGTGATTTGACAACACACTGACAACATCGAGAACTAAAGATGGAATATTTTTGTTCTGCTTATTCGCTGATTATTTAAGGGGCACACCTAGTGTGACAATCTAAAAAAAGGCCATTTTTGGGAATTAAAAAAAAAAAAAAACTAGTGAATCCATCTATTTAAAATTTTGAGGGTATATTTATACATGTTTTGAGAATACACAGTAAAATTTTTGAAATGAAATATTAAATAGTTTCGAAATGACACGCGATCTCCGGCGGCGCCAAAAAAACAAGGTCCTCCACTGCTGGAGTGATTGCAGCCTTCTCCGTTGATAAAACCTAAAAAAAAAAAAATTCTCGTTAAACTAAAACATATTGTCTGTACGATGACCCTCGGGCGAACAAACAAATCAAAAATTGACAAAATGGCGGCATGTTGAAAAAAAAAGTTAAATTTTTCCCAAAATTTTGGTCGTTTTTGGCCTGCCAAAATTCGATTTTTGATCAGATCAAAAAACTGGAGGGTCATCATATGGAGAACTATATAGAGGAGATGCAAAAAAATTTGATAACGATCGAATCATTTGTCTCCGAGTAATCACTCCAGCAAATTCGAAAAATGCTGTTTCGAGAAAAACGGGTTTAAAGATAAAATGATCGTTTTCACTGTTATAAATGGATTAAAATCATACTTACAGCTAATCTGCTATTCCAGGCCCATATAATTCACCTTCCTCTTCCTCAAAAAATGCTTGTTGAGCTGAAGAAGCTCTTCTTCGAGATGATCGACCCTCTTTTGAACAAGCCCGTTGGCGATGATCAGCGATTCGTAATCTCGTCTCGTCCTTAAGAGCCGTATAATCTCTTGCTGCAGGTCCAACTTTTACTCCCATTACATTAAATATCTTTAAAATTGAGGAGTAACCGTCATTGAATATTGAAGTTGCAAAAAAATTTGCTAATTCAATAGTTTTCACTCCATTATGAAGGTGCTTTGGTGAAAAGTGCCAAAGTAAACCGTTGTACTTTCATTATTGTTTTGAGTATTACTACCTTTGCATCTATCAAGCAATTCATGCCCAGATAAATCTTCATAAATAGGCTTTAGATCTTTTTCAACTTCTGGATCCAGTGGGAGGTAATCGTGCTTAAACTTACTCAACATTCCTTCAGCTTCCGCGCGGCGATAAGCGCACCAACTTTCTGCGCCTTCTGGACAATTATCATGGTTTGGTTTCTCATCAGTTGAACACTAACTAACGCTAACTTACGAAGTACTCGATACAACGGTCACAATAAAACTAAATGTATCTGGCTCCGAAAATACGTGACGTGGCAGTAAACGAAAAATATACCGAAATAATTATACTTATATATTTCTGTATACCCGGAGACTCACAATAGAAACCGGAATCGTATTACAAGGGTTGGAAGAGAAGGCAGACTCCGAGCAATAGCTCAGATATATCCCGTAACCAATGCAACTATCTAACTGCCGAGCGGCTACTCTTTTAAATGGCTGTAACTCAAAAACTATTTAAGATATCGATTTAAAATTTTAGTATGTTATTTTTAAAGGTATAATCTATCGAAATATGGAAGAAAAAAAATTCGATTTTTTGAAAATTTCACACTAGGTGTGCCCCTTAATCGCGATACTGATCATAGAAGATCATTTTATACTACCACACATCGCGGAGCCTTGTATCCTATTAAGCAGTATTCTTCTAAAATATCTGTAATAATGATAATAATATCATAAATGAAAAAAAAGTTTATGCTCCTATAGACATTCAAGATAAAGTAAATTGTGTTTCACTTCTTGAAAGTTTATAAAGATTTTTTAGAAAAGTACTACTTAATAGGATCCCAGGTTCCTATAATCGCGATTATAAATCAGCAACTAAGGCCAAGTTGTCCAATTTGTCAGCTCTCAAGAAAACGTGGAGACACTTAAAATATATATGCGCAAACAAATTATAAATTTCATCTGAACAAAGATTGCAAATCAGAAAATTGTAAAGTAGAAATCACTTTTTCATGATTTTGTTAATAAAATGTGTTGACATTATTTGAAGTTGTCATCTAGAGATGAGGAATCTAATTAAATTTTGACATAAAATTAGCAAATATGGAAAGATTGATATCTTAGTGTTGTTTGAGGGTAATAATCCAACCAAACGTGATAGAAAAAATTCAGTACCTAGTTGAAATTTGCCGCTCACTAATTCTTGCTTAAAGAATCAACTACGTGAATTATCTTTTGATTTAAATAGGTGACATATTTAAACATTTACAATAATAGCAACCTACTGTCTGAAGGTTTCGATGACGAGTCACTGAAATCAAATCAGTTGCAGATCTCTCGTTGATATTTATTTTGAATCAAAGAAATACTGTCTGTGATTCTGCATATAATTAACATGTGAATAGAAATTGTTTTTGTTAACATTGTTAACTTTATACTTAAATGCCGATATATATTTTGTTGCTAAGAGAGGTGAGGGATGAAATTGAAAGGAAGATAACTAGCCTGATGTATACATAAATAAACTTTTAATTAATTAGTAATTACAAAAATAAACGGACATTTGGGAGTGAGTATTGGATTGAGTAACGTTTTGCAGACTTTCATGTTTCAATAGAAACGAAGGAAGTTTGTTTGTCAAATAAAAGAAAATAACAATTATGTTGCTAAGATTACGTCACCTTATAGCATGTCACCCAGTCCAATTATAGGCAAGAGTTATGGTTAATTCAATTAATCCTAATTCGAAATATGTAGTTTAGAAACACGTTGTCGTCTTTCAAGTAAATTTGAATTGATCTTGCATTGTATTAATATTACATCATGTTGTGGTTCAGTTATATTTTTTGGTATAATTCTATTCGTTTGAATCCACAGTGTCAACAAATTGACAGAGCAAAGAAATATCGAGATGAGATGAGTTATACTAAATGGTAGAACTGTTTCGAATGAAATTCTTCCTTATATTTCAACCTATACTAAATGACTATAAATGTGATTCCCAAATATTCATATATAATATAACTTTTCAAATAAAACTACTTTGTTTACCTTTAAGTTATGTGGTTAATTTAATATAAGTTTGGTTGTTAATAAATGGATTCGACCCATTGTCGATTTTTTTAACCTTCAACTATTCAGTGGAGGTACTTAAAAGTTATATGCAACATATTTTTTTAGGAAACACATTTAGTGATTACAGTACAGATTAAAATTTAAGGAAGAATTACTTCGGCACTAATCTAAAATTATAATTGCTATAAACAAGCTTCATTCTCAGATGATAGATGAGTTGAAACCTAGATCCACACTATGGAAACATTTCCATAAAATGAAAGTACCTGCTATATACAGAGATAGATATGTGGAACTCCAACGGGAACATTCTAGACCTCAACCTTTTTGGTAGAATTTTTGAAGACGGTTTCTTGGTAATGCTGTTTTCTTCTTTATTGTGATTTTTTCTTGTACTTTTTTCGGATTTTTTGGATTTTTTTTTCATATTTCATAGCCTCAGAGAAAATATTTCCAGATGTCGTCAGGTTTTGTCATGGCTCATTTCATCTTCATTTATATAACTCCTCGTGCCCAACGAATCGTCAAAATACCTTAAAAAAGATATATAAAATTATTAATCATATCATATATACCAATTTTATTTGTTTTTCATTTAAATTAAATAATTTAATTGTGTGTGTTTTAACATAAAATATGTCATTAGTTATAAAAATCTTGAATGCAGATGAAAATTATACTTACATTTAAATCCAATTCTTGGGCCACTAGAATCTTTACATCATTTGCCTTTTGCATCGTACTTCTAGCATTACTATACACAAGTATTTCTTCCGATTATCATTTCCAATGAGGCAGGGACTCATTAATAAAAGCGAGAATATTTAACTAATAATTTTGAATTGAAGCGTAGAAGCAACTTCAGAGAGATGTGGTTCGTATGAAATAAAAGTTTGAACTGATTAAAGTTTGTTGGTAAACAAACGCGGACACTACACATGGTTTATTGGTTTAGTAACCGAGGTTGCCAGCCAAATTAACAACTCTTCTCTTTTGTCTGAATATGGCAACTCTTATAACTAAATTCAAACAGAAGGACGAACGTTATGTCTAACTCCATTTGGGGGTCTGATATCGGTGTAGCTCTTTGCCGAATTTTGCTGTTGTTACTTACTTTTCAGAGAATATGCAAGAAATTGCAGTAATTTATTCAATCAATTAATTGAAATACAAAGGATGAATCAACAAAAAAGACAACTGCTACTGTGCTCTTGAGCTGTTTCTCTCAAACTGACTCTCACTGTTTCTTGATCACCAAGGTTACATCGATCGCCCTCATTTGTCAATTGTTATTGTTTTTTAACTTACTTTATTCTATTTTATTGTTTATATTAACACCGCCTCTCAATAGAATAGAATGAAGGTAATCCGAATCATAAAGACATTTCAATTATTTGTGATTGCTTTTCTTCCTCTAGGTAAGTCGCAAATAGACCTAGTATTGTTCTTTGCTAACGCCTGCATCTCACAATTGATTGCTTATTCCCACTCAGACCAGTCACTACGCCGTTTTGCTTCCGATATTGTGGACGGATCGTCACCAACAAATCGTTCTGCTGATAACACTAGTGATTCACCTTCGATAGATGATAGTGCCATATGCGCATCACATTCAGGTGCATAATTACCGTAACGTAGCGGTGCCTTTCTTACTCTCCCGCTCTTTCGTTGAGTTACCTCGCTGATACCCATGTTATCCAAATAAACGCCGTTACCAACACAATCCAAATTAGTACTGTGGATTTCTCCAGTTTTATCAGTACGCGACTGTTCATCATCATTTGGTTGAACTGCTTTACCGTTACACGTACTCCCACTATCTGTAACTGCCTCTGAACCGATTATCTCTACTAACTTTGATCGATTTAATACCGATGATTCATTGAATGTTACATTTCGACTAAAAATTAGCTTCTGTTGTTCAATATCCCAAAGTCAATACGTACCAAACGTCGCACCATAACCAAGCATAATACATTTTGTTGCTTTTGCTTGTAATTTCAACCGCTTTTCATGTGGAATATGATTGTAACATTCAGAACCAAATATTCGAAGGTTTGACAGCTCCGGTTTCTTTCCAAACCAAATTTCTGCTGGTGTCTTGTCTTTAAACTGCTTTCCAACCGCGTTCGTTGGCGATCGATTTTTGATATAATTTGCCGACATAATTGCTTCATTCCAAAACTTATTTTCCATCCCACTGGCCAAAAGCATTGTCGTAGCCTTGTTTTGCAGCGTTTCATTTAAACGTTCAGATACTGAACCAACGGTGACTAACCTCTGAATAACCTTTTGTTTGCAGTATTCTTTAAATTCGTTAGACGTATATTCACCACCGCCATCATGTCTCAATTTTGACACCGTTGAGCCATGAAGTGCCTCAGCCATTGCAACAAATTCCTTGAATTTACCAAACGTTTCACTTTTTCTCTTGATGCAATAGACCATGGATGCTCTCGAATTATCATCCATGAATGTCACAAAATAACGTGACCCATCGTATGCATTCGTTGGATACGGTCCACAACCATCACTGTGAATCAATTCCAAAACTCGCAATGAACGTGTATTTGAATTTCTTGGAAACGGTGAACGAACATGTTTTCCAAGTACACACGATTCGCACAACTGTGTATCCTTTTTTTTACATTACTCATACCAATAGCCATATAATTGGCTAACTTTTTCATGTCATTTCGGTTGAGATGACCAAGTCTAAAATGCCATAGATTCTGTGATATTGTTTTCAAATTATTCACTCCTGTAAATCCCGCAAACACATTGTTGTCAACGTACAAAGTCACTTCATACATTCTTCCATTTACGCGTCCGACAAACTTTTCGATACCATTCAGCGATACATAGGCATAATCACACTCAAACACAATTCGATATCCCTTTTGTGTTAGTCTTCGAATTGACATCAAGTTGCATTTCAAATCATTCACGAATAGAACGTCCTCCATTGTTTTTACCGATGTGTCACCATGGTGAAATGTTTTAACGAGAATGTCACCACGTTGCTTTGCAACAATGCTTTGATTTTTCTTGGCAACCGAAATGCTTATTTCGTCAATTGGTTCCAATTTATCGAAGAACATCTTCTGATTCACCATATGCTGAGTCGCTCCAGAATCTAAGACAAATTTTATTTCCGCGTAATTACCGCTATTCTGCTGCAATTGAGCGTTAAATGCCTTCGATTCTGCCAAATTCTCTTTGGTACCATCTTCAGCAATTGCATACATCGATGAACCGCTTGCTCTATTTGCGCTTTCTCTATTTGACCTCTCTTTTTTGTTTTTATTGCGAAAACATTGAGCCTTTTTGTGTCCAGATTTTTTACACATATGACATATAATTGTCTTTTTCCCAGCAAACATTGCTCCAGGCTCAATTGATTTACTCGAACCATTTTCACCAGTCCGCTTGTTGTACTCATCCATTAACCCCGTTTTAACAAATTCTACAGTTAACTTTGATTGATCCATTGTTTCCAATGCTGTCACTAGGTTATCATAACCTCATGGCATAGTAATCAACAAATGTACAACCACATCAAGCTCTTCCATTGTAGCTCCCGTTGACTTTAACTCTCGAATTCTCTTATCAAATTGCAAAAGTAAACTTATCATACCATCCGACTCATTGTATTTCATTGTCAGCAATTGTTTTCGTAATAAAACTTGCGACGCCACACTTTTCCTTTCGAAAATCGTGCATAATGTGTCGAACATGTCCTTTGCCCGAGCTCTTTCGCGAACATACTCAAGTTGGCCATCATGAACTGACTGTACTAATATCGAAACACATTTCTTTTCATTCAACTTAATCGTAGGATGTTTTGTCACATCTTTTTCCGCTGTAAGAATGACCTCCAATGATTCCTCGATGAATCTTCTCAACTCCACTTCATCAAGCAAAATTCCCACACGATATTTCCATTTGCTAAAATTCGTGCCATCGAGTTGTTGAATTTTTAGAATGTTATTTACAGTAACGTTCGCCATCTTTGTCTGTTGCCTTCACCACAATTGACTTCCAACCTCAATTGTATAACTTTATCCTGCACGCACTGGGCCCATAACCTCAGAGAATATGCAAGAAATTGCAGTAATTTATTCAATCAAATAATTGAAATACAAAGGATGAATCAACAAAAAAGACAGCCACTACTGAGCTCTTGAGCTGTTTCTCTCAAACTGACTCTCACTATTTCTTGATCACCAAGGTTCCCTCGGTCGCCTTCATTTGTCAATTGTTATTGTTTTTTAACATACTTTATTCTATTTTATTGTTTATATTAACGTTATGTCTAACTCCATTTGGGGGTCTGATGTCGGTGTGGCACTTTGCCGAATTTTTCTGTTGTTACTTACTTTAGATAGTTAACTCTTTCGGAACTTGGAACGGAGTCGTGCTCAGGGTTTACCGTGCGGTTGACCTTTCTTTCTGCCAATAGAACCTGGATTTGAACCGCCTTTTTCTTTTCTACTTTCACGGTTTTTGCTGGCGATGTGCCGTCCGGTTCCAATATAATTCGGAACCACTCGACCTTTTGCAGGCACACTTGCTGTTTTTCCATTTCATTATCGCTAATTCGGTTATTAAACTGTTTATAGTACGAAAACAAAAATTTAATTCAGTTGTTTCTTGGATTGGTAACCAAGGTTACCAGACAAGTAAACAAATTTTTTCATTTGTCTGAATTTGGTAACTAACTAAATTCAGACAAAAGATGGACACTAAATAAACACAAAAATATCACTACAAACACTTTTGAAAACTGAGGTGTGAGTGTGATGAGAATAATAGTCGATGTTACAAGAACACTGATCGTTTATTATATTATTACAAAGTGTGCTAGAAACGTCAAAGACTAAAAACTAAGAACTAAAAACCCTGCGTAGCATGACGCTTGCGTTAGGGCATCTATACAGAGTGTTCCAAGTATCAATGTGCAATTTCATTCCTTAACAAACACTTTTCCGTAGTTGCTACTCAAATTTGGATAAATGACGATTGTTACCGCTGCCATTGGTAACGACAGAAAGGTCTCTTATTGTTAGCGACTTTTGTCAATTGTTCAAAGTGCAACCAGGGAATATTGTTAATAGTATCAATTTTTCTTTGAGTTGTACGTCCTTCTTCAGTCTGAATTTAGTTATAATAGTTACCATAATCGAAAGAGAAGAGTTGATAACGCTAATCCCAAATCTTTATCCCAACCAGCCACCCACACTCCTGCAAAGTCTTCCAGCTCCAAAACTCCGGAACTCGGACACCCCCAAGGAGGTGATGTCGAAATTGTCTAACTACGATGCACCCCACCAGTTATGATTCAGTGTTCAAATTTATGTATATCGAATTGCATTAAAGTATTTTAATCCAAGTAGACTAAGAATTAGAAGAGACTTCTCATAGAGAAGTAACTTTTAAATTGGTTTGGGAAAAAAACAGCGCTCATGATTAGCCGTCTCAGATCTCAGTTTCGGTTAATATTTTTTGACAGCTCATTGACAATCTTGGCAACTGATCTTTGTGTAATTTCGTTTTGTTTGGTGTCCAATCCTATAATGCTCTTTGGCGAATTACTGAGAGAGGTTATTTCAATTTGCCAAAATATGCGGAAAGTGGGAAGGTCCTAATTATGTGATGTGAATTTATAAGTTTAACAGAATTGAGAAAAAGTAGCTAAAAAAGATGTTTAAGTGTTATTATTATCTTATCAAAGAAAATATATAAAATTTTGATATTTGTTAGGAATAGCAATGTCTAATTATCAATTCACACACTTTTGTCGATGCATATTCTTCAGACAACAAAAGTATGTTTTACATTTGATTAATAAACATATCGCCTTCATTGCTGTTGAAACCTGAATATGTACAAAATATCATTTGATTTCAAAACTGATCTTGAACAATTATTTGGTAACTTCTTACAATTTCGTCATTGAAAAGATAAAAACAACAAAAGAAATAAGTATTTACACTTCGTTAGCTGTTTGTTTCACTTTTTAGCCTTCAATGCAGACACAAATCTAATATTTTTGTTTATATTCAAAAAGTAATTATAATTTTGTCCAGATTGATGTTTTCAATGAACTCAGAAGTCTTGATTTATCTAGTAATAGAGGTCCTTATGATATTCCTTCTACAGTATTGAATGAATTGTGGATTCTCATTAACAAAGCTTCTAACAATGAAATTTAAAATGTTTTTAAAATCTACTTTATATCCTAACGTACGTAAAAAATCGTTTGTTATACCTACCTTAAAGGATGGAGGTAGTTTACTTGTTGTTTTCCAAAATTGTCCAAAAAAATCATTTCCAAAATAATTATGCCTCAGTTCCAAAATATTATAAATGAGGGTCAACATGAATTTTGCAAATGTAAACCTTCTGCGACCAACCTTCTTATTTATAACCTCTCGACAGTTGGTGCTCTTGAAAATCATTTACAGGGTGATGTTGTTTATACAGACATTTAAAAGGCATTTGATAGAATCTGCCATGATTTATTGTTTGCTACACTAAATGGGCTGGATTTGTCAAGTAATTTTTCCACTGTAAATAATCATAACGATTGCAATGTAAAGTGATTAGTTTTTATAAAAAATTAATCAACACCATATTCGCAAGTTATACTTTAGATAAAAGATTTTAATGTAATGTGTTTGAAATTTAAAAATGAGTAATAGATTGGGCGGTAGTTTTTCTAGAAAAGTTGGTTCGGCTCAAGCTAAAATGAATTTGGGTAAATGTAAAAGAAAAGCTGGATCATATCTTGGTGCTTTTGCCCACACATTAAAGTAGCTTTTTACACAAATACTACTGTAGGATCCCAGGTTCTGCGATGTTTTGTCGTATAAAATAACCTCTTTCCATAATCGGTATCGCGGATTATATGTACAGCAATTAAGCAGAACGAAATACTCTCACATTAGCTGTCAAAATTGCCAGAGTTGTCAAAACGTGCTGACTCCTTAGGAACTCGTTAGGAATATTTAAACAATT
The DNA here is from genome assembly GCF_024364675.1 of Aethina tumida. NCBI lineage: Eukaryota > Metazoa > Arthropoda > Insecta > Coleoptera > Nitidulidae > Aethina > Aethina tumida. The sequence continues at coordinate 36,605,588 of NC_065435.1, read as the reverse complement.
ACAATAATGGCAACTTGATGCCATTATTGTGGAGATGTCGATTACTAGTCCTGAAAGTCACGGAAATCAAATTAGTTGCAGATCTATCGTCGACATACAAAAACTGTCTGTGATTCTGACAGATAATTAACATGTGAAAAGAAATTGTTTTTGTTAACTTTGTTAACTTTATATTTCCATTAGAATAGATTGCTGCTAAGAGAAGTTCCAACTATTATAATTTAATTTGAATATGTGATACGAGGGATGAAATTGACGTGAGGGATGAAATTGAAAACAGGATAACTAGATGTATATATACATAAATAAAATTTTAATTAATTAGTAATTACAAAACTAAACGAACATTTGGGAGTGGGTGTGGGATTGAGTGACATTTTGCGAACATTCAAGTTTCAATAGCAACGAAGGAATTTTGTTTATCAAATAAAAGAAAATAACATTTATGTTGCTAAGATTACGTTTCCTTGTGACATGTGCCAGACGTTACAATATAAACAAAACATGTCCAATTAAACCTTATTCGAAATATGTAATTTAGAAAAAAGTTGTCTTCTTTCAAGTAAATTTGATTTGTTTCTTTCATAGTATTAATATTACATCAAATTGTGGTTCAGTTATATTTTTAATATATTTCTATTTGTTTTAATCGAAAGTGTCAACAAATTGACAGAGAAAAGAAATATCGAGATGATTTTTCGATTTGTTATAATAACTTTAATGACAGTGATTCATTTATTTAATGACCACGTTACAAATCACATCTGTGTGTGAAATGATTTGGTCAAATGTCACGTGTTGATTACCAGGAAAACTTTTGCACAAACAGTCAAGTGAGATTCAATACGATAGTTACTATCTGTGGCTGTACAAAATAATCACAAAATCAAGTAACTAGACGTAAAGACAGCATTTTTATATGGAGAACTTGAACACACCTATTTATGAAAAGAGTTTTAGTAGTAGTTTTAGTATTTATACGGAACAAATTTTAAACAGATTTGAAATGACTAATGCTAATCCTAATACTGTTCCAGTCGACCCTCACATAAAGCCACAGTGGGAAGATACTACCTCACTTCTGCTGTTCATAATAACACAACTTGTTCCGTCAAATTTTATTTGGCTACCATCGCAAATAATCTGACTTAGAGACAATAGATTTGTTGCCAGTTTAGGAACACATAATACTTTTGTAAAAAGCACCTTTTTGTTTTGACCTTCATCGTCATAATGGTCCAACCTCACTTGTACTGAACATTGCACAGATTATACTTTGTTGTCTGCGACTCTGATTTTATGTATGACAGGAGCCGTCATATTTTCAAGCATGTTCTTACGTCTTGTCATGTGTGACGATGCACCGGAAGCCACTTGCCATGGGTCATTTTGGCTGGATGTTGCCTCAAACACAACAGCATATGATGAACTACTTGCTTTTTGTTGAACATTCTTGGTCCTGGATTTGCATTTGAGGACTTTTATGACCTTACTTATTACAAGTGTAGCACCCTTACTTACTTTGTTTCTAGTGGTTGTTATTGTTGACTGAGAATACTGTTGAGTCACTTTCAGGTTGTTTAACATTTTGTGATATGTTGATTTCACAGAAATTGAAGTTATCTTCATGCCGGAGCTTTCAATAGCAATAATCATTGGTTGATAGGAGGACTCTGGTAGACCGGAGAGTAGCAATGTAACTAGCCATTCATCGTCAACTGCGAAACCAATGTTTCTGAGCTTGCGAGCAGTACACATAATTTTGCTCACATATTTCTCTACGTTTTGACATACAGTAAGTGAAGTATTACAGAGATCATGCAGCAGCCCATCACAGCGTGTCAACCAAGAGTTATCCCATACTTATTTTGCAGTACTACTCTCTTGTATGTGCACGTAATTTATTGAGTCAACTAGTAAATTTATCTTAGTTTTTGCCTTTGAGTCTCGTTTTGTGTCCACAATGACACATGTGGGGGGTTTTATGCAGTCCACAACTTCTCTTGCTGTAGATGTGTTTCTATAGCAAATAACCAGGTTACGTAATTATCTCAGCCGGTTAACTTTTCAATTAATGCCAATTGATTGTTTGCTGACAATTTAAGAACCCTTATTCCAAATGTTACGAGAAATCACCTTTCAAATGTCGTATTGACGTTTTAGGTTAACTTTATTACTTTTCTCAGTAAATAAGTCTTTCTGGGCTTAAAAGAATTTATTATTTCTCAAGAAAAATTTATATTTAACAATTTAGTGTTAAAATTACAACTTAACTGTCCACAGGCGCACAATTCAAATTACAATTTTAACAGTTTATGTGTAGTTTCAGTGCACTCCTACCTGGTCATCGCATCAGTTACAATTGGCATCCCAAGAGGAGATGAAACATTATTTGTTTTAAGTTGTGTCAAAATTGTTCATTCTTTATAGTAGTGTAAGCTACATTGCGCTCTAAATTAGATTTTTTTTAGAAGAATTCTTCAAGTAAACTAATTAGGGTTAACAAGACAGCATTAAGTTAACTAAGGAAAGCATATTATTATATTTAGTTCGCTGGGTCAGCATCACTAATATTTATACGATCCACATTCCGCACATTTTGGTAGATTGAAATAACCTCTTTCCGTAATTCGCCAAAGAGCATTATGGGATCGGATACCGAACAAAACAAAATTACACAAAGATCAGTTGTCAAGATTGTCAATGAGTTGTCAAAGAATACGAACCGTATTCCATATCAGTCTTCAGAATTTTGCCAAACTAATTTAAGTGTTTCATTTCTATGAAAACTTTTTTCTAAATGTTAGTGTATTGACCTTTTTGCTTTAATTCAATTCAAAATACATAAATTTGAACACTGAACAATTTCTAACATTATCTCAGTCATCTAAATCTTATCAATATTAAAATTTGCCCTAATATATATTATTCTCTTCCTTGAAAAATATTACATTTTACCAGTGTGCGTTTACATTCGGATTCAAACTCAGATAAATAAACTATATGTAGTTTGAGGAGAAAAGACAAGCCAAGTGAAAATCTCAATAAAACCCAAAAGTCTGCCGGCGCTTCAAGAGGCCTTAAGATTAAAATATCGGAACTAGAGGGTGAACTACAACGAATGAAAGTAAGTAATGCAGTAAGCTGTCTGCTAAACTACAGACACCTTCGGTAAATCCTGGAAATACTCCTACTTCTAACACCAATCCTTTCTCCCAACTAGCCACCCCACACCTCCGAAACGCAAAAGTTTTCCACGAAGTGGGTCACGCCTATAAAAGTGATGTCGAAATCGTCTGATGATGACGCACCCCTGTGCTCACCGAAAAGACATGAAAGTACTGGAAGTCTTTATATCCATTATGGTCAAAAGCCAAAAGTAAATAATTGGAACAGGTTACCAGCATCTGGTTCTGATTTTTATTCCAATCATTGTGCATCAGTGGATATATTTTTAGTAACTGGAGATTGAAACCTGCCCCGAGTGAATTGGACTAATGATGAGTTTAGTGTTTTCATGAGTTCCGAGGTTTACTCATTAAACTATCACTTGTCATTAGTTGATTGGGATTTACTTTTAAGCAATATGGATGTTAATGATTGAGAGCACAAATCTTATGAAATTTTATACAATATGTTCCAACTTGATCTACCTGTAAAAATAATTAAGAACTATGTTTCTTAAGTTGTTCTATAAAGAGCTTATGACATTAACAATTCATTATTCATTTGCAGATATTTGAATTTCGTTGTCATAAGCAAAATTAAATATTTTTCATAAAATCAAGTAGCCCAAAAAGATTTCTTTATTTGGTTACCACAAAACTTTAATCAGTTCATATCGAAACCTACCTCTCTTATACATAATTTGTTTTCAGAATAAATTCAATAAATTAAGATTGAAATCTGAAAGTACGATGTAAAAGGCAAATGCTGGAAAGATTCTAGTGGCCCAAGAATTGGATTTAAATGTACGTATAATTTTCATCTGTATTCAAGATTTTTATAATTAATGATATATTTTATGCTAAAACACACACAATTAAATTATTTAATTTAAATAAAAAACAAATAAGCTATTTCGACGATTCGTTGGACATCAGGAATTGACACATTGACAGACTGATTACTATCATATAAATGAAGATGAAATGTGCTATGACAAAGCCACATATCGGGAAATATGAAAAAAAAAATCCATGAAATCAAAAAAAGTACAAGCAAAAATCCCAATAAAGAAGAAAACAGCATTACCAAAAGTTCTACCAAAAAGGCTGAGGACTGGAATGTTCCCGTTGGAGTTCCACATATCTGTCTGTGTATAAAGCAGGTACTTTCATTTTGAGAATTAAGCATGTTTATAATAATTATAATTTTATAATTGTGGCGAAGAAATTTTTCCTATTGTAATCTGTACTCTATGACGGTAAATGCGTTTCCTAAATAATTATGTTGTATATATTATAAATAATTATGTTATATATAGCTGTAAATCTTTCTACTGAAAAATTGGTGGTTGAAAAAATCGACAATGTGTCGAAACCATTTTATAACACCAAACTAAATTTTCGACTTAAGTTAAACTAAGTAATTTTATTTGTAAAGTTAAGTTATATTTAATTATTTGTGAATCTCATTTATAGTCTTCCAGTGTAGGTTGAAATATAAGGATGAGATTGATTCGAAACAGTTCTACCATCAACAATATTATAACAAATCGAAAAATCATCACGATATTCCTTTGCTCTGTCAATTTGCTGACACTGTGGATTAAAACGAATAGAATTGTAAGAAAAGATATAACTGAACCACAATTTGGTGAAATATTAATACAATATAAGAATCAAATCAAGTTTTGCTTGGGAGAAGACAACTTTTTTGCTAAATTACATACTTCTGACATATGTCATAAGGAAACGTAATCTTAGCAACATAAATGTTATTTTATTTTTTGACAAACAATTGGTTGCTATTGAAACTTGAAATAAATGTCGACGAGAGATCTGCAACTGATTTGATTTCAGTGACTTTCAGGGCACGTAACCTAAACCTTCAGGCAGTAAGTTGCTATTTTTGTAACTGTTTAAATATTTCACCTTTTTAAATCAACAGTAAATTCACGTAGGTGATTCTCTCAGCTTGAATAACTGAGCGACAGATTTCAACACTGAAATTTTCTTTTTCAACATTGGTTATCACCCTCAAATGATATACTAATCTTTCCATATTTGATAATTTTATATCGCAAATTATTCAGATTCCTCATGTCTGGATGACAAATTCAAATAATATCAACACAACTTATAAACCAAATCATAAAATAGTAATTTCTATTTTACAATTTTCTGCGTAAATATTGATTTGCAATCTTTGTTCGGTTGAAACTTATAATTAATGGCTTTATCATTTGCAGTTCTGCTAAAATTTTCATCTACTTTGGTGCATATATATTTTTGGTGTCTCCATATTTTCTTGACAGTATGCGTGTTTTGACAACACACTGACAACATCGAGAACTAAAGATGGAGTATTTTCGTTCTGCTTATTCGCGATACTGATCATAGAATGAAGGTATTTTATACTACCAAACATCGCGGACCCTTGTATCCTATTAAGCAGTATTCTTCTAAATTATCTATAATAATAATAATAATAATATCATAATTGAAATGAAAGTTTATGCTCTTATAGACATTCAAGAAGTGAGACACAATTTACTTGCTTTACCTATATGCTCCATACTTGCTTTAAAAATATGTTAAAATCGTGGTAGTAACTTTCCATATGCGTTGGGATGTACATGGAGTTCTTAGGATGCTTTATTTAAATTTGCCATCTGTAAAAAGAAATAATTTTTGAGGGTATTGCAAAAATTATCTTCAAAAATTGATTGAATATATCATATTGTAGAAGAGATTGAAAAACACAGTGACCAAAGGTTTTTTTGAAAGAAGGAAAATAACGGAGCGATTTTTAATTAGGGATGACTCAATTTGATTATACGTCGATGTAGTGCACTGATTCAGTTAACCAAAGGGGCGGTATATATAACACGATATTGTGCACTAAATACTCTCTGTACTATGTAATATTGTATAACTTTGATTAACTTTTGATATATATACAAATCGGAATTCTTTTTTACAGTTTTTAAGACATCTTGGTGTTTTGATAGTATATCATATGCCTAACTTTACTTAAATGAATTTTAATATGATTGGTAATATTTTGATTCAGCAAAATTAAAGCCCACGGGAATTTTTCATGTGACTTGATTTTCGAGAATTTCATGGCGAATTAACACTATTTGAAATCAGAGCTCTAAAATAGATATATTTTGTTATTAGTGTAACTGTTCCAATATGATTGAATAAATGCAACAAATTATGTAGCTAAGGGAAATCAAATTTAAAAAACGATACAACACTTATTGTAAATTAGCAACTGTTATTTACAATTGTTCCTACAACTTAATTTGAAATATTAACAATTTCAACATTCAAGAGATGCTGTGAAACTTGAGAACACTAGGTATCTCACCATTCAAAAACTCAACAACTACAAACACGTCATCAATTTATTTCAGATGTAATTCATAACACATAATTTCTTAAGAGAGTCAAATTTGATGATTAACATCAATGGATTGAATTTAGATGGAAAATGCATAGGGTTTAACATAATGGTTAAGACTTGAGTAATACCATATGGAATAAATAATGAAATTATTTACTAACAATTTCTTAAAACAGGAGAATAAGTTTTTGAGAACTCTGGTCCTGTACGTTTGTTTTGAAAACTAACTGACAACTGATATTTCAGTTATTTCATTTTGCTTGTTGGTCGATTTTATATTGGCGATACCAAATATAGAAAGATGATATTCTAAATTTTCGAGATATTCTGAACACAGGATTCTATAATAATAATGGAGGAGCTATCCTTCTGTGACAGTTAACAGTGTAACATTCTTCTGATACAATTTAATTTACAATGCGAAAAAACATCTTATTATTGAAAATAAAGCTTACGCTATAACAGAGTCAAGAATTGAGACACAATTTTCTTAGAAAAGCATTTATTTGGAATACCGATCAGATATGTGTCAGATGATGATATTCTTCCAGGTAAATAGAAAGGAAGAAGAACTGCCTTCGTTGCTATTGAACCCAGATTATGTACAAAACTATTTTTTGGTAAATTTACCTTCTAAACTTGTTCATTTAGTTACTGCGAAGAGCACAAAAAACTTTTATTTATCTTCTAAAGGGTTCTTATCCCATCAAATAACATTCGCAAAGTTCAATTTATATTGTGCATCACAATCTTCAAGTTTTGATTCACCACCCCGATTTGAACTTTATTTTAAAGCAAGTATGGAGCATGTAGGTAAAGTAAATTGTGTTTCACCTCTTGAATGTTTATAAAGATTTTTTAGAAAAATACTAATTAATAGGATCCCAGGTTCCTAGAATCGCGATTATAAGTCAGCAACTAAGGCCAAGTTGTCCAATTTGTCAGCTCTCAAGAAAACGTGGAGACACTTAAAATATATATATATGCACAAACGTAGTTGAAAATTTCAACAAAATTACAAACGATAGAGCTATTAATTATAAATTTCATCTGAACAAAGATTGCAAATCAGCAAATTGTAAAGTAGAAATAACTTTTTCATGATTTTGTTAATAAAATGTGCTGACATTATTTGAAGTTGTCATCTAGAGATGAGGAATCTAATTAAATTTTGACATAAAATTAGCAAATTTGGAAAGATTGGTATCTTAGTGTTACTTGAGGGTAATAATCCAACCAAACGTGATAGAAAAATTTCAGTACCTAGTTGAAATTTGCCGCTCACAAATTCTTGCTTAAAGTATCAACTGGGTGAAATTATCTTTTGATTTAAAAAGGTGAAATATTTAAACATTTACAACAATAGCAACCTACTGTCTGAAGGTTTCGATTACGAGTCACTGAAATCAAATCAGTTGCAGATCTCTCGTCGACATTTATTTTGAATCAAAGGAATACTGTCTGTGATTCTGCAGATAATTAACATGTGTGTAACATTCCAGTCCTCAGTCTTTTTGGTAGAACTTTTGAATACGGTTTCTTGGTAATGATGTTTTCTTCTTTATTGTGATTTTTTTTTGTACTTTTTTCGGATTTCTTGGATTTTTATTCATATTTCATAGCCTCAGAGAAAATATTTGCCGATGTCGTCAGGTTTTGTCGTGGCTCATTTCATCTTCATTTATATGATGGTAATCAGCCTTTTCAAGTGAACGTAACTCGTCGTGCCCAACGAATCGTCGAAATACTTTAAAAAAGATATATAAAATTAATATTAAAGATTAATTTTATTATATATACCAATTTTATTTGTTTTTCATTTAAATTATATAATTTAATTGTGTGTTTTAACATAAAATATGTCATTAATTATAAAAATCTTGAATACAGATGAAAATTATACTTACATTTAAATCCAATTCTTGGGCCATTAGAATCTTTACACCATTTGCTTTTTGCATCGTACTTTAAGATTTCAATCTTAATTTATTCTGAAAACAAATTAATTAGGTATTAATGTGTTGTTTTAAGGAGCGTCATATACATGAAAGTTCTTATTCTTTGTTTAGTTGGGATTCCTGTAAGTAGATTAATGAATTTAGACAAAAATATTACCTAAAAATAACAGTTTGATACGATCTGTTTCATTTCTAGCATTACTATACACAAGTATTTCTTCCGATTATCATTTCCAATGAGGCAGGGACTCATTAATAAAAGCGAGAATATTTAACTAATAATTTTGAATTGAAGCGTAGGAGCAACTTCAGAGAAATGTGGTTCGTATGAAATGTTTGAACTGATTAAAGTTTGGAGGTAAACAAGTAAAGAAAACTTTTTGGTCTACCCGATTTTATGAACAAAATTGAAATTTGTTTATGGGAACGGAATTCAAATGTCTACAAATGAATAACGAATAGTTAATTTTATAAGCTCTTTAGAGAACAACTTAGGAAACTTAGTTCTTAATTTTTTTACATGTAGATAAAATAGGAACATATTTTATAAAATTTCATAAGACACAATCAACCAATGATAATTGATAGTTTAAAGTGTAAACCTCAGTACTCATGCAAACACTATACTTACTCATCATTGGTCCAATTCACTCGAGGCAAGTTATGTTAGAATATCTAGACATCGTGTACAACGGTTGTGATGACAACGGAGAATAAAAACAATAGAAGAGCGTAGTTATAGAAACAGAGTTAAGTTGTAAGAGCAGAGTTAGTTGTATACAGCCCACCAATGTTGTAAGATAGTCAATAAGCGTTTTACTGAGTACCTTGCATTATCATTCCACGTCGCCTTGTAAGCAGGCATGTTCTAACTATTAACTTTTGTGTTTTGACCTTAATGGAAACAAATACTTCCAGTGCTTCCGTGTCCTTTCGGTGAGCACAGGGGTGCGTCGTCAGGATTTCGAGAACACCTCCATAGGCAGACAGCTTACTGTCTTACTTTCATTCGTTGTAATTCACCCTCTAGTTCCAAGATTTTAATCTTAACGTCTAGTTTTCGGGTACCTCTTGGCTTATCTTTTTCGTGGATTCTACACATGGTTTATTGGTTTAGTAACCGAGGTTACCAGCCAAATTAACAACTCTTCTCTTTTGTCTGAATATGGCAACTCTTATAACTAAATTCAAACAGAAGTACGAACGTTATATCTAACTCCATTTGGGGGTCTAATGTCGGTGTGGCGCTTTGCCGAATTTTGCTGTTGTTACTTACTTTAGATAGTTAACTCTTTCGGAACTTGGAACGGAGTCGTGCTCAGGGTTTACCGGGCGGTTGACCTTTCTTTCTGCCAATAGAACCTGGATTTGAACCGCCTTTTCCTTTCCATCTTTCAAGGGTTTTGTCTCTTAGTAGGGACTTCTTGTGGAACGGAACTGGTGATGTGCCGTTCGGTTTCAATAGGATTCGAAACCACTCGACTTTTGCAGGCACACTTGCTGTTTTCCCATTTCATTATCGCTAATTCGGTTATTAAACTGTTTATAGTACGAAAACAAAAATTTAATTCAGTTGTTTCTTGAATTGGTAACCAAGGTTACCAGACAAGTAAACAAATTTTTCATTTGTCTGAATTTGGTAACTAACTAAATTCAGACAAAAGGGGACACTAAATAAAAACAAATATATCACTACAAACACTTTTGAAAACTAAACGTTTATTATATTATTACAAAGTGTGCACTCGGCTAGAAACGTCAAAGACTAAAAACTAAGAACTAAAAACCCTGCGTAGCATGACGCTTGCGGTAGGGCATCTATACAGAGGGGTTCCAAGTATCAATGTGCAATTTCATTCCTTAACAAACTCTTTTCCGTAGTTGCCACTCAAATTTGGATAAATGACGATTGTTACCGCTGCCATTGGTAACGACAGAAAGGTCTCTTATTGTTAGCGACTTTTGTCAATTGTTCAAAGTGCAACCAGGGAATATTGATGATAGTAACAATTTTTGTTTGAGTTGTTCGTCCTTCCTCTGTCTGAATTTAGTTATAATAGATACCATAATCGAAAGAGAAGAGTTGTTAACGCTAGTCCCAAATCTTTATCCCAACCAGCCACCCCCACTCCTGCAAAGTCTTCCATCTCCAAAACTCAGGAACTCGGTCACCCCCAAGGAGGTGATGTCGAAATTGTCTAACTACAATGCACCAGTTATGGTTCAGTGTTCAAATTTATGTATATGGAATTGTATTAAAGTATTTCTGACCAAGTACACTAAGAATTGGAAGAGACATTTACACTTCGTTAGCTGTTTGTTTCACTTTTTAGCCTTCAATGCAGACACAAATCTAATATTTTTGTTTATATTCAAAACGTAATAATAATTTTGTCCAGATTGATGTTTTCAATGAACTCAGAAGTCTTGATTTATCTAGTAATAGAGGTCCTTATGATATTCCTTCTACAGTATTGAACGAATTGTGGATTCTCATTAACAAAGCCTCTAACAATGAAATTTAATATGATTTTAAAATCTACTTTATTTCCTAACGTACGTAAAAAATCATTTGTTATACCTACCTTAAAGGATGGAGATAGTTTACTTGTTGTTTACCAAGATTGTCCAAAAAAATCATTTCCAAAATAATTATGCCATAGTTCCAAAATATTATAAATGGGAGTCAACATGAATTTTGCAAATGTAAATCTTCTGCGACCAACCTTCTTATTTATAACCTCTCGACAGTTGGTGCTCTTGATAATCATTTACAGGTTGATGCTGTTTATACAGGCATTTAAAAGGCATTTCATAGAATCTGCCATGATTTATTGTTTGCTAAACTAAATGGGCTGGATTTGACAAGTAATTTTTCCACTGTAAATAATCATAACGATTGTAATGTAAAGTGATTAGTTTTTATAAAAAAATTAATCAACACCATATTCGCAAGTTATACTTTAGATAAAAGATTTTAATATTATGTGTTTGAAATTTAAAAATGAGTAATAGACTGGGCGGTAGTTTTTCTAGAATAGTTGGTTCGGCTCAAGCTAAAATGACTTTGGGTAAATGTAAAAGAAAAGCTGGAGCATATCTTGATGCGTTTGCCCACACATTAAAGTAGCTTTTTACACAAATACTGTTGTAGGATCCCAGGTTCTGCGATGTTTTGTCGTATAAAATAACCTCTTTCCATATTCGGTATCGCGATTATAAGTACAGCAATTAAGCAGAACGAAATACTCTCACATTAGCTGTCAAAATTCCCAGAGTTGTCAAAACGTGCGGACTCCTTAGGAACTCGTTAGGAATATTTAAATAATTACAATAATGGCAACTTGATGCCATTATTGTGGAGATGTCGATTACTGTTCCTGAAAGTCACGGAAATCAAATTAGTTGCAGATCTATCGTCGACATACAAAAACTGTCCGTGATTCTGATAGATAATTAACATGTGAAAAGAAATTGTTTTTGTTAACTTTGTTAACTTTATGTTTCCATTAGAATAGATTGCTGCTAAGAGAAGTTCCAACTATTATAATTTAGTTTGAATATGTGATACGCACGACGTGAGGGATGAAATTGAAAACAGGATAACTAGATGTATATACACATAAATAAAATTTTAATTAATTAGTAATTACAAAACTAAACGAACATTTGGGAGTGGGTGTTGGACTGAGTGACATTTTACGAACTTTCAAGTTTCAATAGCAACGAAGGAATTTTGTTTATCAAATAAAAGAAAATAACATTTATGTTGCTAAGATTACGATTCCTTGTGACATATGCCAGACCTTAAAATATAAACAAAACATCCAATGTCCAATTGAACCTTATTCGAAATATGTAATTTAGAAAAAAGTTGTCTTCTTTCAAGTAAATTTGATTTGTTTCTTCCATTTCTTCTTTTATTGATGATACTTGGTCCTGGATTTGCATTTGAGGACTTTTATGACCTTACTTATTACAAGTGTAGCACCCTTACTTACTTTGTTTCTTGTGGTTGGTATTGTTGACTGAGAATACTGTTGAGTCACTTTCAGGTTGTTTAACATCTTGGGATAGTTTTGATTTCACAGAAATTGAAGTTATCTTCATGCCGGAGCTTTCAATAGCAATAATCATAGGTTGATAGGAGGACTCTGGTAGACCGGAGAGTAGCAATGTAACTAGCCATTCATCGTCAACTGCGAAACCGATGTTTCTGAGCTTGTGAGCAGTACACATAATTTTGCTCACATATTTCTCTACGTTTTGACATACAGTAAGTGAAGTATTATAGAGATCACGCAGCAGCCCATCACAGCGTGTCAACAAAGAGTCATCAAATACTTATGAAAACGTATCCCATACTTCTTTTGCAGTACTACTCTCTTGCATGTGCACGTAATTTATTTACACAACTAGTAAATTTATCTTAGTTTTTGCCTTTGTGTCTCGTTTTGTGTCCACAATGACACATGTGGTGGGGTCTATGCAGTTCCACAACTCCTCTTGCTGTAGGTATGTTTTTAGAGCAAATCGCCACGTTACGTAATTATCTCGGCCGGTTAACTTTTCAATTAATGCCAATTGATTGTTTGCTGACAATTTAAGAACCCTTATTCCAGATGTTACGAGAAAACACTTTTCAATTGTCGTATTGACGTTTTAGGTTAACTTCATTACTTTTCTCAGTAAGTAAGCCATTCTGGGCTTCCCTGGGCTCTTCTGGCTCCATAACCTGTTAATTTTTCTTAATAGAATTTATTATTTCAGGAGAAAAACTTATACTTAAGAATTTAGTGTTAAAATTACAACTTAACTGTCTACAGGCGCACAATTCAAATTACAATTTTAACAGTTTATGTGTAGTTTCAGTACACTCCTACAGGTCATCGCATCAGTCACAATTGGATTCCCAAGAGAAAATGAAACATTATTTGTTTTAAGTTGTGTTATAATTTTTCATTCTTTATAATAGCCTAAGCTACATTGCGCTGTAAATTGAGAAGAATGTTTCAGGTAAACTACTCTGGGTTAACAAGACAGCATTAAATTAACTGAGGAATGCATATTATCGGAATTTGTAAGCTGGGTCATCTCCTTGATTAATATTTATATGATCCCATTTTTCGCACATTTTGGCAGACTGAAATATCCTCTCTCTGTAATTCGCCAAAGAGCATTATAGGATCGGACACCAAACAAAACAAAATTACACAAAGATCAGTTGTCAAGATTGTCAGTGAGTTGTCAAAAAATACGAGCCGAAACTGAGACTGAGACGACTAGCCATTAGTGCTACCAAATAATTCCATTCAATTAGAAACGTTAAATAATTACTTTAATAACAAGGACAAAAGTCGCTAACAATAAGAGACTTTTCTGTAGTTATCAATGGCAGAGGTAACGATCGTCATTTAACCAAGTTTCGGTAGCAACTGCGGAAAAGTGTTGGTAGTGACATTTTCGTTTTTATTTAGTGACCCTATTAAAGTTCCTATTAAAAGACAAGAACAGTGAAATAAGAAAAGGAAAAGGAGGCTCAAATCCAGGTTCCATTGGCAGAAAGGAAGGCGGTACCACATCCAACGACACAGCTAATTATTGTAAAGCCGGTCACATTAGAGTACATTAGAGTACCAATTAATTCTCTGTATCGTGTGAGGTCTTTGAATGGTTTTAAATCTCTGTTAAATTTTGAGTTGCAGTCATACAGTGTTTTAATTGGATTGCAATCCACCATTCTGAATTTCTCTAAAACATATTTTTTTTGTTTAAGTGTTACTCCTTTCTTACTTTGGTTAATTTCTATTCTAAAGAAAAACCTAGCAATCTTTGATCTTCAATTTCTCAGCTAATTCTCTTTTAATTTCATTACCAGTTAGTTTTTTGAGAGCTCTTTTGTACTCCTTAAATTTTTCAAAAACTTCTCTCTTTGACTTAAGGAAAAAACCTGGAACCACCTATTATAATCATCTATTGATGTAAGAAGATATCTTGATCCACCGCTGAATCTGACTCGCATTGGTCCGCAGATATCTGAATGAACAATATTCAGTAACTACTTACTTCTTCCTTCTCTGTCAGTAAAGGGTTTCCTTGCTTGCTTACCTCGTTGACATTGTCACACCACATGGGTAATTTATCATTATCCAATTTATTACCGTGTACCAGTCGCTTTCTGTACAAATCCTGTACGCCTTTGCAATGTAAGTACTGTAGTTGTCTATGCCACAGGAAATTAATAGTTAAATATTCTCTCTTTATTAATGAGGTTCTGTTAGAGCATTTGTCAACATTGGCAACGTCTAATGCGCAACCCCCTCCCCTTAGTTAGTTAGGGTGAATTAGCTTTAAGTTACTTACTTTTAAGTCAGCTCGAGAGCAACACACAACGTTCAGATGCTCTGAGCAATATAAACAGAAAAATCACAAACTTGGCAGTTTTACTGACTACAAAACATACAAAACATAGGTCCTTCGAGCCGGATTTACGTGTACAAGATTAGCAAGAAGCAAGGGCGAACGGAAAACACCTGTTCAACACACAGAAGAATACGTGGCGATAAGTTCCGTCGTACCGAAAACAGCAATTAGTATTCAATTGGTAACGGTTCCAGTTGAAATAACCAGTGCAGGCAAGTCAAGTTTGGATTTGGCATCGATTCCAGAAGAATTCCAGCAAAAGGAAGTCTAATCAACAACCACAGCAACATCAAGGTCATTTCAAAAACATACCAGGGTTTCAAGTCAAAAGGGCCTGCATTGCACGTGTCCACAACCATTGGTTTCAAGTCGAAAGGCCTGCGTAACACGTGTCTACAACCACTTGAGTCTTTGTTTCCCATCTACTACCTGCATGCACATTTGCCAATTTAAAAAATTCTTTACATTTGAAAAACAAATCGATCACAATGTCTACTGAAAGCATTAAGAAATTACAATGTAAACGTCGTACAATCAAAGGCAAGCTGACCAGGTTGCAAAATTACGTAAAGTCTATAGACACCGCAATCATTAATGACGAATTAATAGCACAATTAAGAATTCGTTTGGAAAAACATTCGTGTATATTAGATGAATTTTCTTCCATTTGTACAGAAATATACTACCTCGAAGATAATGAGGATAGTTCTGAATTGGCGGAGTTTGAAGATTCATTCTATGACGTTACAACAAAAATTACTAGATTAATCAACGATTATACCATAAATAATCAAACACAATCGAATACGTCATCATCAGATACAGTCGCGAGCAATCCAATTACAGGTATAAAATTGCCTACAATAAATCTACCTTGTTTTAAGGGCCACTATGACGGTTGGCTAGAATTTCGCGATGCATTTAAGTCATTGATACATGCAAATCAATCTTTGTCCGACGTTCAAAAACTTTATTATTTGCGCTCGTGTCTTCAAGGGGATGCTGCTCGAGTCCATTGAAATTACTGCATATAATTATGATATTACTTGGCAATTGTTAGAAGATAGGTTCGAGAACAAGTCCCTAATAATTCACAATCATATTAAAGCCATTTTCGATCATCCAAATGTTACAAAGGAATCACATGTTCAATTGCGAGATCTCTGCGACTCTGTGACAAAAAACTTGCGTGCTCTAAAATCTTTGGGCGAGCCGACAGATACGTGGGATACTCTTATAATTTACATAATCGCAACCAAAATGGACGATATTACCCGACGCGAATGGGAGATCGTCAACAACAACTCACAAATTCCAAACATGGCGGATATGTATAAATTTCTAAAAGGGCGTTGTGAGCTTTTAGAGAGACTGGAACATGAAAGGTCTAAAAAGCCAAAGAACAAACCATTCAAATCAAACGCATATGCCACTGTGTCTGTCAAGGTCAGTTGTTATTATTGTAAAAAGGATCATGCAATTTACAACTGTAATAAATTTAAAGGGCTCTCAATAAATGACCGTATCTCAGAAACTAAAAGGCTTAAGCTGTGTCTAAACTGTTTAAGACAGGGACACAACACAAAAACATGCCATTCATTTAGTTGTCGAAAATGTGGCAAAAGGCATAATACCTTACTACATATTGAGACACATGTTGGCAGTGAAATTGTCACTGACACTGAAGTGCCAGTTACCATTGTCAATCACTCGGTGGCAAATGAACAAGTCTACTTGTCAACAGTCTTAATTCATGTAACAGATGCACAAGGCAACAATCAAGTTCTACGTGCACTACTTGACAACGGGTCCCAAAGTTCATTTGTGACTGAAAGGGCTGTTAAAATGTTAAATTTAAATAAACACAAAACCCAATTTAAAATTTCTGGTGTTGGTCAAACTATATCGGAGATTCAATATCAAACAATACTCGACATTTCTTCTGTTCAAGGTTCATTCAAAACATGCGTTTCATGTTTAATTATGAATAAGATCACAGAACCCATACCTTCTACTACAATGCCAAAATATAACTTTACACTTCCAAGTCGTATTACTTTGGCAGATCCTACTTTCAATATATGCAATGATATCGACATCCTATTGGGTGCCGACATATTTTGGAAGGTTCTACTGCCTGAGCGTGTTTCACTGGGAAAACATAATCCTTTGCTGCAAAATACGACCTTTGGGTGGATCGTTATAGTAGGTTGGAGTAAAGGGAATCAGAGACATTCAGTCAATTGTTTAGTCGTAAACAAAACTGATGAAATCGTGAAGCGTTTTTGGGAAATAGAGGAGATAGGTGATTCGTATCAAATATTTAATGAAAGGGAACAGTTTTGCGAGAATCATTTTAAAGATCATTATGAGCGCGACTCGTCTGGCAGATTCATTGTACGAATTCCGTTTAACGACAAAAAAGGTCAGCTAGGCGAATCAAGGCAAGGAGCATTAAATAGATTTCAGTCGCTAGAAAGAAAATTAGCGAAAAATAGCCATTTAAAACAAAGTTACGATGAATTCATGCAAGAATATATCGACCTAGGACACATGAAACAAGTCGAGGATGTAGGTGATGAGAAGATTGGTACTCAATATTATTTACCTCATCATGCGGTTTTAAAAGAATCAAGTTTGACAACAAAAATACCTGTTGTATTTGATGCGTCGGCCAAGACAAGTAGCGGTCTTTCGCTAAATGATGTTCAATGCAGCGGCCCGACCATACAAAATGAGTTGTTTTCCATACTATTGAGATTCCGAATTAATCAATATGTTCTCACAGGAGATATATCAAAAATGTATCGTCAAGTTCTGGTTCATTTTGATGAACGATGCATGCAAAGAATATTTTGGAGATTCAACAAAAATGAAGCAATACAAACCTATGAGCTGGCAACCGTAACTTACGGCACAGCATCAGCACCATTCTTAAGTGTTAGATGTTTGAAACAATTAGCTATGGATTACTCAACAGAGTTTCCCGAAATTAGCAGGATCATTGAGAATGATTTCTATGTAGACGATGTGATTACGGGTGCTAATTCAAAGGCAGAGTTACTGCGCATTCAGCGAGAACTGTCAAACATCTTACAACGGGGCAAGTTCGAACTGCGCAAATGGTTGTGTAATGATTCAGAATTGTTATCTAAATTTCAAGTAAATAACAATTTAAATGTTGGATTAATTCATTTGGGACCAAATGACAATAATAAGACGCTTGGTATACTATGGAATGCTTGTAACGACATTATTCAATTTGAAACAAGTCAGCTTAAATATTCTCAACAATTTCCAACCAAACGTTTCATTTTGTCAACAATAGGTCAAATATTTGATCCTTTGGGATTGATTGCACCTGTCACAATTTTGGGAAAAATCCTTATTCAAAAATTGTGGTTACAAAAACTAGATTGGTATGATCCCATATCTGTTCATTTATCCAGTCTATGGTCAGAATTTGTAAATAATATTCAAAATTTGAATAACTTGAAGATTGATCGGTTTGTGTTGAAGCCAGAGTACGAGGAATGTGAGCTCCACGGTTTTGCAGACGCGTCTGAAACGGCTTACGGTGCCTGTATTTACCTACGATGTAAGGTTAAAAATCAGTACTTTGTTCAAATGCTTTGTTCCAAATCAAAGGTTGCGCCAATTAAACAGGTATCATTGTCAAGGCTTGAATTATGCGCTGCAACATTACTCGCAAAATTAACAGACAAGGTACGACGATCAATCAGACTCAACATTCAAGCACAATTATTTTGGTCAGATTCCACGATTGTTCTTTGTTGGATACGAGGTTGTCCATCGCGTTGAAAAACCTTTGTTGCAAATCGCGTGGGTGTGATTCAGTCACTTACAAAACAAGAACAATGGAATCATGTAAGGTCTCAGTCAAATCCTGCAGATTTATTATCACGAGGTACGAATGCAGATGTTTTAAAAACCTCCACGTTTTGGTCAAATGGCCCACAGTGACTCATTAAAGATAAGTCAGAATGGCCAGAATTTACGGAATCTGAACCGAATATAATTCCAGAGCAAAAAACTGTTTGTTTGCAAACAACCATTACAGACGAATCCATCTTCATACGATATTCGTCGATAACAAAATTAAAGCGCGTTGTTGCATACATGTTAAGATTTATTTCAAATTGTAAAGAAAAAAAACTATCTGGCCCTCTGAGCTGTACCGAATTAAAAAATTCTATGGTAGTTTTGCTACGTGTAATGCAACAAACTACATTTGTTACTGAGTATAATGATTTGGTAAATAAAAGGCCAATTAATAAAAAAAGCAGACTATTGTCTTTAAATCCGTTTATTGATAACGACAATTTAATACGTGTGGGTGGTCGATTAGTTAACGGTGATTATAATTTTAACAAAAAACATCCTGTCATCTTACCAAAGAGTCATGTTTTAACAGAATTGGTCCTCAGAAATGAGCATGTCAGACTGTTACATTGCGGACCTCAACAATTATTATATTCCGTACGGGATAATTATTGGCCAATCTCAGGTCGCACCGTATGTCGAGGAATAATTCGGAAATGTATTCGATGTTTTAAGGCTAAGCCAACGAATACGGAATATTTGATGGGTAATCTGCCTGAATGCCGCGTTAATCAGTTCAATCCTTTCACAAACGTTGGTTTGGATTACGCAGGACCATTTTTGTTGAAAGATAGAATAACAAGAGGTGCAAAAATCATAAAGGCTTATGTTTGTGTCTTCGTTTGCATGGCTTCAAAGGCTATCCATTTAGAATTATTAACTAATTTGAGCACAGAGGCGTTTTTACAAATGTTAAAAAGGTTCATCGCTAGACGAGGTTTGCCCTCCAACATATATTCCGACAATGCCACCACCTTTGTTGGTGCAGACTCCGCATTGAAAGAAGAATTTCTGTTTGTTGACACTAACGTAGATAATATTAATCAATTCTTGAATAAAGAAGGTATTACGTGGCATTTCATTCCTGTGCGATCACCTAATTTGGGAGGTATATGGGAAGCTGGTGTTAAAAGCTTAAACATCACTTGAGGCGAAAATTAGGCAATGATAAGTTTACGTTTGAAGAGTTTTATACGGTAATGTCACAGATTGAAGCAGTTTTCAACTCGCGTCCAATAAGTCCATTATCAACAAATCCAGATGATTTATCTCCGTTAACGCCGGGTCATTTTCTAATTGGCAAATGTTTAACTTCAATTCCTGAAACTGTCCTTTCCCACATTCCTGTCAACCGACTCAATAATTACCAACGACTGGATCAACTGAAACACCACTTTTGGCAACGTTGGCAAAAAGAGTACGTGTCCGAACTCCAAGCCAGGTTGAAATGGAAACAAGCGGGTCAACACATCCTCAAACCAGGACATCTTGTCATCATTAAGGACGACCAACTGCCCCCTCTACAGTGGCGTATGGGACGCATTCTTGAGTTACATCCTGGTGAAGATGGAGAAGTGCGTGTAGTGAGTGTAAAAAGCACAACCGGTGTGCTAAAACCAGCAATTTCGAAAGTGTGTGCGCTACCTTGTGATTGACTTTTCTATTATGACTCCTATTCTGATTTCCAATGTATTAATTATATTCTATTTGTCTATTGAAAATTGTATTTTCAAGGCGGGCGGCATGTTAGAGCATTTGTCAACATTGGCAACGTCTAATGCGCAAC
Organism: Aethina tumida; assembly: GCF_024364675.1. NCBI lineage: Eukaryota > Metazoa > Arthropoda > Insecta > Coleoptera > Nitidulidae > Aethina > Aethina tumida. The sequence goes on along the minus strand of NC_065435.1, from coordinate 36,584,942 downwards.
CCCCTCCCCTTAGTTAGTTAGGGTGAATTAGCTTTAAGTTACTTACTTTTAAGTCAGCTCGAAAGCAACACACAACGTTCAGATGCTCCGAGCAAAATAAACAGAAAAATCACAAACTTGGCAGTTTTACTAGTCCAGCACATACAAAACATTGGTCCTTCGAGCAGAAACTATTACACATACAAAACAGGTTCTTTCTCATTGAAAATGGTAATTAGAAGAAATACTTATGTACAGTAGTGCTAGAAATGAAACCGATCGTACCAAACTGTTATTTTTAGGGAATAATTTTGGCTAAATTCATTACTTATACTTACAGGAATTCCCAACTAAACACAGAATAACGCTCCATAAAACAACACATTGATTTATTTTCAGAATAAATTATGATTTTTGTTTATTGGAACAAGGGGGCCTCTCGGGCACCGATGCGAAGATGATGGCCTAAGAGTAATTAACCACAAAGGTTTAGGAAAATAGAAGGGAAAACTAAAGAGGTACGTAACAATCGCTACATGGTAAAGAAAAGATGTCCCAAAGAGACGCAGAGGTCTAGACAGCCAAGAAACAAGGTCTCTTGTATCTGTCGGATTCACAGGGTTGGATATCATGCAAGCATGCAATCTCCGGATTAGAGTGTTGAAAGATAGATCTCCGGAGATTGAGGGCATGCTATTTTCTCTGAGGCTATGAAATATGAAAAAATATGCAAGAAATCCGAAAAAAGTACAAGAAAAAATCACAATTTATCAAAAAGGCTGAGGACTAAAGCAGGTACTTTCATTTTATGGAAAGTTTTCCATAGTATGGGCATACGTTTCAACTCATCTAACATCTGAGAATTAAGCATGTTTATAGTAATTATAATATTAGAATGGTGCTGTAGTTGTTTTTGCTTATATTTTAATCTGTAATTTATGACGGAAAAGGTGTTTCCTAAATAAATATATATATATATATATATATATATATATATATATATATATATATATATATATATATATATATATATATATATATATCTGTATATTTATATCTGTATATTTTTCCACTGAATAATTGGAGGTTGAAAAAATTGGCAATGTGTCGAAACCATTTTATAACACCAAACTAGTATTAAAATATCGACATAAGTTAAACAAAGTAGTCTTATTTGTAAAGTTATGTTATATTTAAATATTTGGGAATCTCATTTATGGTCATCCACTGTAGGTTGAAATACAAGGATGAGATTGATTCGAAACAGTTCTACCATCAAAAATATTATAACAAATTGAAAAATCATCACGATATTCCTTTGCTCTGTCAATTTGCTGAGACCGTGGATTAAAACGAATTATAAGAAAAGATAGAACTGAACCACAATTTGGTGTTATATTAATACAATGTAAGAATCAAATCAAATTTGCTTGAGAGAAGACAACTTTTTTCTAAATTACATACTTCTGACATATGCCATAAAGAAACATAATTTGACATGTTATTTTATTTTTTGACAAACAATTCGTTGCTATTGAAACTTGAAAGTTTGTAAAATGTCACTCAGTCACACACCCACTCGTATTATTTTGTAATTACAAATTAATTAAAATTTTATTTATGTGTTTATACATCAGGCTAGTTATCTTGTTTTCAATTCTATTCCTCACCTTATAATAGTTGAAACTTCTCTTAGCAGCAATCTATTCAGCAGCAATAAATGTCAAAGAGGGATCTGCAACTGATTTGATTTCAGTGACTCTCAGGGCTAGTAATCTAAACCTTCAGACGGTAAGTTGCTATTTTTGTAACTGTTTACATATTTCACCTTTTTAAATAAACAGTAAATTCACGTAGTTGATTCTTTCAGCTTGAATAAGTGAGCGACAGATTTCAACTATGCACTGAATTTTTCTCCTTCACCTTTAGTTATCACCCTCAAACAACACTAATATACCAATCTTTCCATATTTGATAATTTTATGTCGCAAATTATTTAGATTTTTCATGTCTGGATGACAAGTTCAAATAATGTTATCACAATTTATAAACCAAATCATGAAATAGTAATTCACACTATTTCACAATTTTCTGGGAGCCTTGTATCCTATTAAGCAGTATTCTTCTAAATTATCTGTAATAAGGTATAACATAATTGAAATGAAAGTTTATGCTCTTATAGACATTCAAGAAGTGAGACGCAATTTACTTGCTTTACCTGTATGCTCCATACCTGCTTCAAAAATATGTTAATATCGTGGTGGTAACTCTCCATATGCGTTGGGATGTAGATGGAATTCTTAAGATACTTTATTTAAATTTGCAATCTGTAAAAAGAAATAATTTTTGAGGGTATTGCAAAAATTATCTTCAAGAATTGATTGAATAAATCATATTGTAGAAGAGAATGAAAAACACAGTGACCAAAGATTTTTTTGAAAGAAGGAAAATAACGGAGCGACTTTTAATTAGGGATGTCTCAATTTGATTATACGGCGTTGTAGTGCGTTGATTCAGTCAACCAAAGGGGCGGTATATATAACACGATATTTTACACTAAATACTCTCTGTACTCTGTAATATTGTATAACTTTGGTTAACTTTTGATATATATACAAATCGGGATACTTTTTTACAGTTTCTAAGACATTTTGGTGTTTTATTAATATATCTTATCTCCTAACTTTATTTAAGTGAACTTTAAATATAATTGGTAATATTTTGATACAGCAAAATTAAAACCCACGGGAAATTTTGATGTGGCTTGATTTCCGAAAGTTTCATGATTAATTAACACTATTTGAAATCAGGGCTCTAAAATTGATATATTTCGTTATTAATGTAATTGTTACAATATTCCGCCTTGATTAACTGCAATAAATTATGTATCTAAGGGAATCCAAATTTAAAAAACAATAGAACACTTGTTGTAGCCTAGCAACTGTTATTTACAACTGTTCCCAAAATTTAATTTAAAATATTAACAATTTCAACATTCAAGAGATGCTGTGAAACTTTAGAACAGTAGGTGTCTCACCATTCAAAAAATCAACAACTACATACACGCCATTAATTTATTTCAGATGTAATTCATAAGGAATAACACATAATGTCTAAGGAAAGTCAAATTTGATGATTAACATCAGTGAATCAAATTTAAATGGAAAATGTGTGTGGTTTAAATTAATGGTTAAGACTTGAATAATACTATATGGAATAAATAATGAAATTATTTATTAACAATTTCTTAAAACGAGAGAATAAGTTTTTGAGAACTCTGGTTCTGTACGTGTGTTTTGACAACTAACTGTCAACTGGTGTTGGAGTTATTTCATTTTGCTTGTTGGCCGATTTTATAAAGGCCTTACCAAGTATACAAAGTTGTTATTATAAATTGTCGAGATATTCTGAACACAGGATCCTATAATAATAATCGAGGAGCTATTTTCCTGTCACAGTTAACTGTGTAGCATTCTGCTGATATAATTTAATTTACAATGCGAAAAAATATCTTATTCTTGAAAATAAAGCTAACGCTATAACAGAGTCAAGAATTGAGACGCAATTTACTTGGAAAATCATTTATTTAGAATACCGATCAGACAGGTAGTAGATGTTAAGATTCTGCATGTAGCATATAGATAAACCAAGTAAATTGTGTGTCACCTCTTGAATGTTTATCTTTCTTTTCAGTTATGTTATACCTTATTGCACGGTAAAGTAGTTTTTTTAGAAAAATACTACTTAAAATGATCCCAGGTTCCTATAATCGCGATTATAAGATTAGCAACTAATTAGAATGAAAATACCCCAACATGCTCAAGTAGTTTAATTTGTCAGCAAGTTGTCAAAACGTGCGTAGCGGTTACGAGCTCTCAAGAAAACGTGGAGACACTTAAAATATATATGCACTAAAGTAGATGAAAATTTCATCAAAATTACAAATGAGCAATTAATTATAAATTTCAACTCAACAAAGATTGCAAATTTTTACACAGAAAATTGTGATTTGATTTTGTTTATAAATTGTGTTGTCATTATTTGAACTTGTCATCTAGACATGAGGAATCTAAATAAATTTTGACATTAAATTAGCAAAATTGGAAAGATTGGTATCTTAGTGTTGTTTGAGGGTGATAATCCAACCAAACGTGAAAGAGAGAAATTCAGTACCTAGTTGAAATTTGCCGCTCACTAATTCTTGCTTAAAGAATCAACTACGTGAATTATTTTTTGATTTAAAAAGGTGACATATTTAAACAGTTACAATAATAGGAACCTACTGTCCGAAGGTTCCGATTACGAGTCACTGAAATCAAATCAGTTGTAGATGTCTTGACGACATTTATTTTCCATCAAAGGAATACTGCCTGTGAATCTGACAGATAATTAACATGTGAATAGAAATTGTTTTCATTAACTTTATACTTAAATGCAGAAATATATTTTGCTACTAGGAGAGGTGGGGGATGAAATTGAAAACAAGTAACTTGCCTGATGTATATACACATAAATAAAATTTTAATTAATTAGTACAAAATTAAACGAACATTTTGGAGTGAGTGTTGTATTGAGTGACATTTTGCAATCTTTCCTGTTTCAGTTGCAACGAAGGGAGATATGTTAGTCAAATAAGAGAAAATAACATTTATGTTGCTAAGATTACGTCACCTTATGATGTATGTCAGCCTGTCCAATTATAGGCAAGAGTTATGGTTAATTCAATTAAACCTAATTCGAAATATGTGGTTTGGAAACACGTTGTCTTCTTTCAAGTAAATTTGATTTGATCTTATATTGTATTAATATTACATCAAATTGTGGTTCAGTTATATTTTTTGTTATAATTCTATTTGTTTGAATCCACAGTGTCAACAAACTGACAGAGCAATGAAATGTCGAGATGAGTTATAATAACTTTAATGATAGAACTGTTCCAAATTAATTTCATCCTTATATTTCTACTTACACAAAATGACTATAAATGTGGTTCCCAAATATTTAAATATAATATAACTTTCCAAATAAAACTACTTTGTTTAAGTTTTGTGGTTAATTTAATTAATTTTAAACTCCAATTAGTTAGTGGAAAGAAGTACTTAAAAGATATATGCGACATAATTTTTTAGGAAACACATTTACTGATTACAGTACAGATTAAATTTTAAGGAAGAAATACTTCGGCACTATTCTAAAATTATAATTAGAATAAACAAGCTTAATTCTCAGATGTAGGATGGGTTATAACGTAGGTCCATACTATCGAAACGTGGGACTCGAGATGGCGATATGTGGGACAAGAATTGAACTTCTGTCCAAAGAAAATTTCGACACGAGGCGGATTCAGGTAGAGGCGTTACTTACCAAAATCGATACCTGGGATTTCGTTAATAGTGAAGTATCAAAGCCAGTTATATGTCAGGGTGACACAAAAAGTGAATCAGCGCTTAAAACGTGGATGTAAATAAGATAAAAAGGTAAATGCGGACATGATCCTATGCATAAGCCCATCGGACCTCAAGAGTATCAAAGGATGCGAGATTTCCAAAGATGTATGGCTTAAATTGGACTAAATCCATGCTTCAAATGGACCGGCACTATTGAAACAATTATTTTATATATTTTATATATAATATTTATTTAAGTATAAATAAAATTGGATAACGATAAATTACCCACGTGGTGTGACATATATCAACGAGGTAAACAAGCAAGGACAAACTTTACTGCCAGAGAATTAAGAATTAAGCAGTTACTGAATATTGTTCATTCAGACATCTGCGGACCAATGCGAGTTAGAACCAATGGTGGATCAAGATATTTTCTAACATTTAGGTGTATTTTCTCATGGCAAAAGGAGAATTTCTTGAAATATTTAAGGAGTACAAACGAACTGTCGAAAATCAAACTGGTAATGAAATTAAGAGTGAATTAGCTGAGAAATTGGAGATCAGAGAATGCTAAGTTTTTTTTGGAATAGAAATTAACCAAAGCAAGAAAGGAGTAACACTTATATATATATATACATATTAGAGAAATTCAGAATGGTAGATTGCAATCCAGTTAAAACACCGTATGACTACCACACAAAAGTTAACAGAGATTTAAAAATGTTCAAAGTCCCCACATGATACAGAGAATTAATTGGTACTCTAATGCAGCCGATCAAAACTGGGGCTTTACAATAATTTGCTGTGTTTTTCTGACAATCGAACCTGGATTTGAGCCGATTTTTCAGTTTCTTATTTCACGGTTTTTGTCTCTTAATAGGAACTTCTTCTGAAATGGAACTGGCGATGTGCCGTGTGGTCCCAATAGGACTCTGAAGCACTCGAACTTCTTGCAGGCACGCTTGCTGTTTTCGCATTTCATGACCGCTAATTCAGTTATTAAATTGTTTATAGTACGGAAACCAAAACTTAATTCGGTTGTTTCTTGAATTGGAAACCAAGGTTACCAACCAAGTAAACAATTTTTTTTATTTGTCTGAATTTAGTAACCAACTAAATTCAGACAAAAGATGGATAGATTTCAGTAGGTAGTACACTTTAGGTAAAAGGTTTTAATGTAATATGTTAGAAATTTAGAAATGTGTAATAGATTAGGCGGTAGTTTATCTAGAAAAGTTGGTTTGGCTCAAAGTAAAATGAATTTGCGTAAATGTAAAAGAAAAGCTGGTGAATATTCTGGTGCTGAAAGAGTTCAAACACAGAGGTTCAAGAATACAGATATTATTAAAAAGCACTGATTGCAGAACAATTTTTAAATGGGATGGACAGTAATTTAGCATATAAATTCCAGCTTAAAGTATGCGTTATTGTTGAAGAAGAAATTATGAGTAGAAATATTTAATCTTTCCATTTCTCTGTAAACATCATCTATTACTGACTAGTAATTAATAAGTCAACTTAGTTGTCACGCCCTTCCAAATTCTGTCAATGTCAAAACTTTTCGGGTTATTCATCAAACTCTCTAATACCCTCAAAAATTATTTCTTTTTACAAATTGCAAATTTAAATAAAGCATCCTAAGAACTCCATTTACAATTCAACGCATATGGAGAGTTACTACCAAGATTTTAACACATTTTTAAAGCAAGTATGGAACATATAAGTAAAACAAGTAATCGTGTCTCACTTCTTGAATGTCTATAATAGTGTAAGCGTTCCTTTTAATTATGTTGCCCTTGTTGCACTATAAAGTAGATATTTAGAAAAATACTGGTTAATAGGATCCCAGGCTCTGCGATGCTTTGTCGTATAAAATAACCAGAACGAAAATATTCCAACATAAGTTGACTAAGTTGTCAGAGAGTTGTCAAAACGTGCGTACTCGTTAGGAACACTCAAGAAAACGTGGAGACACTAAAAATATATATGTAACAAACCAACAAAAAATGCTATTACTTATAAATTTCTACTGTAAAAAGATTGCAAATCTTTACGCAGAAAATTGTAGAATAGAAATCAATATTTCATGATTTGGTTTAAAAGTTGTGTTGACATTATTTGAACTTGTCATCCAAACATGAGGAATCTAAATAAATTTCGTCATAAAATTAGCAAATATGGAAACATTGGTATCTCAGTGTTGTGGGAGAGTGATAACCCAACCAAAAGTGAAAGAGAAAAATTCAGTGCACCGTAGAAAATTATCGCTCACTAATTAAAGAATCAACCACGTTAATGGCAAGTTTTTGTCTGAAAATTTCGATTACGAGTCCTGAAAAATCACGGAAATCACGAACTTTCAAGTTTCAGTAGCAACGAAGGAAATTTGTTTAACAAATAAAAGAAAATAACATTTATGTTGCTAAGATTACGTTTCCTTGTGACATGTGCCAGACGTTACAATATAAACAAAACGTCCAATGTCCAATTAAACCATATTCGAAATATGTAATTTAAAAAAAGTTGCCTTCTTTCAAGTAAATTTGATTTCAGTAAGAAGAAATGCTAGTTGTGTCTATGTTGATGATAGCCTGTTATTCTCAACTGATGAATCAGAACAAAATTAATTTAAAAGAGAACTTAAAAACACATTTGAAATTAAAATAATGGAAACCCCAAGTAATTATTTGGGAATGCAAATAGAAAGTTTTAGTATTTATGTGGAACAAATTTTAAACAGATTTGAAAATACTAATGCTAATCCTAATACTATTCCAGTCGACCCTCAGATAACACAGCCTGTTCCGTCAAATTTTACTTGGCTACCACCGCAAATAATCTGCCTTAGAGACAATAAATCTGTTGCCAGTTTAGGAACATATAATACTTTCGTAAAAAGCACCTTTTTGTTTTGACCTTCATCGTCATGGTCTAACCTCACTTGTACTGAGCATTGCACAGATTATACTTTGTTGTCTACGACTCTGATTTTATGTATGACAGGAGCCGTCATATTTTCAAGCATGTCTTACGTCTTGTCATGTGTGACGATGCAACGGAAGCCACTTGCCATGGGTCATTTTGGCTGGATGTTGCCTCAAGCACAACAGCATATGATGAACTACTTGCTTTTTGTTGAACATTCTTGGTCCTGGATTTGCATTTGAGGACTTTTATGACCTTACTTATTACAAGTGTAGCACCCTTACTTACTTTGTTTCTTGTGGTTGTTCTTGTTGACTGGGAAACACACACAAAAATTGAAGTTATCTTCATGCCGGAACTTTCAATAGTAATAATCATTGGTTGATAGGATTCTGGTAGACCGGAGAGTTGCACTGTAAATAGCCATTCATCGTCAACTTCGAAACCAATGTTTCTGAGCTTGTGAGCGGTACACATTATTTTGCTCACATATATCTCTACGTTTTAACATGCAGTAAGTGAAGTATTACAGAGATCATGCAGCAGCCCATCACAGCATGTCAACCAAGAGTTATCAAATTCTTATGAAAACGTATCCTATACTTCTTTTGCAGTACTACTCTCTTGTATGTGCACGTAATTTATTTAGTCAACTGGTAAATTTATCCTAGTTTTTGCCTTTGTGACTCATTTTGTGTCCACAATGACACATGTGGGGAGGTTTATGCAGTCCACAACTTCTCTTGCTGTAGATGTGTTTTTACAGCAAATCGCCAGGTTACGTAATTATCTCGGCCGGTTAACTTTTCAATTAATGCCAATTGATTGTTTGCTGACAATTTAAGAACTCTTATTCCAGATGTTACGAGAAATCACCTTTCAATTGTCGTATTGACGTTTTAGGTTAACTTTATTACTTTTCTCAGTAAATAAGCCTTTCTGGGCTTAAAAGAATTTATTATTTCTGAAGAAAAATTTATATTTAAGAATTTAGTGTTAAAATTACAACTTAACTGTCCACAGGCGCACAATTCAAATTACAATTTTAACAGTTTATGTGTAGTTTCAGTGCACTCCTACCAGGTCATCGCATCAATTATAATTGGCTTCCCAAGAGGAGATGAAACATTATTTGTTTTAAGTAGTGTCAAAATTTTTCATTCTTTATAATAGTGTAAGCTACATTGTGCTGTAAATTAGATTTTTTTAGAAGAATGCTTCAAGTAAACTAATTAGGGTTAACAAGACAGCATTAAGTTAACTAAGGAAAGCATATTATCATATTTTGTACGCTGGGTCAGCTCCTGGAGTAATATTTATACGATCCACATTCCGCACATTTTGGCAGATTGAAATAACCTCTTTCCGTAATTCGCCAAAGAGCATTATAGGATCGGATTCAGAACAAAATAAAATTACACAAAGATCAGTTGTCAAGATTGTCAATGAGTTGTCAAAGAATACAAACCGTATTCCATATCAGTCTTCACAATTTCGCCAAACTAATTTAAGTGTTTCTTTTCTATGAAAACTTTTTTCTAAATGTTAGTGTATTTATCTTTTTGCTTTAATTCAATTCAATATACATAAATTTGAACACTGAACAATTTCTAACATTATCTCAGTCATCTAAATCTTATCAATATTAAAATTTGCCCTAATATATATTATTTATTTCCTTGAAAATTATTACTTTTTACCAGTGTGCGTTTATATTCGGATTCAAACTCAGATAAATCAAATGTATATGAAAAAATACATTCAAAATTTATAGTCAAATTATTTTATTATCATTAACCATTAGTGACAATAAAGTATGTATCTAAGGACATTTATATAATATTTAAAAAACAAAAGAAAACTTACTGCATTGTCCCGGATGTGAATCGGTACGGTCTCAGTCGGGGATCGTTGTGTCGGTACGGATATTCGAACCGGCACGACTTTGGGCGCCGTGTTTGAAGGATATAACTGTACATATTATATATACATCAGTTACTAAATCAATAAACTATGTGTAATTTGAGGAGAAATGACAAACCAAGTGAAAAACTCAATAAAACCCGAAAGTCTGCCGGCGCTTCAAGAGGTACCCGAAAACTATGCCTTAGGAATAAAATATCTGCTGTCTGCTAAACTACAGACACCTTCGGTAAATCCTGGAAATACTTCTACTTCTAACACCAATCCTTTCTCCCAACTGGCCACCCCACACCTCCAAAACGCAAAAGTTTTCCACGAAGTGGGTCACGCCTATGAAGGTGATGTCGAAATCGTCTGATGATGACGCACCCCTGCGCTCACCGAAAGGACACGAAAGTACCGGAAGTCTTTATTTCCATTAAGGTCAAAAGCCAAAAGTGAATAATTGGAACAGTTTACCAGCATCTGGTTCAGTTTTTGATTCCAATCATTGTGCATCAGTGGATATATTTTTAATAACTGGAGATTGAAATCTGCCCCGAGTGAATTGGACTAATGATGAGTATAGTGTTTTCATGAGTACTGGAATGGAAATGGATGTTAATGATTGTGAGCACAAATCTTATGAAATTTTATACAATATGTTCCATCTGTAAAAAATAATTAAGAACTATGTTTCTTAAGTTGTTCTATAAAGAGCTTATGACATTAACAATTTGTTATTCATTTGCAAATATTTGAATTTCGTTGTCATAAACAAATTTAAATATTTTTCATAAAATCAAGTAGCCCAAAAAGATTTCTTTATTTAGTTACCACCAAACTGTAACCAGTTCATACGGAAACATACCTCTCTTATACATAATTTGTTTTCAGAATAAATTCAGATTGAAATCTGAAAGTACGATGTAAAAGGCAAATGCTGGAAAGATTCTAGTGTCCCAAGAATTGGATTTAAATGTACGTATAATTTTCATCTGTATTCAAGATTTTTATAATTAATGATATATTTTATGCTAAAACATACACAATTAAATTATTTAATTTAAATAAAAAACAAATAAACTATTTCGACGATTCGTTGGACACCAGGGTTAGTTACACATTGACAGACTGATTACTATCATATAAATGAAGATGAAATGAGCTACGACAAAGCCACACGATATCGGGAAATATTTTCTCCGAGGCTATGAAATATGAAAAAAAAATCCAAGATATCAGAAAAAAATACAAGAAAAAATCCCAATAAAGAAGAAAACAAGGCTGAGGACTGGAATGTTCCTGCTGGAGTTCCACATATCTGTGTGTGTATAAAGCAGGTACTTTCATTTTGTTAAAATGTTTCCACAGTATGGACCTATGTTTCAACTCATCTAACATTTGAGAATTAAGCATGTTTATAATAATTATAATTTGATAATTGTGGCGAAGAAATTTTTCCTATTGTAATCTGTACTTTATGACGGTAAAAGCGTTTCCTAAATAATTATGTTGTATATATTATAAATAATTATGTTATATATAGCTGTAAATCTTGCTACTGAATAATTGGAGTTTGAAATAATCGACAATGTGTCGAAACCATTTTATAACACCAAACTAAATTATCGCCTTAAGGGCGGCGTCTCCCTGTGTTAAATTCCCTATACAAACGCCGCCGACGACTTGGAGCAAATCTCAAAAACTACGCAATCAATCTATTTGAAATTTTGGGTGTGGATTAACAAATGTTTGATCTTTGACATGACATAGTTTTAAAGCCGTAATTTTATTTAATAACAAAGTGATTGATGATCAAACTAAGGTCATTTTCTACCATTTTTGTACAGCAAATAACTCAAAAAATAAAGAATATTTTGGTAAATGAAATATGTCATGTCAAAGTTTAGATATTTAACAAGACTGTACAGTAAAAATTTTCCGAGAAAAATAATTCGTTTTTTAGATTTGCTCCAAATTAGCAAATTAATAAAATTTCATACGTAAACCGAATAATCATAGAAATCTGTAAGTATAAGTGATTGCGGAGAAGGAAGGGGAGTATGTCATGTGTTCCACTCATTATTCATAGATGGCCTATTGACTGGACGTATTCAGGGAAATTTGTACATTTTTATACGTTATTATAGTAATAAAATTTAGAAACTCTTTGATTCATAATACTACTAATTTCAGAATTACAAATTGGCCACATGTAAGAAAGCCATGTGAGCCTGTATCATACAAGAAATTCAAAAATAATATATATTTTTTTAAAAAATATTGATAATTGATTATTCATCATTAATTAAATTTATGTGATGTAAAAATATATTATAATCTCATTATTTAAATAGTTATCAAATTATTTAAATAGTAAATTTTTAACCTGGAAATCTAAAATGAAAATTCTGCTTATTGTTCAATATAATATAATACAATACAATTTTCATTATCTGTTAAATTAAAATCAAAACACTTTTTATATATATGTTTGGTTTATAATTACAGTAAAGTAATGCGTAAACTTTGTAATTTGAATGTCTATTTATAGGAATGGAATGTAGTGAAACAAATTATTTCAAAAATTAATGTTTTATTAAAATGTCATTTTTTTTCTTTTCTTGCGCTTCTCTGATGTAGGGTGGATCTAAACATTTTAAATTTCGCCCTCTTCTATTTAAACTTATCTCTGGCCCCAGACAATTCAAAAAGAATCTTTCCAATTTTGGAAGCATTTTGTTAATCCAAAAGTCTTCATCTTTAGGAATTACTTCGACGTGAATTTTATTTTTTGGCCTTGAATATACAATAAAATAGCATCGTTTAGCTCCTGTAATATTTAGTTGGCCTTGTATTTGATTAATATTCGTGATTTTTCCTAAGTGCTATTTTATTGTCTTTCATTGACAAATATGGTATTTGTTTTCTTATAATCCCCTCTTCTAACGAATATCCAGATTTGAAGGTCTTATAAGAACACTTGACCTCCACAATTTCGTCTTCAGATATAATTCCTGAAAATATAAAAATTTAATTATAAAAATACACAATATAATTTATAAAAATTTGATACCATCAGGTGAAGCTCCTAAATATCCATGAAGAACGTCAACAAATAAACCGGCAGGCTTTACAATTTTATTGTATTCTTCTTCAAATTTTTTTATTGCTACCGTTTCATTTATTTTCCCGTACTTTGTAGCTTCAGTAGAAAAATTATTTTTTCTTAAAATTTTTTTAACTATACTATCACAAGATGTCGATTCTTTTAATTTTATAACATCTCCAAAATTGGAAGCAGTAAGCCGGTGCATTCTTTCCGTTAAATAATTTGGATTGTTAAATTGGCCAATTGTTTTTTCGTTTATTTTAAACTGTTCTTCTTTAGTAATCTTTAAGAAAACTTGTTTAAAAATTATGTATATATACATAAAGCATACACCACCTTCAAACGTTCGCACAAATTTTGTACTGCTGAGTTGATATCACTATCTGAAACATATGTTTCCGCTAACTTAGGACCATAGTTAGAATCTCCTGAAAATTTGATCCTTTTTTTTACAGATTCCCTATCATAAGGATTTTTGCGCTTCCGCTCTTTTTCATTACCCTGAGCACTTATAAATTTTTTTAGATTTTTACCTGGACTTTCATTAAAATATGATTTCCAAGGTTTTGTATGCCAATCTGAACCATAATTGTAAGAGAGGACGCTTAAATGAGCTCGTATTTGAAATGAATTTCTTTGAATCAAGTTCAATCTTTTTCCCATATTGAAACGAGCCATTATATTCATAAAAATTTCTGCTTTATTGTTGGTTTCTTTATCAAGAAGTAAATCAGCCTTCATTAATAATTGCTCAATAGCACCAAAAAGATGGTGATGCAGGCCAGAAGATATAAGTTGAGTTGTTCGATCATTAGAAACGTCTCCAGTATTGGTGCACAAATACTGTTTGCAAGCACTGTGATTACCATAAACGTGATATATTGAATTTCTAATATCGGCTCTTAGATTTTCTGGATCCTGCGTATTTGCGTAAATTGCAGATTGAACTGATTTATTTAGTTCATTAATAGTATCGCTTTTTAACATCTTTCTGGCATCAACAGGGACCCCTTGAGTATCTTTTTTAATTTTGTAAAGGTTTTTGCTGAAATTTTTTAATACATGGTTCATGCATTCAATTTTAACAACCTAAAAAGTATTGTGTAAATATTTGTAAAACTTATCTAACTATTATTTTATATTACAAGTTTACCTCGTGTCCATATGGTACCTTTTCTTTAATATTTTTAAAAACTGAGGAATCACCATCTGCAATAAATTTTAAGTATTTCAACCGATGTATTTCTATGCTGTTATTAAATCCCTCTACTATTATATCCTGTTCCATTGAAGATGATGAACCGGACCAATTTTTAAAACAAATATGTGTTTTAGCAGCTTCATTATTGTTTTCGGCTCTAGCGCAAATACAACAGTATTTATTCCTTACACCTACGAGTAATACTTTTCCTGTTGTTTTCCCTATTATAACAGCCTACAAATTATAACATAAAATGTTATTTGTTACATATCCGAATATATTATAAACTTACAGCTCCAGAATTTGCATTATACGTATGTCCATAGCTTCGTTTAGACCATCCTCCATCTAAATATCCATCAGTTATATATGGAATGCCATGTGAATCTACATATCCTTCCTTAATTGCAGCTTCATGTTCTAATTTTCCAGCTTCTTCCAAAGCAAACCATAATGATTCTTTCCATACCTATAATATTTCATGTATAAAAACAATAAAAATTTCAGTAATGGTACTATAACACACCTGATCCAATTCATTTTGAATTTTATAATACAAATTTTTAGATAAACATGGAATATCCATTACTTTCAATAATTCCATTAAATGTGCGTAGGTGCTTCCTACTGAAAATGTTCCCCATACAGCTGCTCTATTAATTTTGGACCTTGTTTTCGGATTTTCTGTTGAAACTGATACTTCTTTGTCACAAATGTTGCATTTTAAAATAAATGTGCTTCTTAACCCACATCGCACTTCTTTTAGATAAACTAATTGTCCACCAGTGCACCTCTTGTTGTGTTGTACTTGAATTTTAGTTGTTATATTTAGGAAGTATCTGATATCTACAATTCGATAACCTGTCAATGAACTGATTTCAGGAACAACTTCTATATCCAAAGGAAAATTTTCAATTCTAAAATAATACTAATTAAGTCGTCGCCGTCAGATATGGTTTCCAAAAAAGATGAATTTTGCCAATTTGAATAAAAACGTACCGTTCATATTCTTCATTTATTTCTGAAAACGTTTTTCTTTCACTTTTGCATGGGGTTAAATTAGACTTAGTTCTAACAGAACGTAACGGGGTTGTTGTACCACATGGACTAAGAGCTTCTTCGTTTGGACGTGAATTGAAAATATATCGGGAACATTGGGTAGATTCTTTATAATTCTCAACTCGTTCTAAAAGTTTATCCACAATATATGATCCTATTTTCTCTACTTCCCTTTTTCTTTGTACATTTACTTTTGATTTTTTTCCATGTCTCTTAGTCCAAGAAGCAAATCTACGCGTTTTCGGCATTTTCTACAATTAATATTGCTTTTATTTTATTATTGTATACTATTATATATAAATATATTATAATATACAATGGTTCATGCTTCTTTGATTTTAAATTTCATAATTATGTGTCACTTGATATTCCAATTTTATAAAGTTAATTTAATTACATAAACTCGACCTTGGGGTGGTAATGCCATTCTGCAGCCGACTATATACTATATATGTAATAAAAATTTAAAACTATGATATTTATATTAAATTCACTAAATTCGATTTGAAATAAACATAATACATTCTTCAAATAAATCATTCTTTATTCATAATTTCACTGGGAGGAAAACCAACAACAAACAATGAACATGGAATATAGATGCAACCAATGGAAAACCAAGGACACAAAAATATGAAATAATATCAAAATTGTGACATATACAAGTAAAAATCAATTAATTGATGACATGAATTAACAAATATATATATACTAAACAATAATACAGCAATATAAATCAAAAATTGAATAAAAAACTTACCTTTAAGAGTTTACAATAAATTACACTTTGGCTCACGACTAAAATAAGACTAATTTGTTTCTTTGTTTGAAACTGTGACTGTTTCTTCAACCACCACAACTGAACTAAAATTTCTGGCTCGTTTTAAATGTATACTGAATCGCACCCCTCTCATTGACCACTTAACTCAAGTACTACCCGAACAGAAAAATTCCATCCGTTTTGTTGATGTTATCACATTTCACTTAAATTTCGACACAAAAATACACGCAGGTCACATGCACTGGTTTGTATCACTCCTCACTCTAAGGGTGCGAAAGTAATTTTCGTGGCGCCAAGAGTATGTACTAAATGCAAATTTAGAGATAAGGTCACTATCCTACACAATCAAAATCGAAACAATAAGAATCGATTAAAGATTAACTTTGAGATCATTTTTTTAAATTAATAATAGATTGTAAATCGACATCCGTATTTGTATATCGTATTTATTATATTTGTTTATATGATAAAATGTGATTGGTTTAGAACTAACTATACGACACAAACCCCATTAGTAACTATATACATTATTATATTTTTCATATATATTATTGTATCATATATTAATTTTATATAATTTTAATTAATAAAAATATATTAAGAATTCATTACTATTATAAATTTCATAATCTATTTACAACCAATAAATTCGTTATAAATATGAGATCTCGAGTGCGGTCCTGTCCCATGCAAAAAATTGTGCACACGAACGTTTTAAAACCGAATGTTTGTTTGATTTCGTGGCGGCACCACAATACGGGCTATGTTTTGTTTTGCGTCCTTTTCTGACCGAAAGTGCGATTCCTTGTCTAGTAAACGCCGCTGTTAAGTTAAACTAAGCAATTTTATTTGTAAAGTTAAGTTATATTTAATTATTTGTGAATCTCATTTATAGTCTTCCAGTGTAGGGTGAAATATAAGGATGAGATTGATTCGAAACATTTCTACCATCAACAATATTATATCAAATCGAAAAATCATCACGATATTCCTTTGCTCTGTCAGTTTGCTGACACTGTGGATTAAAACGAATAGAATTATAAGAAAAGATATAACTGAACCACAATTTGGTGAAATATTAATACAATATAAGAATCAAATCAAGTTTTGCTTGGGAGAAGACAACTTTTTTGCTAAATTACATACTTCTGACGTATGTCATAAGGAAACGTAATCTTAGCAACATAAATGTTATTTTATTTTTTGACAAACAATTGGTTGCTATTGAAACTTGAAATAAATGTCGACGAGAGATCTGCAACTGATTTGATTTCAGTGACTTTCAGGGCACGTAATCTAAACCTTCAGACAGTAAGTTGCTATTTTTGTAACTGTTTAAATATTTCACCTTTTTAAATCAACAGTAAATTCACGTAGGTGATTCTCTCAGCTTGAATAACTGAGCGACTGATTTCAACACTGAAATTTTCTTTTTCAACATTGGTTATCACCCTCAAATGATATACTAATCTTTCCATATTTGATAATTTTATATCGCAAATTATTTAGATTCCTCATGTCTGGATGACAAATTCAAATAATATCAACACAATTCATAAACCAAATCATAAAATAGTGATTACTATTTTACAATTTTCTGCGTAAATATTGATTTGCAATCTTAGTTCGGTTGAAACTTATAATTAATGGCTTTCAGTTCTGCTAAAATTTTCATCTACTTTGGTGCATATATATTTTTGGTGTCTCCATATTTTCTTGAGAGTACGCATGTTTTGACAACTTTCTGACAACTTAGTCAACTAATGTTGAAGTATTTCCGTTCTGGTTAATTGCTGATCTTATAATCGCGATACCGATTATAAAAAGAGGTTATTTTATACGACAAAGCATCGCAGAATCTGGAATCCTATTAACCATTATTTTTCTAAAAATCTACTTTATAGTGCAACAAGGGCAACATAATTAAAAGGAACGCTTACGAAATTATAGACATTCAAGAAGTGAGACACGATTACTTGTTTTACTTATATGTTCCATACTTGCTTTAAAAATATATTAAAATCGTGGTAGTAACTCTCCATATGCGTTGAGTTGTAAATGGAGTTCTTGGGATGCTTTATTTAAATTTGCAATTTGTAATAAGAAATAATTATTGAGGGTATTAGAGAGTTTGATGAATAACCCGAAAAGTTTTGACAATGACAGAATATGGAAGGGCGTGACAACTAAGTTGACTTATTAATTACTAGTCAATAATAGTTGATGTTAACAGAGAAATGGAAAGATTAACTATTTCTACACATTATTTCTTCTTCAACAATAACGCATACTTTAAGCTGGAATTTATATGCTAAATTACTGTCCATCCCATCTAAAAATTGTTCTGCAATCAGTGCACCAGAATATTCACCAGTTTTTCTTTTACCTTTACGAAAATTTATTTTAGTTTGAGCCAAACCAACTTTTCTAGATAAACTACCGCCTAATCTGTTACACATTTCTAAATTTCAAACATATTACATTAAAATCTTTTATGTAAAGTGTAACTTTCGAAAATAATGTTGATTTATTTTTTTTAAAAAACTAATCACTTTACATTACAATCGTTATGATTATCTACAGTGGAAAACTTACTTGACAACTCCAGCCCAGTTAGTTCCGCAAACAATAAATCATGGCGGATTCTATCAGATGCCTTTTAAAAGTCTGTATAAACAACATCAACCTGTAAATGATTTTCAAGAGCAACAACTGTCGAATTGTTATAAATAAGAAGGTTGGTCGCAGAAGATTTACATTTGCAAAATCCATGTTGACTCTCATTTATAATATTTTGGAACTATTTTGAAAATGAATTTTTTTGGACAATTATGGAATACAAAACATTTTTCATACAGGCCTAAATTTGTTACAAGTAAACTATCTCCATTCTTTAAGGTAGGTGTAATAAATGATTTTTTCTGTACATTAGGAAATAAAGCACATTTTAAAAACAAGTTAAATTCCATTTTTAGAGGCTTTGTTAATGATAATCCACAATTCATTCAATGCTGTAGAAGGAATATCATAAGGACCTCTATTACTAGATAAATCTGACTTCTGAGTTCATTAAAAACATCAATCTGGAAAAAATTATTATTATTTTTTGAATATAAACCAAAATATTTTCATGACAAAACGATATTGCTTAAATTTGTGTTTGCATTGAAAGCTAAAAAACGAAACAAACAGCTCACGTGTAAAGACTAAATACTTATTTCTTTTGTAGTTTTCGTCTTTTCAACGACGAAATTGTAAGTTACCAAATAATTGTTCAAGTTCAGTTTTGAAATCAAATTACATTTTGTACATAATCAGGTTCCAACAGCAATGAAGGCGATATGTTTATTAATCAAAAGTAAAACATACTTCTGTTGTCTGAAGAATATGCAATGCTTTAATACAATTCAATATACATAAATTTGAACACTAAGGAAATCGGGTACCTCTGGAAACGTCGGCAGACATTTGGTTTTTATTGAGATTTTCACTTAGCTTGTCTCTTTTCCGGACACTACACATAGTTCACACACAAAGTTTATTGATTTAGTAACCGAAGTTACCAGCCAAATTAACAACTCTCCTCTTTCCAATATGGTAACTGAATTGGTCTGAATTTAGTTAGTTACTAAATTCAGACAAATAAAAAAATTTGTTTACCTGGTTGGTAACCTTGGTTACCAATCCAAGAAACAACTGAATTAAGTTTAGGTTTTCGTACTATAAACAATTTAATAACTGAATTAGCGGTCATGAAATGAGTAAACAGCAAGCGTGCCTGCAAGGCGTGCACATCGCCAGTTTCATTTCAGAAGAAGTTCCTATTAAGAGACAAAAACCGTGAAATAAGAAAATGAAAAGGCGGCTCAAATCCAGGTTCGATTGTCAGAAAGACACAGCTAATTATTGTAAAGCCCCAGTTTTGATCGGCTGGATTAGAGTACATTAGAGTACCAATTAATTCTCTGTATCGTGTGGAGTCTTTGAACATTTTTAAATCTCTGTTAACTTTCTAAAATATATTTTTTTTGTTTAAGTGTTACTCTTTTCTTACTTTGGTTAATTTCTATTCCAAAAAAACCTAGCATTCTTTGATCTTCAATTTCTCAGCTAATTCTCTCTTGCTTTCATTACCAGTTCGTTTTACAGCAGTTCTTTTGTACTCCTTAAATTTTTCAAGAAATTCTCCTTTTGATATGAGAAAATACACCTTGCACCATCCACTATTATCGTCTATAAATGTTAGAAGATATCTTGATCCACCTCTGGTTCTAACTCGCTTTGATCCGCAGATGTCTGAATGAACAATATTCAGTAACT
This sequence comes from Aethina tumida, assembly GCF_024364675.1. Classification (NCBI taxonomy): domain Eukaryota; kingdom Metazoa; phylum Arthropoda; class Insecta; order Coleoptera; family Nitidulidae; genus Aethina; species Aethina tumida. The sequence goes on along the minus strand of NC_065435.1, from coordinate 36,564,270 downwards.
GCTTACTTCTTAATTCTCTGGCAGTAAAGGGTGTCCTTGCATATTTACCTCATTGATATATGCCACACCACGTGGGTAATTTATCGTTATCCAATTTTATTTATACTTAATCAAATAATATAAAAATATATAAAATATATAAAATAATTGTTTCAAAAGTGCCATACATCTTTGGAAATCTCGCATCCTTTGATACTCTTGAGGTCCGATGGGCTTATGCATAGGATTATGTCCGCATTTACCTTTTCATCTTATTTACATCCACGTTTTAAGCGCTGATTCACTTTTTTTGTCACCCTGACATCTAACTGACTTTGATACTTCATTAACGAAATTCCAGGTATCGATTTTGGTAAGTAACGCCTCTACCTGAATCCGCCTCGTGTCGAAATTTTCTTTGGATAGAAGTTCAATTCTTGTACCACAGATCGCCATCTCGAGTCCCATGTTTCGATAGTATGGACCTACCTTATAACTCATCCTACATCTGAGAATTAAGCTTGTTTATTCTAATTATAATTTTAGAATAGTGCCGAAGTAATTCTTCCTTAAAATTTAATCTGTACTATTTCATGATTTGGTTTATAAATTGTGTTAACATTATTTGAACTTGTCATCCAGACATGAAGAATCTAAATAATTTACGACATAAAATTATCAAATATGGAAAGATTGGTATATTAGTGTTGTTTGAGGGTGATAATTAAAGGTGAAGGAGAAAAATTCAGTGCATAGTTGAAATCTGTCGCTCACTTATACAAGCTGAAAGAATCAACTACGTGAATTTACTGTTGATTTAAAAAGGTGAAATATTTAAACAGGTACAAAAATAGCAACTTACCGTCTGAAGGTTTAGATTACGAGCCCTGCAAGTCACTGAAATCAAATCAGTTGCAGATCTCTCGTCGACATTTATTTTCGACAGGTAATTAATATGTGAAACGATATTGTTTTTGTTAACTTTGTTAATTTTATATTTCCATTAGAATAGATTGCTGCTAAGAGAAGTTTCAACTACTATAAGGTGAGGAATAGAATTGAAAACAAATAAAATTTTAATTAATTTGTAATTAAAAAATAAAACGAGTGAGTGTGTGATTGAGTGACATTTTGCAAACAAGTATCAATAGCAACGAATTGTTTGTCAAAAAATAAAATAACATGTCAAATTACGTTTCTTTATGGCATATGTCAGAAGTATGTAATTTATAAAAAATATATAATTATAAGCATATTTGATTTGATTCTTACATTGTATTAATATAACACCCAATTGTGGTTCAGTTATATCTTTTCTTATAATTCGTTTTAATCCACTGTCTCAGCAAATTGACAGAGCAAAGGAATATCGTGATGATTTTTCAATTTGTTATAATATTTTTGATGGTAGAACTGTTTCGAATCAATCTCATCCTTGTATTTCAACCTACAGTGGATGACCATAAATGAGATTCCCAAATATTTAAATATAACATAACTTTAAAAATAAAACTACTTTGTTTAACTTATGTCGATATTTTAATATTAGTTTGGTGTTATAAAATGGTTTCGGCACATTGCCGATTTTTTCAACATCCAATTATTCAGTGGAAAAATATACAGATATACACAATATAATTATTTATGAATCACATTTTCCGTCATAAATTACAGATTAAAATATAAGTAAAAACTACTACGGCACAATTCTAATATTATAATTACTATAAACATGCTTAATTCTCAGATGTTATTTGAGTTGAAACGTATGCCCATACTATGGAAAACTTTCCATAAATTGAAAGTACCTTCTTTATACACAGACAGATATGTGGAACTCCAATGGGAACATTCCTGTCCTCAGCCTTTTTGATAGAACTTTTGAAGACGGTTTCTTGGTATTGCTGTTTTCTCCTTTATTTTGACTTTTTCTTGACCTTTTTTCGGATTTCTTGAATATTTTTTCATATTTCATAGCCTCAGAGAAAATAGCATGCCCTCAACCTCCGGAGATCTATCTTTCAACACTCTAATCCGGAGATTGCATGCTTGCATGATATTCAACTCTGTGAATCCGACAGATACAAGAGACCTTGTCTCTTGGCTGTCTAGACCTCTGCGTCTCTTTTGAACATCTTTTCTTTACTATGTAGCGATTGTTACATACCTCTTTAGTTTTCCCTTCTATTTTCCTAAACCTTTATGGTTAACTACTCTTAGGTCATGAACTTCGGATCATTGCCCGGAGAGGGGTTTTTAGTCGGTAAAGTCCGGCACTACGTCTTGTAGATTTCCCCCTCTTTGCTCCAATAAAAAAATAATCATAATTTATTCTGACAACAAATCAATGTGTTATTTTATGGAGCCTTATTCTGTGTTTAGTTGGGAATTCCTGTAAATATAAATTATGAATTTAGCCAAAACCATTCCCTAAAAATAACAGTTTGGTAAGATCGGTTTCATTTCTAGCACTACTGTACATAAGTATTTCTGCTAATTACAATTCTCAATGAGGAAGAACCTCATTAATAAAGAGAGAATATTTAACTATTAATTTTGAATTGAAGCGTAGGAGCAACTTCAGAAAGATGTGTTTCTTATGAAATAAAAGTCTGAACTGATTAGAGTTTTGTTGTAAACAAATAAAGAAAACTTTTTGGGCTACTTGATTTTATGAAAAATATTGTAATATGTTTATATACAACGAAATTCAAATGTCTACAAGTGAATAATAGAAATTCAAACAAAATGGTCCTGTGGCATAGACAACTAGAGTACCTACATTATAAAGGCGTACAGGATTTGTACAGAAAGCGACTGGTACACGGTAATAAATTGGATAATGATAAATTACCCATGTGGTGTGACAATGTCAACGAGGTAAGCAAGCAAGGAAACCCTTTACTGATAGAGAAGGAAGAAGTAAGCAGTTACTGAATATTGTTCATTCAGATATCTGCGGACCAATGCGAGTCAGATTCAGCGGTGGATCAAGATATCTTCTTACATTAATAGACGAATATAATAGGTGGTGCCAGAGTTTTTCCTTAAGTCAAAGAGAGAAGTTTATGAAAAATTTAAGGAGTACAAAAGAACTGTCGAAAATCAAACTGGTAATGAAATTAAGAGAGAATTAGCTGAGAAATTGAAGATCAAAGATTGCTAGGTTTTTCTTTAGAATAGAAATTAACCAAAGTAAGAAAGGAGTAACACTTAAACAAAAAAAATATATTTCAGAGAAATTCAGAATGGTAGATTGCAATCCAATTAAAACACTGTATGACTGCCACTCAAAATTTAACAGAGATTTAAAACCATTCAAAGACCCCACACGATACAGAGAATTAATTGGTACTCTAATGTACTCTAAGGTAACCGATCAAAACTGAGGCTTTACAATAACTAGCTGTGTCGTTGGATGTGGTACCGCTTTCCTTTCTGCCAATAGAACCTGGATTTGGGCCTCCTTTTCCTTTTCTTATTTCTCGGCTCTTGTCTTTTAATAGGAACTTTAATAGGGTCACTAAATAAAAACGAAAATATCACTACCAACACTTTTCCGTAGTTGCTACCGAAACTTGGTTAAATGACGATCGTTACCTCTGCCATTGATAACAACAGAAAAGTTTCTTATTGTTAGAGACTTTTGTCAATTGTTCAAAGTGTGGGTAGCAACCAGGGAATATTGTTGAAAATTACATTTTTTTTTTGAGTTGTTCGTCCTTCTTTTGTCTGAATTTAGTTATAATAGTTACCATAATCGAAAGAGAAGAGTTGTTAATTTGGCTTGTAACCTCGGTTACTAAACCAATAAACTATGTGTAGGGTCCGGAAAAAAGAAAAGCTAAGTGAAAATCTCAATAAACCCCAAAAGTCTGCTGACGTTTCCAGAGGTACCCGATTTTCTTAGGAATAAAATTTTGGAACTAGAAGGTGAGATACAGAGAGTGAAACAGTGCTTACACAGCTTTGTCGTCTAAACTAGGGATACTATCGGTAAACTCTGATGGTACCCCTACTCCTAACGCTAATCCCAAATCTTTGTCCCAACTAGCCACCCCTACTCCTGCAAAGTCTCCCAGCTCCAAAACTCAGAAAACTTCTTGGAACTCGATCACCCCCAAGAAGGTGATGTCGAAATTGTGTAACTACGACGCACCCCACCATTTATGGTTCAGTGTTGAAATTTATGTATATTGAATTGTATTAAAGTATTTTAGACCAAGTGCCCTAAGAATTAGAAGAGCCTTCTCATAGAAAATAAACTCCTTGTTATTAAAGTAATTATTTAACGTTTCTAATTGAATGGAATTATTTGGTAGCGCTAATGGCTAGACGTCTCGGTCTCAGTTTCGGCTCGTATTTTTTGACAACTCACTGACAATCTTGACAACTGATCTTTGTGTAATTTTGTTTTGATTGGTGTCCGATCCTATAATGCTCTTTGGCGAATTACAGAAAGAGGATATTTCAGTCTGCCAAAATGTACGGAAAATGGGATCACATAAATATTAATCAACGAGCTGACCCAGCTTACAAAATCCGATAATATGCATTCCTCAGTTAATTTAATGCTGTCTTGTTAACCAAAAGTAGTTTATCTGAAGCATTCTTCTCAATTTACAGCGCAATGTAGCTTAAGCTATTATAAAGAATGAAAAATTATAACACATCTTAAAACAAATAATGTTTCATTTCCTCTTGGGAATCCAATTGTAACTGTTGTGATAACCTGTAGGAGTGTACTGAAACTACACATAAACTGTTAAAATTGTAATTTGAATTGTGCGCCTGTAGACAGTTAAGTTGTAATTTTAACACTAAATTCTAAAATATAAGTTTTTCTTCTGAAATAATAAATTCTTTTAAGAAAAATTAACAGGTTATGGAGCCAGAAAAGCCCAGGGAAGCCCAGAATGGCTTACTTACTGAGAAAAGTAATGAAGTTAACCTAAAACGTCAATACGACAATTGAAAAGTGTTTTCTCGTAACATCTGGAATAAGGGTTCTTAAATTGTCAGCAAACAATCAATTGGCATTAATTGAAAAGTTAACCGGCCGAGATAATTACGTAACGTGGCGATTTGCTCTAAAAACATACCTACAGCAAGAGGAGTTGAGATAAATTTACTAGTTGACTAAATAAATTACGTGCACATGCAAGAGAGTAGTACTGCAAAAGAAGTATGGGATACGTTTTCATAAGTATTTGATGACTCTTTGTTGACACGCTGTGATGGGCTTCTGCGTGATCTCTATAATACTTCACTTACTGTATGTCAAAACGTAGAGAAATATGTGAGCAAAATTATGTGTACTGCTCACAAGCTCAGAAACATTGGTTTCGCAGGTGACGATGAATGGCTAGTTACATTGCTACTCTCCGGTCTACCAGAGTCCTATCAACCAATGATTATTGCTATTGAAAGCTCCGGCATGAAGATAACTTCAATTTCTGTGAAATCAAAACTATCACAAGATGTTAAACAATCTGTAAGTGACTCAACAGTATTCTCAGTCAACAAGAACAAACACAAGAAACAAAGTAAGTAAGGGAGCTACACTTGTAATAAGTAAGGTCATAAAAGTCCTCAAATGCAAATCCAGGACCAAGAATGTTCAACAAAAAGCAAGTAGTTCATCATATGCTGCTGCGTTTGAGGCAACATCCAGCCAAAATGACCCATGGCAAGTGGCTTCCGGTGCATCGTCACACATGACAAGACGTAAGACATGTTTGAAAATATGACGGCTCCTGTCATACATAAAATCAGAGTCGCAGACAACAAAGTATAATCTGTGCAATGTTCAGTACAAGTGAGGTTGGACCATTATGACGATGAAGGTCAAAACAAAAAGGTGCTTTTGACAAAAGTATTATGTGTTCCTAAACTGGCAACAAATCTATTGTCTCTAAGTCAGATTATTTGCGATGGTAGCCAAATAAAATTTGACGTTATTATGAACAGCAGAAGTGAGGTAGTATCTTCCCACTGTGGCTTTATGTGAGGGTCGACTGGAACAGTATTAGGATTAGCATTAGTCATTTCATATCTGTTTAAAATTTGTTCCATATAAATACTAAAACTCTTTTCGGTGTAGAGTCGAATTTTGCATTCCAGCAGCGAGGGAATTGTTTTAACCCATATAGTGACTTGTTCAATTTACATACCATGTTTTCGTCATGATCCAACCCTTCTTGTTAAGTCATAAATAGGTGTCTTCAAGTTCTCCATATAAAAATGCTGTCTTTACGTCTAGTTACTTGATTTTGTGATTATTTTGTACAGCCACAGATAGTAACAATCGTATTGAATCTCACCTGCCTGTTTGTGCAAAAGTTTCCTGGTAATCAACACGTGACATTTGACCATATCATTTCACACACAGATGTGATTTGTAACGTGGTCATTAAATAAATGAATCACTGTCATTAAAGTTATTATAACAAATCGAAAAATCATCTCGATATTTCTTTTCTCTGTCAATTTGTTGACACTTTCGATTAAAACAAATAGAAATATATTAAAAATATAACTGAATCACAATTTGATGTAATATTAATACTATGAAAGAAACAAATCAAATTTACTTGAAAGAAGACAACTTTTTTCTAAATTACATATTTCGAATAAGGTTTAATTGGACATTGGATGTTTCGTTTATATTTTAACGTCTGGCATATGTCACAAAGAAACGTAATCTTAACAACATAAATGTTATTTTCTTTTATTTGATAAACAAAATTCCTTCATTGCTATTGAAACTTGAAAGTTCGCAAAATGTCACTCAATCCCACACCCACTCCCAAATGTTCGTTTAGTTTTGTAATTACTAATTAATTAAAATTTTATTTATGTGTATATACATCTAGTTATCCTGTTTTCAATTTCATCCCTCACGTCGTCGGTATCACATATTCAAACTAAATTATAATAGTTGGAACTTCTCTTAGCAGCAATCTATTCTAATGGAAATATAAAGTTAACAAAGTTAACAAAAACAATTTCTTTTTACATGTTAATTATCTGTCAGAATCACAGACAGTTTTTGTATGTCGACGATAGATCTGCAACTAATTTGATTTCCGTGACTTTCAGGACAAGTAATCGACATCTCCACAATAATGGCATCAAGTTGCCATTATTGTAATTGTTTAAATATTCCTAACGAGTTCCTATGGAGTCCGCGCGTTTTCACAACTCTGGGAATTTTGACAGCTAATGTGAGAGTATTTCGTTCTTCTTAATTGCTGTACTTATAACCGCGATACCGATTATGGAAAGAGGTTATTTTATACGACAAAACATCGCAGAACCTGGGATCCTACAGCAGTATTTGTGTAAAAAGCTACTTTAATGTGTGGGCCAAAGCACCAAGATATGCTGCAGCTTTTCTTTAATATTAATTTCTTTTAATTTTTTTATAAAAACTAATCACTTTACATTACAACCGTTATGATTATTTACAGTGGAAAAATTACTTGTCAAATCCAGCCCATTTAGTTTAGCAAACAATAAATCATAGCAAATTCTATCAAATGCCTTTTAAATGTCTGTATAAACAGCATCAACCTGTAAATGATTTTCAAAAGCACCAACTGTCGAGAGGTTATAAATAAGAAGGTTGGCAGAAGATTTACATTTGCAAAATTCATGTTGACTCTCATTTATAATATTTTGGAACTATGGCATAATTATTTTGGAAATGATTTTTTTGGACAATTTTGGAAAACAACAAGTAAACTACCTCCATCCTTTAAGGTAGGTATAACAAACGATTTTTTACGTACGTTAGGAAATAAAGTAGATTTTAAAAACATTTTAAATTTCATTGTTAGAGGATTTGTTAATGAGAATCCACAATTCATTCAATACTGTAGAAGGAACATCATAAGGACCTCTATTACTAGATAAATCAAGACTTCTGAGTTCATTGAAAACATCAATCTGGACAAAATTATAATTAACTTTTTGAATATAAACAAAAATATTAGATTTGTGTCTGCATTGAAGGCTAAAAAGTGAAACAAACAGCTAACGAAGTGTAAATACTTATTTCTTTTGTTGATTTTGTCTTTCCAATGACGAAATTGTAAGAAGTTATCAAATAATTGTTCAAGATCAGTTTTGAAATCAAATGATATTTTGTACATATTCAAGTTTCAACAGCAATGAAGGCGATATGTTTATTAATCAAATGTAAAACAAACTTTTGTTGTCTGAAGAATATGCATCGACAAAAGTGTGTGAATTGTTAATTAGACATTGCTATTCCTAACAAATATCAAAATTTTATATATTTTCTTTGATAAGATAATAATAAAACTTAAACATCTTTTCTAGCTGCTTTTTTTCAATTCTGTTAAACTTATAAATTCACATCACATCCTACTTTCCGCATATTTTGGCAAATTGAAATAACCTCTCTCAGTAATTCGCCAAAGAGCATTATAGGATTGAACACCAAACAAAACGAAATTACACAAAGATCAGTTGCCAAGATTGTCAATGAGCTGTCAAAAAATATTAACCGAAATTGAGATCTGAGACGGCTAATCATTAGCGCTGGTTTTTCCCAAACCAATTTAAAAGTTTCTTCTCTATGAGAAGTCTCTTCTAATTCTTAGTGTACTTGGTTTAAAATACTTTAATATAATTCGATATACATAAACTTGAACAATGAATCATAACTGGTGGGGTGAATCGTAGTTAGACAATTTCGACATCACCTCCTTGGGGGTGACCGAGTTCTTGAGTTTTGGATCTGGAAGACTTTGCAGGAGTGTGGGTGGCTGGTTGGGATAAAGATTTGGGATTAGCGTTATCAACTCTTCTCTTTCGATTATGGTAACTATTATAACTAAATTCAGACAGAAGAAGGACGAACAACTCAAACAAAAATTGTTACTATCAACAATATTCCCTGGTTGCACTTTGAACAATTGACAAAAGTCGCTAACAATAGGAGACCTTTCTGTCGTTACCAATGGCAGCGGTAACAATCGTCATTTATCCAAATTTGAGTAGCAACTGCGGAAAAGTGTTTGTTAAGGAATGAAATTGCACATTGATACTTGGAACCCTCTGTATAGATGCCCTAACGCAAGCGTCATGCGACGCAGGGTTTTTAGTTCTTAGTTTTTAGTCTTTGACGTTTCTAGCACACTTTGTAATAATATAATAAACGATCAGTGTTCTTGTAACATCGACTATTATTCTCATCACACTCACACCTCAGTTTTCAAAAGTGTTTGTAGTGATATTTTTGTGTTTATTTAGTGTCCATCTTTTGTCTGAATTTAGTTAGTTACCAAATTCAGACAAATGAAAAAATTTGTTTACTTGTCTGGTAACCTTGGTTACCAATCCAAGAAACAACTGAATTAAATTTTTGTTTTCGTACTATAAACAGTTTAATAACCGAATTAGCGATAATGAAATGGGAAAACAGCAAGTGTGCCTGCAAAAGGTCGAGTGGTTCCGAATCCTATTGGAACCGGACGGCACATCGCCAGTCCCGTTCCACAAGAAGTTCCTACTAAGAGACAAAAACCGTGAAAGAAGGAAAGGAAAAGGCGGTTCAAATCCAGGTTCTATTGGCAGAAAGAAAGGTCAACCGCTCGGTAAACCCTGAGCACGACTCCGTTCCAAGTTCCGAAAGAGTTAACTATCTAAAGTAAGTAACAACAGCAAAATTCGGCAAAGCGCCTCACCGACATCAGACCCCCAAATGGAGTTAGACATAACGTTAATATAAACAATAAAATAGAATAAAGTATGTTAAAAAACAATAACAATTGACAAATGAAGGCGACCGAGGTAACCTTGGTGATCAAGAAACAGTGAGAGTCAGTTTGAGAGAAACAGCTCAAGAGCTCAGTAGTAGCCGTCTTTTTTGTTGATTCATCCTTTGTATTTCAATTATTTGATTGAATAAATTACTGCAATTTCTTGCATATTCTCTGAGGTTATGGGCCCAGTGCGTGCAGGATAAAGTTATACAATTGAGGTTGAAAGTCAATTGTGGTGAAGGCAACAGACAAAGATGGCGAACGTTACTGTAAATAACATTCTAAAAATTCAACAATTCGATGGCACGAATATTAGCAATTGGAAATATCGTGTGGGAATTTTGCTTGATGAAATGGAGTTGAGAAGATTCATCGAGGAATCGTTGGAGGTCATTCTTACAGCGGAAAAAGATGTGACAAAACATCCTACGATTAAGTTGAATGAAAGGAAATGTGTTTCGATATTAGTACAGTCAGTTCATGATAGCCAACTTGAGTATGTTCGCGAAAAAGCTCGGGCAAGGGACATGTTCGACACATTATGCACGATTTTCGAAAGGAAAAGTGTGGCGTCGCAAGTTTTATTACGAAAACAATTGCTGATAATGAAATACAATGAGTCGGATGATATGATAAGTTACCTTTTGCAATTTGATAAGAGAATTCGAGAGTTAAAGTCAACGGGAGCTAAAATGGAAGAGCTTGATGTGGTTGTACATTTGTTGATTACTATGCCAAGAGGTTATGATAACCTAGTGACACCATCGGAAACGATGGATCAATCAAAGTTAACTGTAGAAATTGTTAAAACTCGGTTAATGGATGAGTACAATAAGCGGACTGGTGGAAATGGTTCAAGTAAATCAATTGAGCCTGGAGCAATGTTTGCTGGGAATAAGACAATTATATGTCATTTGTGTAAAAAACCTGGACACAAATAGGCTCAATGTTTTCGCAATAAAAACAAAAAAGAGACGTCAAATAGAGAAAGCGCAAACAGAGCAAGCGGTTCATCGATGTATGCAATTGCTGAAGATCGTACCAAAGAGAATTTGGCAGAATCGAGGGCATTTAACGCTCAATTGCAGCAGAATAGCGGTAATTACGCGGAAATAAAATTTGTTTTAGATTCTGGAGCGACTCATCATATGGTGAATCAGAAGATGTTCTTCGATATATTTGGAACCAATTGACGAAATAAGCATTTCGGTTGCCAAGAAAAATCAAAGCATTGTTGCAAAGCAACGTGGTGACATTCTCGTTAAAACATTTCACCATGGTGACACATCGGTAAAAACAATGGAGGACGTTCTATTCGTGAATGATTTGACATGCAACTTGATGTCAATTCGAAGACTAACACAAACGGGATATCGAATTGTGTTTGAGGGTGATTATGCCTATGTATCGCTGAATGGTATCGAAAAGTTTGTCGGACGCGTAAATGGAAGAATGTATGAAGTGACTTTGTACGTTGACAACAATGTGTTTGCGGGATTTACAGGAGTGAATAAATTGAATACAATATCACAGAATTTATGGCATTTTAGACTTGGTCATCTCAACCGAAATGACATGAAAAAGTTAGCCAATTGTATGGCTATTGGTATGAGTAACGTAAAAAAAAAGGATACACAGTTGTGCGAATCGTGTGTACTTGGAAAACATGTTCGTTCACCGTTTCCAAGAAATTCAAATACACGTTCATTGCGAGTTTTGGAATTGATTCACAGTGATGTTTGTGGACCGTATCCAACGAATGCATACGATGGGTCACGTTATTTTGTGACATTCATGGATGATTATTCGAGAGCATCCATGGTATATTGCATCAAGAGAAAAAGTGAAACGTTTGGTAAATTCAAGGAATTTGTTGCAATGGCTGAGGCACTTCATGGCTCAAAGGTGTCAAAATTGAGACATGATGGCGGTGGTGAATATACGTCAAACGAATTTAAAGAATACTGCAAACAAAAGGGTATTCAGATGTTAGTCACCGTTGGTTCAGTATCTGAACGTTTAAATGAAACGCTGCAAAACAAGGCTACGACAATGCTTTTGGCCAGTGGGATGGAAAATAAGTTTTGGAATGAAGCAATTATGTCGGCAAATTATATCAAAAATCGATCGCCAACGAACGCGGTTGGAAAGCAGTTTAAAGACAAGACACCAGCAGAAATTTGGTTTGGAAAGAAACCGGAGCTGTCAAACCTTCGAATATTTGGTTCTGAATGTTACAATCATATTCCACATGAAAAGCGGTTGAAATTACAAGCAAAAGCAACAAAATGTATTATGCTTGGTTATGGTGCGACGTTTGGTACGTATCAACTTTGGGATATTGAACAACAGAAGCTGATTTTTAGTCGAAATGTAACATTCAATGAATCATCGGTATTAAATCGATCAAAGTTAGTAGAGATAATCGGTTCAGAGGCGGTTACAGATAGTGGGAGTACGTGTGACGGTAAAGCAGTTCAACCAAATGATGATGAACAGTCGCGTACTGATAAAACTGGAGAAATCCACAGTACTAATTTGGCTTGTGTTGGTAACGGCGTTTATTTGGATAACATGGGTATCAGCGAGGTAACTCAACGAAAGAGCGGGAGAGTAGGAAAGGCACCGCAACGTTACGGTAATTATGCACCTGAATGTGATGCGCATATGGCACTATCATCTATCGAAGGTGAATCACTAGTGTTATCAGCAGAACGATTTGTTGGTGACGATCCGTCCACAATATCAGAAGCAAAACGGCGTAGTGCCAAGAGGTACCCGAAAACTAGACGTTAAGATTAAAATCTCGGAACTAGAGGGTGAATTACAACGAATGAAAGTAAGTAATGCAGTAAGCTGTCTGCTAAACTACAGATACCATCGGTAAATCTGGAAGTACTCCTACTTCTAACCCTAACACCAATCCTTCCTCCCAACCAGCCACCCCACACCTCCAAAGCGCAGAAGTCTTCCACAAAGTGGGATACTCCTATGGAGGTGGTCTCGAAATCCTGACAACGCACCCCTGTGCTCTCCGAAATGACACGGAAGCTCTGGAAGTATTTGTTTCCATTAAGGTCAAAATACAAAAGTTAATAGTTAGAACATGACTGCTTACAAGGCGACGTGGAATGATAATGCAAGGTACTCAGTAAAACGCTTATTGACTACCTTACAACATTGGTGGGCTGTATACAACTAACTCTGCTTTTACAACTTAACTCTGTTTCTATAACTACGCTCTTCTGTTGTTTTTATTCTCCGTTGTCATCACAACCGTTATACACGATGTCTAGATATTCTAACATAACCTGCCTCGAGTGAATTGGACCAATGATGAGTAAGTATAGTGTTTGCATGAGTACTGAGGTTTACACTTTAAACTATCAATTATCATTGGTTGATTGTGTCTTATGAAATTTTATACAATATGTTCCTACTTTATCTACATGTAAAAAAATTAAAAACTAAGATTCCTAAGTTGTTCTCTAAAGAGCTTATAACATTAACTATTCGTTATTCATTTGTAGACATTTGAATTCAGTTCCCATAAACAAATTTCAATGTTTTATTTATTAATTCGTTATTCATTTGTAGACATTTGAATTTCGTTGTCATAAACTAATTTCAATTTTGTTCATAAAATCAGGTAGACCAAAAAGTTTTCTTTACTTGTTTACCACCAAACTTTAATCATTTCAAACTTTTATTTCATACGAACCACATCTCTCTGAAGTTGCTCCTACGCTTCAATTCAAAATTATTAGTTAAAAATTCTCGCTTTTATTAATGAGTCCCTGCCTCATTGGAAATGATAATCAGAAGGAATACTTGTTTAAAGTAATGCTAGAAATGAAACAGATCGTATCAAACTGTTATTTTTAGTGAATATTTTTGTCTAAATTCATTAATTTACTTACAGGAATTCCCAACTAAACAAAGAATAAGTACTTTCATGTATATGACGCTCCTTAAAACAACACATTAATACCTAATTAATTTGTTTTCAGAATAAATTAAGATTGAAATCTTAAAGTACGATGCAAAAGGCAAATGGTGTAAAGATTCTAGTGGCCCAAGAATTGGATTTAAATGTAAGTATAATTTTCATCTGTATTCAAGATTTTTATAATTAATGACATATTTTATGTTAAAACACACACAATTAAATTATTTAATTTAAACGAAAAACAAATAAAATTGGTATATGTAATAAAATTAATCTTTAATATTAATTTTATATATCTTTTTTAAAGTATTTCGACGATTCGTTGGGCACGAGGAGTTACATTCACATGGAAAGGCTGATTACCGTCATATAAATGAAGATGAAATGAGTCACGACAAAACCTGACGACATCGGGAAATATTTTCTCTGAGGCTATGAAATATGAATAGAAATCCAAGAAATCCGAAAAAAGTACAAGAAAAAATCACAATAAAGAACAAAACAGCATTACCAAGAAACCGTCTGCAAAAGTTCCACCAAAAAGGCTGAGGACTGGAATGTTCCCGTTGAAGTTTCACATATCTATCTCTGTATATAGCAAGTACTTTCATTTTATGGAAATGTTTCCATAGTGTGGATCTAGGTTTCAACTCATCTATCATCTGAGAATGAAGCTTGTTTATAGCAATTATAATTTTAGATTAGTGCCGAAATAATTCTTCCTTAAATTTTAATCTGTACTGTAATCACTAAATGTGTTTCCTAAAAAAATATGTTGCATATAACTTTTAAGTTCCTCCACTGAATAGTTGAAGGTTAAAAAAATCGACAATGGGTCGAAACCATTTATTAACAACCAAACTTATATTAAATTAACCACATAACTTAAAGGTCAACAAAGTAGGTTTATTTGAAAAGTTATATTATATATAAATATTTGGGAATCACATTTATAGTCATTTAGTATAGGTTGAAATATAAGGATGAATTTGATTCGGAACAGTTCTACCATTTAGTATAACTCATCTCATCTCGATATTTCTTTGCTCTGTCAATTTGTTGACACTGTGAATTCAAACGAATAGAATTATACCAAAAAATATAACCGAACCACAACTTGATGTAATATTGATACAATGCAAGATCAATTCAAATTTACTTGAAAGACGACAACGTGTTTCTAAACAACATATTTCGAATTAGGATTAATTGAATTAACCATTAACCAACCTCTTGCCTATAATTGGACAGGGTGACATGCTATAAGGTGACGTAATCTTAGCAACATAATTGTTATTTTCTTTTATTTGACAAACAAACTTCCTTCGTTTCTATTGAAACATGAATGATTGCAAAACGTCACTCAATCCAATACTCACTCCCAAATGTCCGTTTATTTTTGTAATTACTAATTAATTAAAATTTTATTTATGTATATATACATCAGGCTAATTATCTTCCTTTCAATTTCATACCTCACCTCTCTTAGCAACAAAATATATATCGGCATTTAAGTATAAAGTTAACAATGTTTACTGTTTACACGATTTTCCCTCGATGCGGAAAAAGGGAAAAGGCGAACTAGTAAATAAAGCACGATTAACTCAAAAATGAACTCTTTATTGAGCCAAACAACAAAATTGCGAGCGAGAAAAAAAGGTGCGACCGTCGTCTTCGAGAGTTCAGGGAAGAAGGGACGCGGCGTGGCTTTAAGCTCAAGTGGCGCGCGACGCAAGACGCTTACTGCGTCGACGATGCACGCCATCTGCCGTTGTGCTTCGAAGTGAAGCTTTTGGCGCCACAGCTACTCCCCCTCCAGTGACCTTGTCGGGAGACGAAGGGCACGAAAACCTGACCCTCCTGGCGGGGCGCTGGCGGTGTGGTTGGGTGTCCTGCGGCGGTGGCCGGGCGGCCTGTAACGGTGGCTGGGTATCCTGCGACGGTGGCTGAAGCGTGGGCGGTGGAAACGTTTGGCTCGCTGCACCTGGTGGCAAGTTTTCATCGTCCGGAACAGTCGGTTGTTGCGATGGGCCCGGAGCAAACGGCTGGTCCGCTGCAGTTGGTGTCTGCGCCGGAGCTATACGGTCTAGGTCCGCCTGAGCGAGGTAGGCCGGCTTAAGCTGGCTCGTCGAGATCGTCTTCATCACCCCGTTGACATCTATGACGTAGTCGAGGTCGCTAACTCGCTTGACGACACGGTGCGGGCCGGTGTAGGGCTGCTCCAAGGGCTTGCGGACCGAGTCGACGCGCCGGAACACGTATTCGCACGTGCGCAGGTCCTTGAAAACGAAGGGGCGGTGTGATGCGTGCCTTGAAGCGGGCATCGGGCGAATTGCGGCGAAGACGCGCTTGTGCTCCGCGACGAAATCTCCGGGGGATGGAGCTGCTTGCGACGAGGGTTCGACAAACTCTCCTGGAATTCGGAGCGACGTGCCAAAAACCATCTCAGCAGGTGAGGCTTGTAGGTCTGGCTTGAAGGTAGTCCGTAGACCAAGGAGAACCAAGGGCAAGGCGCGGGTCCAAGGCACCTCTGAAGAACATTTGAGAGCCGCCTTGAGTGTGCGGTGCATCCTCTCTACCATGCCGTTGGCTTGGGGGTGATAGGGCGCCGTGCGGATGTGCTTTGCGCCCAGAAGCTGCGACAGCTGTTCGACCAGCTTCGACTCGAACTGGGTACCCTGGTCCGTGGTGATGAAAAGCGGCGTACCGAATGTCGTGATCCATCCATGAGTGAGAGCGCGTGCGACCGTGGGGGCCGTCATATTTCGCACAGGGATCGCTTGGGGCCATCGAGTGTAGCGGTCCACGACGGTGAGGCAATATTCGAAGCCTTCACTCATAGGAAGCTGGATGAGGTCGACGTGAATGTGGTCAAAACGGCTGTCGGGCGTGGTGAAGTTACCAAGCTCCGCACGGTTGTGCCGATGAACCTTTGCTCGCTGGCATGCGATGCATTGCTTGGCCCAAAGCGTGGCGTCCTTGCGAAGAGTTGGCCACTGGTACTTGAGCGCAAGTCGCTTGGCAGTTGCGCGCCCGCTAGGATGGGAAAGTCCGTGAACCACGTCGAAAGCCTGGCGGCGCAGCTTGAGTGGCAAATACGGACGGAGGGCGCCGTCATGTTCGAGGTAGTAGATCGGCTTGTCGTCGACGTCCAATTTGTGGAACTTGTACCTGGAACACTGCAGCAGGTGGGGCAGCTGGGTGTCTAGGGCTTGCTCGCTGCTGATGGTGGCAGAATCCAGGCTAGTGGGAAATGCGATCGTTTCCACGCGCGAAAGGGCGTCGGCGACGACGTTTCTCTCACCTGGTGTGTATTCGAAACGTACGTCGAACTGGGCGATGAAATCGAGCTGTCTACACTGTCTCGGCGAAACCTTGTCAGAGCGCTGCGACAATGCATACGTCAGGGGGCGGTGGTTAGTGAAAACCGTGAAAGGCCTGCCTTCGAGGATCCGCTGAAAATGTTTAATTGCAGCGAATATTGCGAGGAGCTCCCTGTCGTACGTGGAGTAACGTTGCTTGGTGTCGGAAAGTTTCCGCGAAAAGAAACCAACAGGAATCCAATTGCCGTCCTCGCTCTGTTGGTCCAGGGCTGCGCCTATGGCGGTGTTGGACGCGTCGGTGCGGAGAGCGAGAGGCGTTTGGTGGCCGAGGAAAGCAGACGTCGCTGCAGCAGCTATGCTGCTCTTGCACCTGTCGAAAGCTTCGTCGGCTTCGCTGGTCCAACTCAACTGCGATTTTTTTCTCGTAAGTCCTTTGAGCAGCTGCGACAAGGGGGCTTGCAGTGCGGCGGCATGCGGAAGGCATCGTCAGTAAAAATTGAGCATACCAAGGAAACGGCGGAGCTGCGTTGAGTCAGTCGGCTTCGGGAACTCTGTGATGGCCTGGACCTTGGGCTGTGGAGAACGGAACCCAGTGGCGGAGACGAGGTAACCGGCGAAGATGACCTCCGGCTGTGCAACCTGGCATTTGTCCCAATTTGGTCGGAGGCGTGCGTCAAAAAGGGCTTCGAATAACAGGCGCAGGTGACGGAGGTGCTCGTCGTGGCTTGTCGAGATGACGAGGATGTCGTCCTGGTAGACCCGCAGGAAGTCCATTTTGCGCAGAAGATGGTTGATAGTTCGCTGCATGGTCTGCGCTGCGTTGCGAAGTCCTAGCGGCATGCCGACGAACTCGAAAAGACCAAAGGGGGTCGTCACAGCAGTCTTATCAACGTCCTCGGGGGCCACCGGAATTTGGTAGTAGGCCCGGTGCAGGTCGATGACGCTGAAAACTTCTCCAGCCGCGTCTTGAAGAAGATCCTCAATAATGGAAAGTGGATAGCGGTCCGGATCAGTGCGCACGTTCAACTGGCGGTAATCGCCGGTGGCTCGCCAACCTCCCCCTGGCTTGGGCACCATGTGCCCATTGGCTGGACGAAGGTCGAATGACGCCGCGTTCGAGAAGGAAATCGAACTCCTTTTTGGCCGCAGAGAGTCGTTCACCGATAAGCCGGCGTGGGCGAGTGAAGACTGGTTGGCCGTGCGTCACAATATGGTGCTGAACTGGCATGTCTCGGAGGGTGGCCATTTCACCAGGCGGAGGCACAATCTGCATAAATTC